>NW_016690219.1:5232755-5255324 GCF_001604755.1 Lepidothrix coronata | reverse complement strand
TCTTATTTCATATATAGTTGGCTCTACTGGCTTACCAGTTGCTGAACATTTTCCACATTGTTGCTAAATAGCTGTTTTCTGTTTCTCTCTGAAAACACAGAAGAAAATAAGGACAGTCAGGAAAACCCCCTCCAATTGTCAGGAGAATTAGGAACAATGAGTTATATAAAAATAAATCTACCTGTACCAGCTAAAAAGGTGTCTCCAAGACAGATTCATGGAAGATATAGTCATGTATAAAAACTGTGAATTTACCTAATACTAAATCCTGGACCAGAAAACAAAAGGTTGTTTTTTTTTTTGGGGGGGGGGGGGTATACAATAATGGTAGCAAAGGTTTGAACAGGTTTAGCCCGTGAACAAAAGAAACACAATAGCATAGAAATAAGTATGAAAACATGAGTAAAAAATAAATTTAGAGGGGTTTCTGAGGGAAAACAGAGCTGTCAGCATAATCCTTTGCTGATCTAGGGTTGACACTTCTGCTTACTTTAGCACAGTGGGGCTCCACTCCCAACTGTGCCATTTAGTCATTAACCATCACAATGTCTGGCACATTCACATTATTTAAATCAATTCTCTTTCCCTGGACTTGGGAAAATATTTAACATGGCAGCAATTCAGAAGCAGGACAGGGAAATAAGCAGCACTGAAAGGGTGAATTTCTTCATAAGCTGTAAAGTCTGTAAATCCCTGTTCTCTTCTCCTGACAGCTGTCAAAGGAATATGGCCCAGTCTTCAGTGTTCAGATGGGGCACAGGAAAGTAGTTGTGATTTCTGGGTATGAGACAGTGAAGGAAGCTCTTGTAAACCAGGCAGATGCATTTGCAGAGAGACCTAAAATCCCAGTCTTTGAAGATTTGACCAAAGGAAATGGTAAGTTGGTTTTATTTTTCCTTTGTCAGCTTGGCTTGTTCAACTTTTTTTCCTTCCTGTAGACAAAGCAGGAGCTGGGATATCACTTTGGATCAGAGGCCACACAAGGCATTGGAAATAGGGAGCAATCTCATTGACTTCAGTGGATTTATTCAAAGTTGAAACTACTGACAGTGACAACAAACCAGCCACAACTCTAAAAATAACCACAGCAACAGATAGTGGATATTGTGACAATTTCAGGGTCTAGAACAGGGCATCCAGGACATAGAAGCATTTCTAGCTCTCATGACATGGCTCTGGACTTGTGGTTTTTCTGAATATGGTAATAGAATGGAATACAAACAGAATTGGGGATCTATTTTAAAAGGGGACATACCGTATACTGAGCTGGGTTTCAAAATGGGAATTTCATACCGAAGCTTCATTCTAATTTAGCATGAGAGTTTCATATTTACATCTCCAAAAATTACACCCTTGGGCAAAGTCAGGAATAATTCTGTGCACATTTTAACAGCTGTATTTTTTGAACATATTATGAACTTAAGCTTTCTTTTCACTTTATTTTTTTCTTTGGAGAAAAAATATAGCTGAAGTCATTAGTTATATTGGTGTAAAAATTTCAGTATAAAGAAAAACCTGATTGTGGAGGTTTTAAGATACTACCTGAATTTTAAAGACATTTGTGCCTTGTCAGTTTTGTCCAGAAATCATCAGACACATGAGATCTCAGTTCAATTCCACTTCCAAACTATGATGATCAGTGGTTTGAACTTGAATTTCCAATGCCATCTTTCTTTCAGTGGCAAGTGTCTCTTGGGATATATACTCTTCTTAAGATTTGATTAGCTACATCTTAAATAGTTATCTTTTTTTTTGTGCAACAAAACTATTGTTGAGGACAACAATACTTAAGGCAAAGTTGTGTTTTGACTCAGCCAGAGTAATTTAGTTTTTAAAAGTGGCTACTACTAAACAGCTCCATTCTCTGTCTAGAAAAATCAGTTATTTCTAATCTTCTGCTACCTTGAAATGTTCTCTTCGTGTCAGGGGTTGTTTTTGCCCATGGTGAAAACTGGAAGGTGATGCGAAGATTTACTCTCACAACCTTACGAGACTTTGGGATGGGGAAAAGGGCCATTGAGGATCGAATTGTGGAGGAATACGGGTACCTGGGAGACACCATCGCCTCACAACAAGGTGGGTGGGTGATTCATTCTTCAAACCTGTAGAAACACGGAATCATGGAACGGTTTGGGTTGAAAGGGACCTTAAGGATCATCTCATTTACCTTCCTGCCATGGGCAGGGACACCTCCCACTATCCCAGGCTGCTCCAACCCAGCCTTGAACACTTCCAGGGGTGGGGCAGCCACAGCTTCTCTGGGAAATCTCTTCCAGTGCCACCTCTAAGGTTTTGCTCAAGGACCCAGAGTCCTTCTGAACCTTCTGAAGTTCAGATCTTTTTAAGAAATGTACTACAGGCTGAATGAATTTGACGGATTTGGCTCCTCTGGCATTTTTGTGTCATTGCATGGTATTCTGGCATTGAATGATGATCAATAACGGCAATCAATCATAGGAAATAAATAGCAATAATTAGTAATAAATTTACATTTACAAATTACATCTCTTGCCACAACATAACACATTCTTTTGTTCATTGTATAGGAAAGCCCTTTGACGCCAGTAAAATAATTAATGCAGCAGTTGCCAACATAATTGTGTCAATATTACTTGGAAAACGATTTGACTACGAAGACTCCAGATTTGTGAGACTTCTAAATCTGACCAATGAAAGCGTGAGGCTTGCTGGGAAACCTTTGGTCACGGTAATGATAAACATACTTATGTTTCTTTTCCACTGGATTCCATGGGAAAGTAGCAAAACTGGTAGTGAGTGTCTTCTGTTAAACAGGCAAATCTAAGACTTTGGGAGATAATAGGTTTACAGAGCAATTTCTTGTGCAAAACAAAGCTTGGGAGACAGTCTGGAAATCTTGAAGCCAACAATCAAACTCCCAGTCTCTCAAAAACAGACTTAAACTATAGTTTGAAGAGTGCTAAGGAGTAATAAATATTCTCTGGTACTTGCATGCAATGCTGCCTCACACCAGATTAATTTCTGTTCCTTTAGGTTTTGAAAAATAAGAGAGTTAGTGGTAAAGCTAGTTAAAACAGGAAAAAAAGTTGCTGGACAATATTTCCATCTCCATGGTGGTAACTTGCAGCTGTTTGAGTCTGACATCAACACTACTCCTGCAAAATAATAATTTGGGGCTGAGAATTTTCCTCGTATTCGGTGGTCCCTGATGGATTATCTACCATGAATTAGTTTTTCGTGTTCTAAAGAACAAAATATTAATGTTAAGTTTTTGTCTTTGTATCTGCAAAATGGGGCACAATATCACTACTTTGTTTCTGTAGTGTTTTCAGACCTCTGTCTGGTAAATTCTAACAACTTCCACTCTTGTAGATGTACAACATCTTCCCATACCTTGGATTCCTGCTAAGGGCTAACAAGACTCTTCTCCAAAACAGAGATGAATTCCATGATTATGTAAAAGTTACTTTTGTAGAACATCTCAAAAACCTGGACAAAAATGACCAAAGAAGCTTTATCGATGCTTTCCTGGTTAAGCAGCAGGAGGTAACTGAAATTTTTCTCATTCATTCCAACTGTTATGGTTCTATGAAGACACAACTTCCTTCCAGTCCTTATAATTACAGCTAAATTCCTTTAGGAAATCTATCTTCAACAAAACACATATAACAAAGTGGTAGAGTTGAACAGATACTTCACTCTGTTGCAGTTCCAACCCCTTTTATTCAGCAAACATTTATTCTTATTTATTTCCTTCAGACTGTATCAATATATTTACAAAGGCTGCATCTTCTTTTAATCTGCTTTCTCTGTTGTCCCAGACTTTCTGGCTCTTTCAAGAACATAACTCATCACAGAATAAAATCACTACCTGGGCTTTACTGGGACTCTTATTTGGGGTCTCTAATATATCTGGGTTACCTTCTCCATAGAGAAAGCAGCTCCCTTTGCAGCTAGCCCCAGTAAATACAGAGATCAAGCAGAATATAAAACCTATTATTCTCCAGGTACAAGCCCAAAGCTCTTCTTTGCCTTTCATACTCATTTTAAAATACAGTATTTACTTCTTAGTAAATGTTTTTCTACATAAATTGCATTCTCACATGGAAAGCTTTAAGTTTTCATCCTTTTATCTCAACCACTTTTTTCAGGAGAAATCCACTACCAATGGTTACTTCCATAATGGCAACTTGCTAAGCTTGGTGAGCAATTTGTTTACTGCTGGTGTTGAGACAATTTCCACCACACTATACTGGGGCTTTCTGCTGATGCTAAAATACCCTGAAATTCAGAGTAAGTGGTTTTATGACAGATACTGTTACACTCAGGGCATTAGGAACCAAATGTGAAGCTGGAGGGTCAACACCTCTGTTAATACACAGTTACAAAAAGCCAAGATTTCCCATCAATTATAGTCTAGGTAATGCTGTGCCCTGTGGTCCAGACCCAGTGAGGGGCACACTGGCCAACCTACCACAGATTATAAACAGAGTTCATACAGACCAGGCCCTTTGCTCAGGAAAATCTCATTAATTAATAAGACATGAGCTGTCCTGTGTAGGGCAACGAAATTGGTTTATCAACAGCCCATTTCCGAGGGAAACCTGGAACAAAGGCCTGTGCAGATGTTAAATGGACCGTACTGAGGTATCAGATACCTGAGAAGATTCAGGGAATTGCCCTTTGTCTGACATCTCCATTCCAGTTGATAGTACAGGGCTATTTGGAGTCAAAATGGATTTCTGAGGCTCCAGTTGGGCAGACTAAGAACTTTAGACAGAAGAGATGGCACAAAAAAAAAGTCTTTAGGTTTCTTGTTCGTAAAGAAACAATCAAATACTCTAATTCTGTTCACCTTCCATTATTTCCAAATGGAAAAAAAAGACTTTGGGAGAATTTATGATTTTCATTTTTTTTTCTACTTTACATCAATATAGGATGTCTCAGGGATGAATGAGACCTTGTTTCTTTCTCATACTTGATTCTTTCCCCAGGAAAGGTCCAAGAAGAGATAGATCAAGTGATAGGGTCAAACCCCCCACGGATCGAGCACCGAACTCAGATGCCATATACAGATGCTGTCGTCCATGAAATCCAGAGGTTTGCCAATATCCTGCCACTGGATCTGCCTCATGAGACTGCTGCAGATGTCACCCTCAAAGGCTATTTCATTCCCAAGGTGAGATGCCTACAGGGTGGTTCTTTAACATTTCTTCTTCCTGAATTTGTCCAGGGATTAATTCCGCTGTCCTGTTTTGCAGGGAACCTACATCATCCCCTTGCTGACCTCAGTCCTGCGCGACGAGTCGCAGTGGGAGAAACCAGACATGTTCTACCCTGAGCACTTTCTCGATGCCAATGGGAAATTTGTGAAGAAAGATGCTTTCATGCCCTTTTCAGCAGGTGCTTCCTCTTTTCCATTTACTGTCATTGCAAGTAACTACTTTTTACAAGGGCTACTTGCACTTTTTGCTACTGAAGCCTGGCCTCCATGTGATCTTTTTAATGGGGCCATTTCACACTCCATGTTTCACAGAATTCTGAGGGGACACCTCTGATAAGAGCAAGTACTCCCAAATGGCTGCTAATTCCTCCAGCCTCTGGATGTTATTGGTGTCTCAGTTAGCACTGAGCAAATATAAATGAGTCTTTGTGGTGCTTTTTTAAATATGAGGAAAGTTTTCAGCAAATTCCAGGATGGTTTATGTGACATATATCCACATTATAATCTGTAGCCCACATCTTCTCGATGTCTTGGGTTTGAGTCTTACCACACCCAGTTGCACTGTCTATGACCACAAAAAGCACACAGCAAAGGTGGCTTCTATGTCTTTCCTGTTTCATTTTTCCATGTCCCCTTTAAAAAAGTCATGAATAATGTCAGCTGTCTCAAGATTTCATATACTGTGACAACAGGGAGGAGCTGTCATATAAAAACCCAAATTCTGTGTAAAATCAAAGAACAGAAAGGGGTTGCATTTTGAGTTTTTTGAGGCTTTCCCAGAGTGTGACATACACCTGAGTTTAAAAAGCAGTTTAAAAGCTGCTGCAGTTCAACAGGATTGAGAAAAATTTATATTTACAGCACTTTTAAACATCCATAGAATATGCCCCCCACCTCCCCTCTCAGTCCCAGTCTGGCCAGCATTTGTGAGTTTCCAAGGAATTTTCTGACAAATTTTAACATAAAAAATTGCCTATATATAGACTAACAGAGCCAAAGTCTAGACTCAACCAGTTGGTCAGGGATTCAAAAATTGGGCCAAGTAGACAAAAAAATCTGAAAATGAAGAAAAAAATTCAGATTTTATTGAAAACTAGAATTAAGGAATTCAGATTGCATTTCCATACATTTCTCCCCAAAATGCAAGCATTTAGACAAAGGAAAACTAAAAAAAAACCACCACCAGTTGGCTTTGTTATCATACCTCTGAAGATCACTTCTTTACTCAATAGACTTTTAAAAGCTGCTAAGTTCTTCATTCATAGCTGGGATAGGACATTTCAGGTGTTCTGGACTCCCAATGACCTTTCTCCAAATAAGAGATACTTAAGGTTTTTCTTTTCTTCCAACTATTGAAGAAGCAGCTCCCCTTGACTCTTATTTTATTCCAGGGAGGAGGATCTGTGCTGGGGAGACTTTGGCCAAAATGGAGCTCTTCCTCTTCTTCACCAGCCTCCTGCAGAGGTTCAACTTCCTGCCTCCACCTGGAGTTTCCACCTCAGACCTGGACCTCAGCCCTGCTATTTCATTTAATATCATCCCCAAACCCTATAAAATGTGTGCTGTGACACGTTCCTAGAGCTCTAAGCAGCATTTATTTGTTTCAAAAATGTTCAAATTACTTTTCCATGACATCTGCCTTCCTAACCCTTTGACCAAAATAATTCACAACTTAATGAAGGTTTTCAGTACTTCTAAAGCAAAGTGGTGTTCTTTTATTTTTTATTTATTGGGGAAGGGCAGAAATAGACCACAAATATGAACTAATGTATGGCTCATGTTAGATCACCTCATCTGGGGTAAATAATACAGACCCTCAGCTTTCTTATTCTTATTTCAGTTTTCACTGTTTGTTGAAAGTATATCCCAAAAAACACTCCCAAGTGCAGGTTTCTCCAAAGAGACATACGGACCATGAAGCTGTGCCTGGGTTGTACTATTGCACTTAAAGGTAAGCACTGCAGAGCCTCTGTGGTGAATGTGGGATGTTCAGAGCTTCAGGTCTTTAGAACAGAAGGGCTTGTTCAGTCAGATGGGTTTGAAGCTGGGTTGGGTATCCTGTTCCCCAATACCTCATTGCAGTTTCTTCCCTTGGCTCTTCTCCCTACTCCTTCCACTGTCATGTGCAAAGAAATCAGAGTTCTGTACCTGTTATAGCAAATCACTTCTCAGGAAAAACCTTAAGCCAAGTTGACCTGAGTCCAGCGGTTCTTTAAGACTTTTCCTGAATCTCCTGTAAATGGATAAGCTCAGAAAAATAAAGTGTACACCTGCAGAAAATGGCTGGTGATTTTGTAATGAACCCTCTAAGGGGCTGTTAAACGTTGCATAAACACTGTGTGCAAATTCTAGCTGACAGAGGGCTCCCACCTCCTGGCAACAGTAAAAGGAAGTTAAAATTGACTGAGAGCCAAAGTAGCCTTGGGCTGATTCTGCTTCAAGCTTGTGCAACTGCTCTGCCCCTGAGGGCAGCGTGGGAGTTGGGTGGTGCTCTTGGTTCAGGTCCAGCATCCTCAGGTGCCACCCAGACACATCAGGGCTCATGGCCCAAGTGCTGGGGACATGAACAGCGTTGTTTACTGAGTGATCCCTATGGTTCCCTCACCAACCACGACAAGGTCACCTCTTTCCTGACTCTTCTACTGACTGAGAAAAATGGAAAGTTTCTGGAATAGTTCAAAGCCTTTACACATCAGTGGAAACACACCCATCACAGATCAGATGTGACCCTCCCAGACATTACAGTGTAAACCTTATTTTCCTTCCTCCTGTCCCACCATACAGTCAAGTATTTCTGGTGGTGCTCTGCCTAAACCTCAACCCAGATGTAGAATGACAGGTATTAAACAAAACTCCACCTAAAAGGAGGAAAACTTCAAGTATTACATAACTCGTTCTCCTTACTGTAGATGCCCTTTTATCACATCACCACAGAATTTCTGATTTATCTCAAAAATACTTTTGACAATTAAAAGAGATCATCTCAGTTATGAATAATCCCTATTGTTTGGGATTAATATACAAAGCATGAAAATAAGCAGTTACGGAGAGGCACAAGATCATGGATGACTCTGTGAGGATCCATAGCAAGGACATCAAAATGTCTCTGCTGGGATCAAGCCTGCTCCAGTACTGAGTCTGCAGATCCCAAAAATCAAAAAGTTGACAGCCTTGTCTGAACTGACCCTGCTCTTTCCTCCACAACCTCTATTTGCTGAGGCAGTCTGAAATTCTGCCTTTCACATGGCAGGGCCCTGTGTTGCATGATCACCTCAGGCTCTTCGCTGAGGCGTCTCTGTTTATCAGGTGGTTAATTTCTGTCTCCAAACCAAACAGCCACCAGATTTAGTTACCTGGAAATTATTCTCCTTCTCATTAAATGTAGGATCTCCACAGCTTCTGTAAAAACGGTCTAATTAGGCTGAATAAGAATCTAGAAGTAGACATCTGGCCCTATTGAAGGCAATAGCAGAATTACCAAATCCAATTACCTGGATTTGATGTTGATAAATTCAGTTTTCCTAAAATACTAGGCTGCCTTAAATCCAAACTGGCCTTTGATCCATTTCTCAAAATTCTCGCTTTTCTATAGGCTTGCAAAAAATCTCCATTGTGTGCCAATAGCTCCCTCCTGCTGGGATTCTCTGCTTTACTTTTAAAAAAAAAATCAGTTTTTAAAAATTTATAAAGTAGAATCATGGCTTGGTTTTCCAAAAACAAATCTTCCAGCCCTGTATGAGTGACTCAGGTGCACACACTGTCTTTCAGATGGCACTGCACATACAAATGCCATTCTTACATTTAACGTACTATAAACCTTAGAAATCTAAAATATTAATGGAATATTTGACTATTAGGGAAATTAAATGTGTCAATCCATCTTTCTGCCCTCCTTCAGAGCCTTTCTGTAGGCTCTGTTCTCTGAAGTCCTTTCCCTGAATTTCATGATTCGTTGTCTCAGGTAGAGAGACAAGGCTCGCCTTGTTTTTCCAACAGACTAACGCTGCAAATCTTCTTTCCCTTTCCCCCCATGCTTTGTCTCTCTGTTTCCATCTTTGTTTCACAGACAAATTCAGGAATATACCTGCAGAGCTTCACAGGTTCCATTTCCACCACCTGGACTCTTTGTTCTTTGTCCACCCTCCACCCTCTGCTCTCCTTCCTTTGCCAGGCAGGACTGGCAAAACTGGTTCCCACTTAGGCTTTAGATAATCACCTTTTCAAAAAGAGATTCCTTTTATTCTGAACAGAACTTCTGTGAGGTGCCCTTTCAGTTCAGAATATAAACACAAGCTTTAGGCCAAATCTTAATAGCTCCCATTAAGTATTTAATTGAGGACTGTGAGGAATCTTACCAGCAGTGCTGCAAGATTTTATCCAGCGTTGGCACATTTAGCTCTACCACAAGTAGCAGATGGACAGATAGATTTGTCTTGAGCATAAAGGAGACTTGTTAAATAAGCACAAACAGACTTGTTGCTGTATTAGACATTAAAAGATTTCTTTATAAAGCTTTTTTTTTTTAGTTCAGACAGCTCCTTGCAGATTTCTCTGCTTAATTTCACAGATTAATCTCTTTTAGGCCACGTTAGGGAAAGGAGAGGCTTGAGGACTTATTCTAAGACAGGCAAATGGGGTTAGAGATGTCCAAGGATCCTGCTGTAGATATTCTAGAAAATGGTTATACAGAAGAAATAATTCTTCAGTCAGAAGCAGCACAATTTCAACTGAATTACAGCAAAACTATTACACTTAGAACCATTGCCCAGTCATTTGGAATTGCCATGAGTACAGACTTCCTCGAGCACAGAAGTCGTGAGCATTTACTACCTTTGATTCTAGGATTACACAAGAAACTCTCCTATGATTTCTGATCTCACCCAAGTTATTAAATTCCACCAAAGTTCTCCAGCAGTGCAAAAAAGCCGATCTGAATGTAGGTTTGTGAAGTTTGCCTACAAGTGAGATTTGGCTAAAAACTGAAAAGGTGTATGAATCACTCTGAAAAATGAGCAGGGAAGGAACTGGGCATTCATGCTTTTCAGCAATGTTATTGATGGGCTATTTGTCTCCAGGACATTACCCTGAGCTGGAAAGCCACACCTGTGCAATGTCTTAGCTAGAGTAGTAGCCACAAGCCTGCTGTAACCCTTCCTTCGATGCTCTGGCAGGGTGTAATTATGAATCATGGTGGCAAACTGGTCTGTCAGGCTCCAGGAGAGGGGATTCCCATGTTCATCCAAGACACAGGCACTGGGGAAGCAGCGAATGAGGCCAGCAAGATACTTCTGGCACCTTGGGTTGCCTCCCCGTGACCAGGTTTTGCTGAGCAGGCTGGCATGGGAGACATCCAGGTGAGCCAAGGTCAATTTGGGGTCCATCCTAAGGGATAGCACAGAAACACTGTTAGGCACAAAGCTGTGCCCCTCATTCTCCAAGCAACTGCACTACATTTAAAGCTGCCTTCTCCAGCCAAATAGATTTCCAGGTCTGTATCAGAAAGGGGAATCAAAGCAAGCTGAGTTCATTAGGCTGGAGATTTAGAAAGAATTGTAGAGGGCAGCACCTTTCCAGTTTGGGGGTTTGTTTTCTATAAGCTCCTGAATCCACTCAGCACACTCCAGAAGTGCCTTATTCCTTACAGAAGACTGGAGAATATCTTAAGGAAGACAAGGAGACATTAGGTGGCACAAAGGAGTGGAAAGGATTTCATTTCCAGTCTTTCATCCTCCAAGACTGATAGATTCTTTCTGGATTTCAAATACACAGCAGAGAAATTTTTTATAGGAATAGTGAGGCCTCTGGTTCCCCTACTCTTCTGCTCTGATGTCAGACCAATATTTCACCAGCAGAGGGATGTTAGAAAACTTAGATTCAAGGAGTTGTGTAAAGCTTGCTCTGTGAAAAACAAATTTGGCAGGAATCCAAGATCCACCTATCAAATCTAAGAAGCTTTGACACAGGAAAGTCAAAGGACATAGAGAGCAGATCTGTGGATCCCATGTATACACGAGGAGGAGGGGATGGGGAGTATCCTGAAATGTAAATATGCAAGAGTGATTGACTAATTAAAGAAAAATCTTGATAAGTATTTAATAGTTCCTTCCTTACCAAGTAATTCCTCAGTCAGGTTTTTGAGACAGTCACAGAGAAAGCCTAACAGTCTTCCTGGTATTTTTGATGTAAATGTACTTTTAGGAAATACATCACTACAGTAATGACTTCAGTAAATGACACAGAGTGCTCAGACATACTGAAGTTTGACATCTGGCAGCATGTCCGGGTCTGGATGGATAACCATCTGGAAAGAGGATGTCTTCACATCTACTTGCTTGGATAAAGCCACAGTCCTGGATATTTCACATATTCCATCCTGGAGCCCTGTGTATACAAAGATAAATATTAAGGCACTTCACAAATAAAGTGTTTTTTTTTTTAAAAATTCTTTTTTTAGGTCTTGTCTGAGTTCAGCTTTCAAACACTGGCTCTCACTAAACCTCTAATGACACATTATTTACTGCTCAGCTCAGTCTGTATGTTGTCTACAGAATCCTATGGCCAGTAGCAAAATTAAACATCAATAAGCATCCCTTCCTGACAAGGAAATAAGTTCATCTATGTGAAAGCAGAACTTGAAATGGTAGCAGTGAATATGATATGGATGAAATTCAGAAAGCTAAAAAAATTCCATATCCTAGATCTTGATTTTTGCTTAAGTACAAAAAAACCCACCCTTTCTGTAGAGCAGAATGGCAAAGTTTATAGTCCATGAAAACTACCCATTCTGTTTACTCTGAACCAAGTAAAACTGGACTGCACCTTGAATCTGAAAAATTTGTCCCCAGTTGATAGCATTTGTGTTTTCCAATAGTTCCCAGTAAGTCTCCAGCTCCTTGTAGAAAACTGCATAAGCATTGGTGTAATGGTCAAGATCATCCATCTCATTCTGGGGAGAAAAAAAAAATGGAAGAAATACAAATGCTGCCCCTTCCCACACACAAATTTTTCACACTGGAATCAAAACTCACTAAAGGCCAACTCCAGAGACGTAAAAAATGTTATTTGGTTGCCAAGGTCTCCAGACCACACCTCTTCTGGAAAACAAAATATTTTCCCTGCCCCTGAAAGAGCTGAAATAGCACAGCCTGGCCTCATCAATACTATTGCACCCTCTTACTCTCCAAAACAGGTTGGAAAGACTCAAACTGCCAGCTGGGGATTGTTCACATCCTGTGCTGACTCCTTCATTGCTGGTTGTCCCAGAGACCTCGACAAGGATTTAGTTGTACCTCATATGAGCCTACAAGAACAAGGGATTGTTATCTGAGCCTAGAGTTGGGGAAGCATCCACCAATTTGTGCAGCTCAGAGATTGCTTTATCACAGTGGATAGAGGGAGCTATGGCAATGCCCCCTCTGAAACCCTCTGTAGCACAGCCTGTAATGGACTACAGGAATGCAGAAGGACCCTTCCTTCACCTTGTAGCAGCATCTGCCCCACAATAAGGTCACTAAGGCTCTTTTTGTGTGTATCTATCTGCACAAAGGCTGGAAAGACGAAAGAATCCTTGGAGAGGTTTGGTCAAGTGGCATGAGTGCAAGTAAAATGTGTCTCTGCATAAACTCTGCACGTTAATCTTCAATCAGTGTAATCAGGCTAATTACAATCAATTAGAGCGTGTATTTCATAACTAAGTTTGTTTATGCTAGAATTCCTAGGCAGAATGTCCCAGGAAAAAGCAGCACTCCCTATAGTGTGCTTTGTGCTGGCACCCACTGGGATGTCCCATTGCACTCTATGGTTCCCACCTCCCCATTACACACTTCCCAGATACAGTTGGCTCCATCCATAAAGCCCTCAGAAAGCTGGGAGGAAGGCTCCAGTCATGTTGGATCCACCTCTCAGAAAGAAAGATAAAAACCACCTCCATCTACCTCCCTCTGTGGCCGGGTGATAACAGCTTTGAAGTCTGGCCATGAGTCCACCACCACTTCTGTCCTGAAGGGGTTCCCTCGGCTGATGTTCATCACAGCTCCATAAACCTGCAGGAAGAAGAACCAATAGAAGAAAGACAGTTTGAGACATGCTACCATGTGTTGTAAACCAGAGACTGAACCAGTGACACAGAGCTGAAAGCTTCACACACACACACACCCCTCATGTAACCCTTCAGGTGTGTAGGCTGAGACCTACACACTGACCAGTAAGGCACAATACCATGAAGATAAACCATTATCTAACTATGCCAACCCTAATCACTATGGAGAGGAGGTGGACCAATGTTCTTCTTTTCTTAAGATTACTTGGGTTAGTAATCAGGACCAAAGGATAAGACAGGCTGAAAGAGTTGGGGTTGTTAAGCCTGGAGAAGGGAAAGCTCTGGGAAGACCTTAGAGCACCTTCCAGTACCTAAAGGGGCTCTAAGAGAGCTGGAGAGGAACATTTTACAAGGGTCTGGAGTGACAGGACAAGGGGCAATGGCTTCAAACTGAAAGAGGGCAGATTTAGATTAGAGATTAGGAAGAAATTCTTCCCTGTGAGGGTGGTGAGGCCCTGGCACAGGTTGCCCAGAGAAGCTGTGGCTGCTCCTTTCCTGGAAGTGTTCAAGGCCAGGTGGGATGGGGCTTGGAGCAACCTGATCTAGGGGAAGGTGTCCCTGCCCATGCCAGGGCGTTGGAACTGGATGAGCTTTAAGATCCCTTCCAAGACAAATCATTCCTTGATTCCATGATATCTCAGATGCAGTTCTCTACACAGCAACTATCAGTCAGTCCAGAGGAAGCACAACCCTTTCCCAACAGTTTTGATTCCCTGACAAACAACCAAAATCACTGATGGAAATACCACAGAAAATGCAGGTCAGTGCTGTGTTACCTTAAGGGACTCAGGAAAACTCTTCCTTAACATTTTCTCAAGCATCTGCAGCTTCCTGGAGCAGTTAAGTACCAGCATCTCTCTTGCTGGGAACACATAGAAAATATAAAGATTCACTCAAAAAAAGAGATAATGTGAAGGAACTGAGTGGCATAATTGCTAATTTCATAAAATACAGTATCTCCCACAAGTGTCTTGCTTCAGAATGTACCTGTGTAAAACAAACAAAACAATTTCCAAAACCAAAGAGTTTCTGAGAAGCCAAAAAAAAAAAAAAAAGAGTAACTTCACTTAAAAAGTCTAAGGGAAGAATTCAAATCCTAAGGTTTCTCAGAGGTACCACAATGTTCATTCTTTCTTTTACCTCTTAAATGTGCACCATTTAATCTTAAAAACATTTCCCTTTACTGCATTTTGTTATAAATATTACCATACCTTAAGAATTACTGCAGCCATCAAGTATCCACCTTCCTACTAAGGAACATCTTACAAACAGCCACCCCTCAGGATCACAGATCAGCAACCTCATCTAGTGGAAGGTGTCCCTGCCCATGGCAGGAGGTTGGAACCAGTTGAGATTTAATGTCCTTTCCAACTCAAACTCTCTGATGATTCTGTGATTACATGTAGGTATTTACCTTCCTTGAAGCTTATATTCCATTTTCTCACCATATTCAATGGAAAAACTGTCTCTGGGTCACTGCATCACTGTGCAACTGTATCTAAAGGCAGCATCGGTACGTGTTTGAATACACAGCTACTTTTACTTAAGGACAGTTCTAAGACCTTTATGCCTGGAAATACTTTGATTTGGAAAAAATATTGATATGTATAGCCCACTTGATCACTTACCTGCTTTGAATCTTGGAGCTCACCCTTCTGAAGTGCAACAATAACTTGAAGTGAGGAGACTATAAAATACATCCACTTTGTGGCTGCTTCTGCACAGGGAATGATGAGAGTCCTCGTTCAGAATCTCAAACCTATAAATTTATTGATCCAAGTTGTTCTAAATTGGTATACTGCTCCTAGCAGCTTTGTTCTGTCTTTTTTGAGGAGAGCATGGAAATAAAAGCCAGAGCCAGCCACACCTTCAGAGAAGGAGGGACTCTGTAAGAAAAGTGACACAGGGCTTGTTCAGGAGTATATGTTCTAGAAAGAACTTTTAATTTTTTCATGAAGACATTTAATCTCTCTGCATTCATACCAGTGAATGGTATGCTTTGCACACACTTATAATGATCTCTTCTCAGTGGGAGGGAAATTAGTCAGTTCTCATTCTCAGTGCCAAGGTTCTTACCATGAGGTAAACTGAGACCAGAGAAACCCAACCCAGCTCAGTGGCCCCAAACAACACTTTGAGGTGGCAGCCCTGTTCCCCTTTTGCCTGAGTTTTCAGTTGTCCCTGTCAGTCCAGTTTTATGATGTTAACCCATCCTGTCCTCTGGATTTGGACTGGATAACCTACAAACAAGGCAGAAGAGTCAATACAGAAAGAATGTCGAAGTGTTACACAAGAGGACATGCAGACGCTTTGCTTGAACATAAGAAAGGGTTGATATGGGATACAGATGAATGTTACTGATATATCTTAAGAAATCTGTAGCTTATAACTTACTGCTTGAAGCCAAGGCTTGTGAAATTGAAGTTTCAGAGGCTCCCAGGTCATATCACACAAGTTCACAGCTCCACACAGACTGATCTGTTGCAGGACAGAAATTGTGTGAACAGTTTCTGTTGCATTTCTGTGATTTCTCCCCTGGCATGGCTGGGTGCAGATAGTAAAAAATACTGCGCCACTAAGATGGCTACTCGAGCTAAAGTGAGAACAAAGGTGGATTCATGCCAGATGCCAAGGAGGAGTTTTGGCAGGTGATTAAAGTTTTCTCATCTTCTATGACCACCTGTTGTGGTCCAATTAGCAGTGGACAGCAGAGCATGTTTTCCTTATGTAACCAATGTATGTGAACAAGAAGCTAAGCGTCATGAGCACTATATAATCTGTGTTTCTCCTAATAAAGTAGACATTTTGCCTGATCACATTGGTCTAAGAGCAGTTTGTCCGTACCCTTCCATCAAGACTGATCAACAGTGAACCTGCTCCTAGAGGGGTCTTCTAATCTCATCAAAGCCACAGTCTGACCATTCTGCACTGAATGAAGTGTATCCAACATCAAGTAAGTTGAGCTAAGACCACTTCCTAAGTGTCTGGATTTATGTTCCTGGTTTATGTTTTTCTGCTTATGTGTGCATGACAACCCCAAGATAACAACATCCTAAGAACAGCCAGCCTATCACAAATCACCTAGTCTCAGGAAAAAAATAAAATTAAAATAGTTAATTAAAAAAATTAATGTGTACCTATCTATCCCTGTAATGCAGAAGCTCCTTCTTCAATTACTGCTATTTCAGCTTTCCTTGTGTGGAAGCTGTATCTGACTCCTACTTACTGCCCTTTTCCACACTTTCTTTTGAAAGTATTAAAAAAAAAATGAAAAGGTATCCATTGGTTCAGGCAGTTCAAAACCCACATAGTCATTTGCTCACAAGTAAATCACCCTTAATGAAACAAAGCAAAAATTAAGATGCTGGCATGCAGGAAAATCATGGGTTAAAGTACTTTTGGGTAAAGTCAGTAAATGCTCCCCTTGTCAAGTGATCAAAAATTTGAGAAATATTTTTAAATAATTATGCATGGGAAAACAGTTTTTTTAATTTCATTTTCATCCTCCAAAGCCAAAAGGTATTTGACAGTTAATGAAATACAAGGTAAATACCAACTCTGAGATCAGAGCTTAGCTCTATAACATTCTCAAGTAGTTTCCCCAAGCACCTGGATAAATCAGGTGGGGTTATTTTTTAGCAGTGAACATGCAAGTGCAAAAAAATCCTGTACAGTTGATAAAAATGATTCAACTTCCTGCCATGGAGGGCGTTTTACTAAAAAGGAAAAAAAAAAAAAAAAGTAGAAAATCAAACAGGGCATTTACAACTGAGTATTAGAAAATCATATTTTTACTAGGTGGTTCAGGTTTAAAGAGGATTTAACTCTTACTTTGGTAAGAGATTCTGCCTTCAGTGATCTACAGATGTAGATACAGAAGTGCAAATATAATGGAACAGTTGCCTAATTCTATAAAAATGCCCAAATAACCCAGGATCCATTTCCCTCCCTTCTCCTAAGACAGGATATATCAACATTAGAAGTCATCACAAGTCAAAACCCAAAAGAATCCTTGATAGATGACATAAATCACTGGAGTCCCAGAATGTATCTACAGATTTATATACCAATATTCATAGAAAATGTTTTAAGGGAAATTCAGCAGTCACAACAGCAAAGCCATTACAAAGAAAACAGTTTCCATGCTGAGCACCCTGCTGCTCTACATTAACACAGAGTGCTGGCCGACATTATCTCCTTCAAAGGAGACTCCACACATTTCATCTTCTCAAAGCAAGTCCACCTTCTCATAGGTCTTTTCAATGAGGGTTAACAAGTTCTTCAAGTCAGCTGACTGCTGAATAGTGTTCAAATCCTTTAAGAGACCTTTCTGATTCTTTGTCTTCAAAATTTCTTCCTAAAGAAGGGAAGAATGATGGACAACAAATAAAAACCACTTTTGTCAAGTGCAACAGGAATTCCCCTTTCGTGCAGCCCAGCTGTAGCCAAAATAAGATTAAAAAAAGATTCAAAAAGACAGAGTAAGTCTTCCCTTCAACAGTTATAGATATGTTTCAGGTAAGATTACAGTTTCCCTAGGACCACAGGTTTTTCTAGGAAGAGACAAGTGATCCTTTCAATCAGAGGGTGATTTAGCTTAGAAGGGACCTTAAAGATCATCCAGTTCTAAGGCCCCTGCCAATGACAGGGACACCTTCCACTAGACCAGGTTCCTCAGGTCCCATCCAACCCGGCCTTGAACACTTTCAGGGATGGAGAGAGTTTCCAGGGTTTTGTTCTCTTTTTAAAACATAAATACATAGTTCCCAATGAAAAGAAACAAGAAAAAAAAAGGACAAAGAAAATCTCTCCAATTTTTCTGAATTTTCAGAATTGCCCCCTCTGACAGAAGATGTGATAAAAGCATATTCTGTTGCCTTCCTTCTCATAACCAAAGTATTACATATATATATTTATATAAATAACAGTTTATGTATATAAATATATTATATATTCCACACTCACCTGCAAAGTAGGTGCCTGCAAACTGTGCTTGGGGAGTTCTGGAAGGTGGAGTGCACCACTGCCATTTTCCTGGAATACCTAGGAAGGGAAAAAGAAGAAATAATCCAAAAAAACCCAAACATCAGGCTCCCCAGTAGGAAAATAACCTGGCTGTCATTATCCAACTTCTGAAAACTAAACTTCTTAATTTTGCAACTAAAGTTGGCAAAATTGAAAAGAATCATTCCCAAAGGCAAGTGAGGCCTTCCTTAAATGACATTCCCTGAGAAACAGCTTGTTTAGGACAGCTCTGGAAGTTAGCCCATTCCTGTAGGTTAGGGTACACAAGTATTTATTGGAGATACCTTCCTGGCCTCTTTTTCATCTTCCTCTAACTGGTTCTTCAGCAGCTGGATTTTGTACTGCAGTTGCTGCACAGTTTCCTCAATGCGCTCTGCTGATTGCTCAGCTTCAGTTATTTCTTCCTAAAACAAAACAGACACAAAACCAGAATAAAATTTACTTCAGAGATGGGGAGCCTTTTGTACAGAACCATCCAGACAGAGACACTGCAGTGCAGCAAAGGTGGGTGATGATGAGGCGTGGACACTCCTCCACAAGAGCATAGGCACAGTCAGGTCTCTCTCTACTAAAAGGTTACAACACACACTGAGCAGCAGCAGCTGGGTAAGGTAATTCCTTCCCTTTCTTGC
Organism: Lepidothrix coronata; assembly: GCF_001604755.1. NCBI lineage: Eukaryota > Metazoa > Chordata > Aves > Passeriformes > Pipridae > Lepidothrix > Lepidothrix coronata. The sequence continues at coordinate 5,236,366 of NW_016690219.1, read as the reverse complement.
CTTTTATACCTGCAGTTGTGCCAAAGATTCCTCATTTGCCTCAAGCATTTGTCTCTCTGCCATTTGAAGGCTTGGGATATTCTTCAGGCTGTCCAGCTTCCCTGGAGGCACCTTTAAAGTCTTGAAAACTCTCAGCACCCTTAAGTGTAGAAAAAGGAAAACATGACTTGTTTGGAGTTCTTTGCAAAACTCGAAGTGACTAATTACTTCTCTGGGGAAAAACTAAACTCAGTTTAGCCCAATTGCTGCCAGTGAAGTAAAAGGCTCCAGACAGGAAGGAAAGCTGTCTTGAACTGTTTTCCAAAATCATGTGGAATAGATGTCTACCTAAAGAAGGAACCAGGAACAAGGAATCCCACCATTCTCACCTTTGCTACTGCACTGACCTTGTGTGATTTCCATCCCACTAGCCTGTACACTCCCTGATTATAAACTATTCTGACCCTTCTGCTTTTTAAAGTAAAACTAAGTTCTAAAATCAGCATTTTAGCTGCTTCCAAACAATCATCATTTTAGTAAAACCTGAACATGATATAGGATGTATAGCTTTTTGTCAGAAGGAGAGTTTAGCTTGCCCTCAAAGCATGGTACAAAATAACTGGGTTAAAGAAATCTCTTCTCTCACTCTTTTCTTTTAATTTATAATTTCTTACCTTTTTTTCAGTACATTGAGGTGCTTCTGAACATCATCTTTCTCCTTCCTCTGTTGGTACAAAACAGATCTGGAAAGAAAATAAAGGCAGAATTCCCGTCACAAAGCCTGCAAGCACAGAGAACACATCAAATGAAGTGCACACAGTCAGAACTTCTCTAGGTAAAAATTTCCAATTTCAGATAGAAAGTGTTATATTATATTGCATAAAATATAGACAGACAGCCATATTGCCCAAAAAAGCTCCAAAGCATTTCCAGTTCAAGCAATACTACAATTTTTACTTTATTCCTTGCGGAAACAAAGAAGAACCATCAGGACATTTGGCACTTACAGTACTGCTGAATCCACTACAGATTCCAGAAATTGTCTACTGCTCTCTGAGAGAGTCTGCCAAGATCCTATTGTAGCACTGGAAAGCTTCACTGGTTTTGAAGAAACATTTTCTCCTGTTAACACAAAGGAAGAAAAGGAAAAAATATGATTTGTCAAACCTGGACAGATGGTTCTGTGACTCATTTCAGTCAGATGGGAGTCAAAGGTGTAACAATTCAGATTTAACAGAAAAGAACAAGGTTCTACCTCCAGGGGAATAGTCTCTCTGCTTCTTAACTGTCCTTTTCACTGTCTCAGTGACCTGCTGAAGAGAAAAATTTGTAGCAAATGTGGCAATCTTGAAACATCCTCTGCTGTGCCATCATCCATCCACTACCATCAACCCACTGTGTTAGTGCCTGACAGAAGCCTTTGATACTAACCACTAAAAAAACCACCTTTTTTGAACTGTGCAGCAGTAATTCATGCCAAGCAGGCTAAGGAAAAAAAATTCACTCTTCCCAATTCCTCCCATTCCAAGAATGAGATCATGAAATAAATGCAAAGGATGTTTGTCTGTTCAGCAGCATCTTGAGATCATGCTGTTCATCAGTTCAGTGGCTGGACAAGAGACCTTGTTGGAGAATCCTGTCCTGAGACATGCAGAGAATATCTTCCAAAGGTGAATAAACTGAGCTGAATGAACTCTGACCTGATCACTCTGCTCAATCAGATGCTGTTCAGCAGCTCTTCACAACTGCACAGACAGCTTACCTTTTTGCTCATGATCAGGCAATGCTTCCCTCTACTTGTGACAGGCACAGTAGCACCCAACTAGGAATTCTGGAAACCAGGAAGCAGTCAAGGCTGCTCAAAAGAGCTGTTCACACTGGGCATTTCCTCGAGTTACATTTAATTACTTAATTGTTCTCTAGAAATTTCAGTTTAAAAATGGGCAAAAATACCTCTTTTCCCCCCCCTTTGGTTACTTTTCTACTTTGATCCAAAATAATGAGTACCTGTCTTTTTTGACCTTGTTTTCTTCCTTCTCCATCTGTTCCTTTTTTTTTGCTGGAAGGTCTCAGTTTGTGTTGAGACTTAAAAGGGTTTTTTGCTGATCTCCCACCAGGGGTCCCCCCCATTTTAGTGGAAGGTTTGTGGCGGGGTTTCATTATCTGTAAACCAACGGGAACAGAAGGAAAAGACAAAATTAAAATCTAACAATTACGAGCCTAAATGAGCACAAATGTTCGGATATTTGCTAATCTAAAGCCTAAATCTTGTATATTTACCTAAGTGCAGGACTCCTAAAAAAGCATCCCCATCTGCCTTTTAGACAAACTCTTACTTGTTTCACATCTGTTTCTAAAGTCAAAAGGCAGCATGACGGGTATGTCAAAGAGCAGCAATGGCAAAGCAACAGAACTGACCTGAGAAAAGCCTAATTTGTTCTTAAAGGTTTCCATCAGTAGAAAATTCTCTGCTCTCAAAAGACCCTACTTGTAATACTGTGTCCAGCTCTGGGGCCCCTAAAATAAGAAGGATGTGGAGCTGCTGGAGCAAGTCCAGGGGATGCCACGGAGATACTCTGAGGGCTGGAGCACCTCTGCTGTGGAGACAGGCTGGGAGAGCTGGGGCTGTTCACCTAGAAAAGGCTCTGGGGAGAACTTAGAGCTCCTTGCAGTGCCTAAAGGGGCTCTAAGAGAGCTGGAAAGGGACTTTGCACAAGGGTCTGGAGGGACGGGACAAGGAAGAATGGCTTTAAACTGAAAGAGGGCAGGTTTAGATGAGATATTAAGAAAAAACTCTTTCCTGAAAGGGAGGTAAGGCCCTGGCACAGGTTGGCCAGAGAAGCTGTGGCTGCTCCATCCCTGGAAATGTTCAAGGCCAGGCTGGATGGGGCTTGGAGGAAGCTGGGGTAGTGGAAGGTGTCCCTGCCCATGGTGGGGGAGTGGGAGTAGATGGTCTTTAAGGTTTCTTCCAGCCCAAGTCATTGTGTGATTTTATCTTTCTAATGCAGCTGAGCACAGTCATCTAATTACCAGACTTTCTTACCTTAGCCTCTAATCACAACAGTCCTTGCTGCCATTTAAACCTATAGTTTCTTTTCTTACTTACCACAAAGACAGAGGGAAGAGCAATCCCACAGAAGGGAACAACCGCAACATCCCACCACCCTTCTCTTCCCTATATATATTCAGTTTTTCTTTCATCCCCTCGGGCCATTTTCCCCTCACTCAGGTCCTGCCACGGCTCACCAGGGGAGCGTTGTGACTGACCCTACACCAGATAAATAAGCGCCAGGCTTATTTAAGCAAGCCATGTTAAGAAGCCCTATAAGAGGTAAATAATGCCTAAACGAGGTAAGCAAGCCCTATAAAAGGTACATAAACCCCAAACCAGGTAAGTAAGCGCTGTCTTTCCCCTCCTCAACTGCCAATGCTGCCGGACAGCTTTCGCAGCTCACAAAAGATGGCGCGAGGACTACAACTCCCGACATGCACCGCTCCCCAGCGCCGTTCGGTGCCCTCGCGCACCGAGTGCATTGCAGGCTGGGAGTCGTAGTCCTCTCCACCCATACTCCCAATACCCCCCTAAAAACCCGCTCTCCCGCCGCTGCCTGATAACAACCAGGGTAACATCT
>NW_016690219.1:5172451-5232064 GCF_001604755.1 Lepidothrix coronata | reverse complement strand
TGACAGCATTGCCAGCAGGTCAGGGGGGAGATCCTGCCCCTCTGCTCAGCCCTGGGGAGGCACATCTGGAGTGCTGTGCCCTGCTCTGGGCTCCTTGGGACGGGAGAGACGTGATGCTCCTGGAGCGGATTGTTGTGATCAGATTATTACGATTATTAGAGAGATGCCTCTAGCCCATTTAAAGTGCAAGAGAGACCACATGCCGAAATCAGTAGTACGGATTTTATTTAACAGTAAATGTGAGGGGGACAGAGAGAGAGAAAGAAACAGAAAAGAGAAGGAGAGGCAGAGAAAGAGAGTGACAAAGAGTAGGCAGATATCACCACCTCATGGATCCAGAAGGTGTCCTGTAGTCCTTTTGCCCGTGGCTTCTTGGTGGTGAGGGTTCCACAAAACACAGAGTTCAATGGATTAATATAAGTTCAGGGATATGGGGTGCCCAAGCACCTCCCCTGCAGGAGGAGTTTTACGCTGTCTTTTGCAATACTGTGGATCTGTTGAAACACTGTGGATCATACGGTGGAAGGGCTCAGAAATGAGTCTGGGGGCTATGGCCTCCCCCTGCCAGACCCAGCCAGGGCTGATGTTCAGCACAGCTGCTGAGTTGGCTTTCCTTGTGGATACATTCCTCTCCCCCAGGCTTGTTTAATTCTTCTTAGATCTGAGATAATTGGACAGTAGTACCGCCTTTATCTCAAGTTCAGGTGGCTTAACTCACAGTCCAGTTTCCCAGTTTCACGAGGCGTATTTGTCAGAGTGGGCTTCTGTGGTTGGAGCTTCTTTATACAGTTTGGTATAGTAGGCAAAGTCCTTCAGTGATCTTAACAGTGGTTAAGAAAATTTTTAAGTCTCTTACATGGTTCCAGCAGAGGGTGACAAAGATGATGAAGGGACTGGAGCATCTCTCTTAGGAGGAAAGGCTGAGGGAGCTGGGCCTGTTCAGCCTCAAGAAGAAACACTGAGTGGGGACCTTATCCATGTCTGTCAGTGTTTGCAGGGAGGGGGCAGAGGATGGACCAGGCTGTCCTTGGGGTTTCCCAGCAATTGGACAAGAGGAATGGGCTGGAACTGGTACCCAGGAAGGTCCACCTGAACATGAGGAAGAACTTCTTTCCTGTGCAGTGACTGAGTACTGGAACAGGTTGCCCAGAGAGTTTGTGGAATCTCCCTCCCTGTAGATGTTCTAGAGCTGTCTGGACACAATCCTATGCCATGTGCTCTGGGAGGACCCTACTTGAGCAGGGAGGTTGGACCAGATGACCCCTTGTGGTCCCTCCCAGCCTGCCCGATTCTGTGACTGATGCAGCAGTGGGGGCCCAGGTTACCTTTCATCCTGGCTGCAGCATCACACGCCCACAGGGAATGAGTGCTCCTCAGGTGCTCCTCTGTGCCCAGCAGGTTATATACATACCACATTTAGCATACATATTATTAAAGCACGTGTTTGGAGTGTTGCTGCAACACCATAATGGTGAGAGAGGTGTTTTCCAGTTTTATGTGATATTTCTCATAAAGGTGTCAGGAAGTGTGATTTTCCAGGGGTTGTGAAGGAAATGAGGCAGAGAGGAGGTGAGTGGCCCTTGGAGCCAAGCTGTAAAGGTTGTGGCTTCAGAAAGAAGCAGGGATAGGGTATGGAGAGCAGCAGCAAAGGCGCTTAGAGCTTTCAGGAGTTACTGAGCTTACAGAATCACAGGATGGTTTGGGTTGGAAGGGTCCTTAAAGATGATCTCTTTCCAACCCCTTGCCATGGGCCGGGATGCCTTCCACTATACCAGGTTGTTCCAAGCCCCATCCAGCCTTGAGCGTTTCTGGGGACGAAGCAACCACAGCTTCTCTGGGCAGCCTGCACCAGGGCCTCACCACCCTCACAGAGAAAGTTAAAGTTGTCTTCCATACCAGTCTCATGTGTGGTGGGATGAGCTCTGGAGCTCTTGCATTATCCCTGTGTTCTCATATGCCACAATCTTTTTCTCCTTTTTTTCTCAGTGTCTCTGGTTACCATCCAGCCCAAGCCACCTTTTCCAAAGTTTGTGATATATCAGCAATTTTCTGACAGTCCACTTTCTGCAGAGTGCCTCCTTGATGTTCGATATAGGAAGAAAACCTTCCCTGTGACGGTGGTGAGGCCCTGGTACAGGTTGTCCAGAGAAGCCTTGGCTGCCCCATTCCTGGAAGAGGGTCCCTCTTTGCCTTTAAGGAATTCATAGATGAGAGAGATGGGAAGGTCAGAGGGTAGCTGGGCATGGCATCTTCATTCCTCATACTGGCTTTTCAGTGACTGATTAACAATGGTGCTGCTGAGGGACTGAATAAGTTACACATTTACAATGTGAATATAGACAGGTTTGGGAACATTTCCTTGGCTAGAGGAAAATGATAATGCAGATATGTGTATTTATTTTGTCCAGCTCACCCCAAGCTGACAGCTCAGCCATGCTGAGGGCCAGGGACGTCATCCTGCGGCTGCGGCCGTGCCACCACATGTCCCCGGCACAGATTCCAGCCAGCCGTGCTGCCACACGTTCCCTGCACAGGCAGCCCCTGCACCCAGAGTGGGCTGCCCTGGCTGAAAAGCAGCTGAAAGGCAAGAACCCCAAGGATTTAATCTGGCACACCCCAGAGGGGATCGACATCAAGCCGTTGTACTCCAAGAGGGACACCAAGGACCTCCCTGAGGAGCTGCCGGGGGTGAAACCTTTCACTCGGGGGCCCTATCCCACCATGTACACCTATAGGCCATGGACAATCCGACAATATGCTGGATTCAGCACAGTGGAGGAGAGCAACAAGTTCTACAAGGACAACATAAAAGGTAGGGCAGCTGGTTTGGGAAAAAACGTTGCCTTGTGAAGCAGTGGGGAACATGGATTCAGTGAGTTACATGCCAAATGGGATTGTTTTGCCTCATGAGTTTGGGTTTCTGATGGGATCTTCCCAGTGGTGCTGTATTTCTTTATTATTGGGAAATTGGATCATTTCTGGAACTGCCTTTGCTTCATTTTTCTGTGGAAAAGGAATGTGTTAAATGCTGGTTTTAGTTATTGCACCTTAACACATAGAGAGACGTAATTTGGCTCCATCCCAGAGTCCAACCAGCAGAGATTATGGAGCACTTCACACTTGTTTTGAGACCATGAGAGAAAATTTTAGTGGAAAAAAAATGTTGAACTATGTAACTTAACTTCTGGTGTTAGTGCATTCTGACATTTTGGGTTTCCATCTCATATTCTGAAGGAACTCATAAATACCTATAAATAGTGTCATTCATGGCATATTACTAAATACAGAGTATGGGGATTTTCCTTATTTGAGAACAGTTTTCCCAATATTTCTGCAGAGTGTTGTCCTTTGCAGATGTCCCTGCCCATGGCAAGGGGGTTGGAACTAGATGATCTTTAAGGTCCCTTCCAACCCAAACCAATTCTCTGTGGTTGTTGAGGAGTTGTTTGGGGATTTCTACATCTTTTGATACCATGGTTTTTTGTTTCTCTTTCCTGTAGCTGGCCAGCAGGGATTGTCTGTTGCTTTTGATTTGGCCACCCACCGTGGCTACGATTCAGACAATCCACGAGTTCGAGGAGATGTTGGAATGGCTGGAGTTGCCATTGACACTGTGGAAGACACCAAAATCCTTTTTGATGGAATTCCTTTGGAGAAAATGTCTGTTTCCATGACAATGAACGGGGCAGTGATTCCCGTGTTGGCAACATTCATTGTGACTGGAGAAGAGCAGGGAGTGCCCCAGGCCAAGCTGACAGGGACAATCCAAAATGACATCCTGAAGGAGTTCATGGTCCGCAATACGTACATATTCCCCCCAGAGCCATCCATGAGGATCATTGCTGACATCTTCCAGTACACCTCAAAGGTATTCACTGTTTAAATGTACTTCTGTCGCTATGTCAAGTTAACTATTTATGAGGCACTTTGGAGAACAAAGCTGAAGATGGGAAGACCTGTCATAGTGAAGAATAGTGAGGTCGTGGAAAGGGCTGGCAGGAGAAGTTAAGATCCCAAATCACTTACAACATAAATTTGAAGGTTTTTTAAGTCAGTCCCAATCAAAGTCAGATTAAGGTGAGCCTAAACCTGAAAGGATGCAGGAAGCTTGGAGATGAGGAACATTCAGGCTGTTCTTCGCAGAGAAAGTAAGAAGCCACATAGTTAAGCATTATTTGCAGAAGCAAAGAGGTAAGAGTCTTGAGAGGCTTCTGCTGCAAAATTAAGCCTGAGAAGAAGGTAATGAAAGGAGTGAAGTCTGGAACTGATGACTGGAAGTCCAGTGCTCCCAGCTGTTTTCTTAGTTGCATTTTCATTGGAGAGGTGGCACACAGCCTGTGATAGAGAACAATACTTAGCATGGTGAGTGATAGTACAGGCACAATGAATAGTGCAAAAAGGTGAAACCACATGAAGTAAAGATCTGCAAACACCATTTCATAGGGATGGATTATATTTGCAGTCTACAGGGAGTGCACAGAATGGGTTGGAACACCTCTGCCATGGAGACAGGCTGTTGTTCAGCCTGGAGCGGAGAAGGCTCCAGGAAGAGAGCTCATTGCAGCCTTTCAGTGACTAAGGGGGCTTATAAAAAAGACTGAGAGAACTTTTTACACAGGCAGGTAGTGATAGGACAAGGGGAACAGTTTTAAACTAAAAGAGGAGAGATTCAGGTTAGATACTAGGAAGAAATTCTTCCCTGTAAGGGTAGTGAGGCCCTGGCACAGGTTGCCCAGAGAAGCTGTGGCTGCCCCATCCCTGGACGTGTTCAAGGCCGGGTTGGAGCAACCTGGGACAGTGGAAAGTGTTCCTGCCCATGGCAGGGAGTTGGAACTGGGTGAGCTTTAAGGTCCCTTCCAACTCAACCCGTTCTGTGATTATTTGTGAATGTTGATAGAGCAATTATCCACCCCGCCCCTTGCTGTTATACCCTGTTGTCTCTTTTTTTCACAGCATATGCCAAAATTTAATTCCATTTCCATCAGTGGGTACCACATGCAAGAGGCAGGAGCTGACACCATTCTGGAATTAGCTTATACCATAGCAGATGGCTTGGAGTACTGCAGAACTGGGCTTAAAGCTGGCCTCACCATTGATGAATTTGCACCAAGGTGAGCTCAAGAAATTTGCAAGTATAAAACTCACTTTTTGGTAAAACCTCTGAGACAGTTTAATATGAAATTCTGTATTTTTAGGCATACAAGCAATATTGGCAATATTCACGTTGCAGATAGGTTTGGGTTTGTTTTTGTTGCATGATTTCAGTTGTAAAATCTATTTTGTCCAACACCTAGGCTAATAAACTGAATAAAGCTCATGCACAAGCATTGTCAAGGTCAATTTTAATTTAATTTTCAGCAGAATATTGTATTTCTTGTATAGTTAATGCCAGACTAGGCAAGAATTATAGTTTCAGTAGTCTTGTTTATTTACAGATTCCCTAACCATACAGTGAGTTTAAAAAAGAAGAGGTGTGGTGCATGGAGCCTGTTGCACATTCAAGCTGTACAAATCAAATGAATTAACCCATCCCTGACATCTGTGGCAAGATCCAAGTGGATCATGTAGAATAAGATACAGCCTTATTTTCAGACTTTGAAGTGACAGGGAATTCTGTAAGAGCTTTTGGCAAATTGTTTCCATAGCTAATTCACTGTTTAAAAAGTGCATCTTTAGTATAACGACTTTTACTGGTGTGAACTGTGCATGTTTACATTTTAAAATCATAAAAGCTGTAAGTAAGCAAAAGTATATTGATCAATCTGTTCCCTGATTAAACTTATTTGGATTTTGATTAAAATCATCAGGAAAAGGATGAAAGCCTGCTTGTAATATGTAATGTTTTCTCATGATAAGTAGTTTGTGAGTGTAACTGCAGTAGTAGATGGTGTCTGGGAGTATTCCCTGGCACTACACTGTCACTGTCTGTACTTGCTGGAACACTGCTTGACTGAGAGCTCCCCCAAAACAGTCCCTGGGGACAGTTTGGCAGCTCCAGGGGCCGCTGGCAGTGGCAGTTTGCTTGCAGTCACCCTGTTTGGAGGCTAAATCACTGTATTGACATAAGCGTGTACGTTCTGTAGCAGCTGGCATCAGTGTCCAGGAACATTCCCATCATCTGCAAAAATAAATTATCAGAGACCTTGCTGTAGGATTTATCCTTTACTGGAACAAAATTATTAGAATGGTTTCATGTTTTATCCTGTTTATGTGCTCTTATTACAGGCTCTCCTTCTTCTGGGGAATTGGGATGAACTTCTACATGGAAATAGCGAAGCTGAGAGCCGGGAGGCGGCTCTGGGCTGACTTGATTGAGAAAATGTTTAAGCCCAAGGATCCCAAATCTCTTCTGCTGAGAGCTCATTGTCAGACTTCGGGCTGGTCTCTCACTGAGCAGGTTAGAAATGGGACTGTTATCATCTTCCTCACTTAAATATGTTCTCATGGTGTGGATCTAAAAAGGGCCTGCTGGTGTTACTAAGGTGCAGCTTCCTGAAGGAGGACACCTGTCCCACTCTTGAGTTTGACAGATGCATACACAAGCATTGGATACATCTTTATATCCATTCAGGACTCAGAGCATGAAGCCCCCTCTTGTATTTGTCCTGTAAGTTACCTTTTCAAAATGCAGCTGAGGAAGGAAGTAGAGGCACTTTTTTCTCAGGATCACTGGCTTGAGAATGCATATGAGGAGCCAAGGAAGTCACTCATGCCCCTGATGACAACTGCTGAAGAGGGAAGGGATGGTTACAGCTCATCTGTTCTTTAGAAACTGGGTGCGCTCTCTGTTCTTCCTGTTCACCTACATTACAACTAGAAAATAAATCATTGGAGTGCTTATAGCTTCCCAAGTGAGGTCGGAGCTGAGTTCCAGCTCTGATTCCAAGGTCTGCTTCTCAATCAAAGTCAGGCAATAGGAGTTATTTTTAGGTTGTGATTGCAACCATTGTTATTTGACTTCTGTGCCTTGGTTTTATTCTTGTTTTTTGGTCGAAGTAAATGTAATTTTTACTTACATTGCAACAACACAGTACAACTAAAACAATGGAACTTTCTGAGCAGTGGCCTTTGTGGGTCCTCCAATTAAAAGTATTGTGTGGGTACAAAAATATTAATATTACTAAAACGATATTCAGCCATCTTCAAGTCTCCAGTGTAAATAATTTTCTGCCTGGATCATAACCCCTTTTTTCATGTCTAAGCATTGCAGTTATTTTAATGTAACTTCTCAGTGCCCGCTGTTTACTCCAGTGGGTTTCAGCGGGCAAATATATTTTCCTTTGACCTGCCTTTGGATATGTACCTACTTATAAATTAGGTGTTACATTCTTGCTTATCCAAATCCCATTTATCTGTAATTCTTTAAATGGAATACTTGAACCAGAAAGGCTCCAGTGCAGGCAGAATTACCACGTTCTGTTAAACAGTGATATTAATTCCAATTCTTTATGGAGGATAATATAACTCACATTGGTTCAGTTTGCTTTCTTCAAGGCCACATTGGTGGCTCTAAATTTTTTTGTATACATTCATCTCACCAAAGCCCTTCAAGAAGTAGGTGTGCAGTCTTGACCTATCAATGAATTCTCTCAATAATCACATTAAAAAGTACAGGCAGCTCACTGTGTGAGTCTTCACTCCATCTCAGAACTTGGAGACCACCAGAACTCCTCTTTAACTGTGAGGACACACATACAACTCAACTATCAAGGTGTCTGAGAGGAGCAGATAAAAATTTTGACCTAAAGACTGAGATTATATTCTGTAATACTGACTCTATTTCTATAGCTATCTTTCAATTTTATAGCACTAGCAAGTTGCAACTGTAATTTCTACCTTTAGGTAATGTTGTCATTAATGAAAATATTTAAGTACATTTAGTTCCAAAACAGATCTTGACTAGTAACCTGTCTGACACACGTGCTGTTCACTGTTCCAAGAATTCTGGGTTCTGAGAATGGAGGACATCAGGCCTACCTGTTCCATCCTCTTCAACTTGGATTCATTAAGGCCTTCTAAGCACCACTAAGTATAAGTTAGGCTTTGATTTGTTACCATCACCAGTTTACTCACACACTGATAATGTTGTCTTTCTTTCTGGATTAATCTCTGTGTTAAGATACTGACAAGTGATAAATCCGTTTGATTTGATGCCTGTTACTGATTGGGGTTTTCTCAGCTTTTGTTCTGATTCCAGTGTTTCAGTGGGGAGTCTTGCATCCGTTTCCCTGCAGAGTGTGTGTGACCAACCATGGCAGAACCTCTGAGTTCCAGAGCTGTCCTTTCCCTTCCAGGATCCCTTTAACAACGTTATCCGCACCACGATCGAGGCCATGGCTGCAGTTTTTGGGGGAACACAGTCCTTGCACACAAATTCCTTTGATGAAGCTCTGGGTTTGCCCACAGTGAAGAGTGCTCGCATTGCCAGGAACACACAGATCATAATCCAAGAGGAATCAGGAATTCCTAAAGTGGCAGACCCCTGGGGGGGATCTTACCTCATGGAGTGCCTCACCAACGATGTTTATGAAGCTGCTTTAAAGGTCAGTTTGCATAACCTATCCTGGGAAAACTTTAGGGATGGGAGTTTTGAGAAATATATTTTAAGGGACTATTTGATAAGTTGGTAACTTCTAAACAAGGAATTATTTTACACTTCTGCTTCAGTGATTTCTTTGTGAATGAACTTTACAAAATACAGTTTAAAGCGTGGGACTGGACAGGTAGGCATAATAAAAATTTGGATGGTAGTACAAGTACAAAGCTCATTTTTTTAGACCTTGTTACTGCTCACTTTCTCAATCCTCTTCATTTCTCAGCTTATTGAGGAGATAGAAGAAATGGGTGGAATGGCCAAAGCCGTTGCTGAGGGGATTCCCAAACTTCGTATTGAAGAGTGTGCAGCCCGGAGACAAGCCAGGATTGACTCTGGTAGGAGCAGGGAGATGAAAGTAGGGAAAACTGCCACTAGAAACCTTTGTATAAAGGGTTTTTTACACACGTTTTCATTGGGTTTTTGTCATCTTAGTTTAAGAGTAACAGATTGTGAGTGGTGAAATGAATGGTGATAGTTTTATGCCAGTGAAAGCTTCTGGAAAAAGTTTTGTGTAATACAGTGCCAGTGCGAAAAGCCTTACTTGACATGTTGAAGATTAGACTAGACAAGGCACTAGAAAGACCATTTTAAAGGGATATTTGGAGCCTTCAATAGTTAATAGATTAATTTCTGATAGGAGCTTTTATCCGTGATTCCTGAATTAAAAAGCAGGAATGCCACCAGATGGCGGTATGGAATGCAGCTGGCCAGATTCCTGGGGTTACTGGAGAAGCTGTTACTCCTGAAGACCAGAAAAAATGCAGTGCAAAGGATGATACAGCTCTTTATTTGTGATATATGAACGTGTATATGAATGTGTACACATGTGGTATATATATATATATGTAGAGATATTTTTACATGTGTCCTTATAACTCTATTCCACTTTTTGTAATCTGAGTTTCAGTAGCAGTCCAGTAACAGAAAACAGGGATAACTCATACATAAAAGAAGTTAAATGAACTTCTTTGTATGGAGGATAAATTTGAAGCAGGTCCTAATTAAGACCAATAAAGAATAATCAGTCAAGTTCTGTGTTTTCTCTCCCAAGGTAAATTACTTTATGTTGCTTCAAAGAGCATATTAATGTTATCAGGCACTGCAAATAAAAATGATTGATAAGTTCATACTGGCTGAAAGCTAAAATATAGTTTTCCACTCCATTTTTATTCACATGGAGTAGTTTTAGGTAGGAACTTCACTCTATTTGATAAGTCAGAAAAGTCAATGCAGAGGAGTGCAGGAGACCAGCACTTCTGCTTAATTCTATAAGATTCACTTATATAAGCTTAAAAATAGAAAATGGCCAATGTATATTAGGGGCTCATTACTACATCAGTTTGTAAGATAAATATTGTTCCATTTCATATCTTTTTTTCTGGCCCAGTGTTCCCTGAGTTGAATGTTCATGCATTTAATCACCTCTCATCATAAAATCTGGAGAATACAGACTTAAATCCTTTCTATAAGAGAAAATTTTATGTTTGAAATGTATATAGTTATAATGCATTATAATGCTCAAAAACTTCTTGTCCTGTTGCTACCGTGTCTTTTCACAGTAGTTTGCAAATGTATTCTGAGTTTCTGATGTTTCCACTGGAAATAGGGTCTGAAGTAATTGTTGGAGTAAACAAGCATCAGCTGGAGAAAGAGGAGACAGTGGAAGTTCTGGCCATTGATAACACTACAGTCCGTGCCAAGCAGATTGAGAAGATCAACAAGGTGAGAACAACCTTTTTAAAAAGGGAACTTCTTGTAATCGCAGATAGAACTTGAGTAAAGGTGCTTTGCTAATTTCTCTAATACTGAAACTCAGTATTAGAATCCAGACAAAAATGTTTTCGTTACATTGACTTGATTTTCCTCGTTGTATTTCTGATAGTCTCGTGAAAATATATCTAAGCTTTAAAAACTGGGAGCTTTACACACCCTGAAAATAAGATAGGAAACAGCTATGCAGTGTTCTGCTCTAAAAACAGGTAACATTGCTTAGTCACTCAGACTGTTTGGTGCAGCTTGTCAAGAGCTGCTGAGGGACAGGGTTATGGAACCAGAAATCAATATCTACTTTCATAATCAGTAAAAATGTAGCTAAAACTGGCTTCAGAGTTATGTTATGGACTTGTACACATTTTAAGTTTTGAGGTGCCTTTTTACTTCTAATCTTATTGAACTATATAGTGCATATTGACAATTCCATGCCTCCAGAAATAATATTTGAGATCAAACAGTCTTACACACTCAAATTCCCATTTCACTTCGCAGTTTGTTTTAACCCAGTATCTTTCCCCTGCGCCGTAGGTGAAGGCCAGCAGAGATAATGCAGCAGCCCAGCAGTGCCTGGATGCTCTGACAAAATGTGCTGCCACTGGGGAAGGAAACCTCCTTGCTCTTGCAGTGGAAGCAGCACGTGCCAGGTACTGGGGGTGAACAAGCAAGTGCTGCTTGAAAAATCAGTGGCTCATTTTCACCTTTTCACTGTTACTGGGTGTGGTGCCAGTGAGATTGGTGTCTTGAGATGTTTTGGGATTTTTCTTCAGAGGTGGAAGTAAAAAGTGGCTGCAGTTTCACACTGTCAAATAGACCATTATTACATTTTACAGCCTCTTAAGGCCATGCTTTAATTTCTTACAAGGAACCATGCAGTTATAAAGAATCTTGTGTGAACTGAGGTTGTTCATACACACTGTGCTGTTTACAACTCATAATCTTACCAGCTTCAGGATGTAACTGGGTTTCTCTGTCACCCTGCTGGTTCATGGGTCAAGGAGCTTAAGAAGTGTCTGAGATGTGAAAATGGATATTCACAATCTCATCATGCTCTGTTGCTTCATCTTTCCTTGCACCACAGATTGGTGTGAAAACATTTTTTGACTGAAGGAGAAATCAGTTTGCTTAGTCAGGCAAAGATGTCAAAGATGCTCTTGAGTGGTGCAGTGAGACATTCTCAGAGTCCAGTGGAACAGTTACTTTTTTCACCCAAGGTGCTTTTGAGGCTGTTTTCTTTCCTGTTTCAAGGTCAGCATCAGTCTCTAGAATAGATCCTGTCTGTCTGTTCCTTAATTAACTAAATGCCCCAAAAATGAGCAAACCAAATTCACTCTTTATTGGAGTGCTGGCCTCTTTTTACTGTGATATCTCAAATTCTTTCATTGAACACTTAACAGCTGTATTTTGAATACACTTTCTCCCACACAGAGCTTGTCAGGAGTCTCCAGCAGCAAGTCTACGTTTGTCTGTGAACTGTGAAGGTCACATAGGAGGGTTGTGTTGGATTTACAAGGGAGTCATATCTTCTGTACCCAAACTGGCCAGTTAATTCCCAGTTTCTCTCCTTGGTGACTGTCTTCATTCATTGTAAAAGCTTTAATAGACTGCAGATCTACTTTGTAAGCTGCAAACACAAAACTTAATTCTGCCCCAAAACTATAAATGGGGTATTACCAAAAAAGAAACTGTCTTGGCACCAGGTACAGAGGGTCTGAAGGGGGATTGTGAGCTCTGGGAACATTTATGGGGAGCCTTTCTGTTGGGGGCAACATGGGAAAAGCTTTTCAAGTGAAGCACATTCACCCTTCCCAAGCAGTAGACAAGTGGGCCAGTGTCACCAGCAAGTGACAGGTGCCTCTTTCTTACTGAATGGAAAATGATGGATTTTGATCATGATGTCATCTTATTCACTTGGAATAAAATAAGTGGCACAGAATTTTCAGTGATGAGACTCCATGGACTAATACAGAGATTTCAGTGCTGAAAAACACAAGTAGAAAAGTAATGTTGGTACCCTGACCAAAGTAATAAGGCAGATCCGAGGTGGTAGGGAACAGGAGCAGTGCTGCCCCCCTTCTGTGCTTCATTTCTCATGAGAAGTTACAGGCAAATGGGTGTAGTTAGGTAGGGTATGAGGCAGCTTATGCCAAGTTCTTTCTCACCTCTATCTGTGTTGCTGTTTTTCTGTCCCTCTCCAGACTCCATTTCCTGCTGTGCCAGCTCCCAGTGATGGAAAAGGAAAGCAGGAGTGCATTTTATCATGTTGTTCTGCTCCTTTGTCTGCCCAGCCTGTTACCTCATGGTACTTGGTCACCTGATTTCACACTGCTGCCTCTCATTACTGCTGAAATGCAGTCAGGAGTGTGAGGCTGAGCAGACAGAAGGTGACAGTTCTAACGGGCACATTGTGGTCATTGATTTTCTTTGAATTGGTATTTGGGCAGCACAGCCTGTTATGAGCCACTGGGTGAATCACAGCATAAGTTGCCAAAGGAAACAGATTCTGTGCCCTGTAGGACACACAAATGAACAACATCTTTGCTGGTCACAGTTGTGCTTGTCTTTAATGAGATTGACCCAAAGCTTAGTCAACAGCCAAGCTCCTCTTGTTGGGAAATCGCCTGCTTTTGAGGAAGCACAGGGAATCTCTGAGCAGTGAAGGGCTCTGATCCAGCACAGTTGGTCAGCAGTAATTCTGAGCAGTTAATAAGGCATAAACAGTTTATATACAAACATATTGCCTCAGCCACCAGATATTTTTAAGGGCTATAGACTGATAAAAAAATCTCACTCTGTTAAGAAAAGAGACTGTATTCCTGCCTCCAGAGAGAGCTATTTCATTGTGGATGCATATGTGGCAGAGATTTTAAAAAAAAGTTTATAAGTTTGTTGGTAAACAGTAGGAGACCATTCATGAGTAGCTGAAAAGCAAAACTCCTGTTATTACTTAAGAACTTTAGATTTAAAGGTTTGCAGGGATTTTATCTCTCTTTTAGAAGGGACCAACCTTCACTTGGCTGCTACCTCCTGTCAGGTGGTTGTAAGGAACAAATGTGGGAGAAAATGTGAATTCCAGAGGTTTGAAATGTGCTTAGCAGTAGCTGAGTTGGTTGGTTGGTTAGTTTGGTCTCTATGTCTCAGCAACTGTGTTTTATTAAAGCAGTATTTTTATTTCTTTCCTTTGACAAAGTTTGCAGCAAGTTGTATTCAGCACGAATTTTTTAATTACTTTAGGACAGAGGCTGTTATTTCTGATGTTTGTACAAGAAAACAGCACAGCCTGGTTTGCTTCTCTCACTGGTGCTGCAGCAGTAAAGTGTGTATTATTTCAAATGTGCACAGTGTGTCCAGTAGCAAACAAAAGTTGTAACTTGTACACAAATAAATTTCCAAGATTCTTCTGCATCTTAGTGGATAAGGAGTCAGGAGTAGAGGAGAAGAGTAATAAACACTGAAATAAAAACATAAGGGAAAGGCAAGCATATTCCAGTTAGAATGTTAGGTGTCAGTCTTTTCTGTGTGTTCTTCCTGGTTTTGTCCCCTCTTGATTTATGTTTTGTGTTTTAGTGAGTCCAAATGCAAGATCCTGCAGTCTGAGCCCCCCAAAAATCCCTGTTTAGAAAATCTGATTAATTTTCTGAAATATTTTGCCATGCAGTGGTCCCCATTGCCTTGTCACTTGTAAATCAATTCTCACATCAGCAATAAAGTACTTTCTTAAAATTGCCTTTGCATGTTCTGTTAGTGGGTGACAGTGGGGTGAGTCACATGTTCAGAGTTGCAGCACCGAAAGGGAAAGGAATGGAAATTAATTTGTCCTGCAGCAAGGGAAATAGTTGGGCCAGTGCCAGTGATGCCTGTGTCCTGTTTTCCTTTCAGCCTCCTGATAATATTCCTGCTTTGTGTCTGTGCCTCAGGTGCACCGTGGGAGAAATAACAGATGCCATGAAGAAGGTGTTCGGGGAGCACAAAGCCAGTGACCGGATGGTGAGTGGAGCCT
Organism: Lepidothrix coronata; assembly: GCF_001604755.1. Taxonomy (NCBI): domain Eukaryota; kingdom Metazoa; phylum Chordata; class Aves; order Passeriformes; family Pipridae; genus Lepidothrix; species Lepidothrix coronata. The sequence goes on along the minus strand of NW_016690219.1, from coordinate 5,217,698 downwards.
ATCGCCAGGAATTTGGAGAGAGTGATGAAATCCTGCATGCCATCAATAGGTGAGAATTGCTTCCCAGGTAGCCAGACATCTAATAACCTCACATTTAATCCAGGAGGTACCCAAATCTTTGTTTGGGAAGCCTCGCCATGATGACATGTGCTACTCACTATGCCCTAAAAAAGCATTTCCCAAACCTGAGTGACATCCCCAGATCAAAGCAATGACCTACAACAGTGACCTGCAAAGCATGACAGGCACTCTTGTGCCTATAAGCAAGGAAGGAGAATGACAAGAATTAAGTGCAGTAAGACAATAGGAAAAAATTGAACTTGTATTTGCTTGCAAACACCAAGGTGATGTTATGATTTGAGGATTTTGTTCAGACATCCTGTGCAGCCGTAGGATTGAGAAGCTGAGAAACTCCACCTGAAATGGCTGTACCTTGGGTTGCTTCTTTTCGAGGCTGTGTAATAGTAATCTCTAAAATATTTCCAGCAATTCATATTACAAAATCTTGATCTACCTATAATTGTTCCTGCAATTTCACTCTTACTAAAACTGTCAGGCTAAAATGTGTCTGGATATCCACATACAACTTCCAGTCTCTGGGTGCTACTTACTCATATCCCGATGGAGAAAACATCTGAAGATGGTGGTATGTGTGAAAACAGCTGCCTATTTGTGCCTTTTCTCAGCTTCTGCCTTCACTGCTGCCCTCAGGGGTAAAGAGCCTGAATTGCTGTAGTGGGAGGTGATGTAATTCCAATCGATGCTCATCAGTCCCTGCTGTGTTGGGGCTTACATGTTAAAGAGTTCAGGCTGTCTGGAAAGGGAATTACTTGATGGCTTCACAGTGGTGATGTTCAGATTGACTTGAAAGTAGTTGTGCTGGGGAATGTCTTATTTTAAATATTTAAGTTTAGGTATTTGTAATTATGGTTTTTACATGAAACTGAACTGAACTAATTCCTTGAAAATCAAGATGTAGCTCCCTTTTTTACAGAGAATCACAGAACCATTTAGGTTGGAAAAAACCTCCAAGATCATAGAATCCAACCTTTGACCAATCACCACCTTGTTAAGTAGACCAGACCACTCAGTGCCACGTCCAGTCGATTCTTGAACACTTCCAGGGATGGTGACTCCACCACCATCCTGCCTTTATGTCCAAGGTCATGTGTACCACTTACTAAACATGGTGACAAAACTGGATTTTCCGTGTGCCACTTTGCACAGCCCTTCATAAGGGTGATTTCACACTGCCCAGCATGTAAACCAAGCCCAGAATTCCAGGGTCTTGTGTGGTCTTAGCCTTGGCAGGCTTGGAGCACCTGGAGCTTTTCTTGTTGGGAGGGAGCCTGTGGGTGGGGAAGTAAGAAAACAAGACTATGGAAACAGAAAACAATACAGAGAAAAGAATTTAGAGATGTCACAAATCAATTCAGGTACCTGCTTCACTGATACTCTTAGCAGTCCTTAGGCTGGCCTGACTCCTGTACACCCTCAAGCACAAGCTCTGTCAGTTTGCTTCCTCAGGCTGTCTTGACATAATTCCTTTTCAAGCTGTCCAGTACAATATTAAAAAAAAAAATCAAAACAAACCAAAAAAAAAATAAAAAAAGCCAAAACAAACCAAACAAAACCACAAAAGCTTTTATTTCTAAGAAGGGGTAGTCTTAGTGTCCCGCTCACAGACAGATCCTGGTGGTACATGAATAATGAGCAATAAGATGAAAGAATGATATCTGAGGCTCTTCAATACAAGAGAAATATCAACGGCTACTATCCAAAAAAAGAGGGGCAATGGAACAAGTACACAGAATATGGGATACAGTAATCCTTCTCTGGACAGTCTTGTGCCCAGTGGAATGGTGATGATGCACAGTGTGATATCCAGGACCTGTCTCTATAACCTGTGTGCAAGTACTTTTGAAATAATCAGACATAATTATTCTCAAAATATAAAAATTGTGTTTTAGTTTGTTGTAATTCAGCTCATTAAACCCTCAGAGAATTCAGCATTTTGTTAGAAAGCAGAAGGGTAGTGGAGTGGGTTTTTTTTAAAAAGAACATTTTATTGGTGAGGCTGATAAATACAAGAAGTGAGTTAGTGATTGTATAACATGAATATTAATATAGTGGTTAGTAATTATACAACATGAATTTAATATATTAATATATTGCATAGCCAAGCCATGACTTAGAAGATGCTTTTATCTGATGTACAGAAATTATGCTACACTTGCAGCCAGTGCATTTTTTATGTGTGGAAATACTTCTAATGCTTCTCAGTGACTTGCAGTGATACAAGAGGTGTTTTCCACCAGAGTTAACAAGTTCATGGACCGTGAGGGGCGCAGGCCTCGCATTCTTGTGGCAAAGATGGGCCAGGACGGCCACGACAGAGGGGCCAAAGTCATCGCCACGGGATTCGCAGACATCGGCTTCGACGTGGACATCGGGCCCCTCTTCCAGGTAGGACCGACTGAATCCAGCGTATTCCAAATGCATCCATTTTCCCTCTGCTGCCGGTGCAGCTCCAGGCCGGGGCTGTTCCCTGCCTCATGCCCTGTCTCCGCGCAGACCCCCCGGGAGGTGGCGCAGCAGGCGGTGGATGCCGACGTGCACTGCGTGGGGGTGAGCACGCTGGCGGCGGGACACAAAACCCTGGTGCCTGAACTCATCAAGGAGCTCCACACCCTGCACCGCCCAGACATCCTGGTCATCTGTGGAGGTGTCATCCCACCTCAGGTACGGGGCAGCATCCTGTCCATCCAGGCCAAGAGCTGCTTTATCTGTGCTGTTTTATCTGTTTCCTCTATCCTGTTGTGTCAGAGGGGATTTACAGGTACAAGGTGGTCACAAACCACTGTCAGGTCTAACTGTTCTGATTTTTGCTACACCACGTCCTGGTTTAATTTACAGTGTTTGTGGGACGGAATATTAAGCTGTGTTGTGAAAAGATGAGCCTCAGGGAGATGTTCTTTATGCTCTGTTGTTTCCCATCACCAGTACTTTGCATGTCACTGGTACAGGCTGACTCCTGTCATAAGAGACCTCATGGCTTCCAGCCATAAATTTGGGAAGAGCCACAGCTGGTGACTAAGACACCTGGCAGGTCCCATCACACATCTCATTCACTGTTCAGCCTCACAATCATTAGGCCTCAGTGTTGCCTCTCATTCCCTCTGCTTTCTCCTAAACTACTGAACAGTTTGATTACTGTGCAGTCACATCTGTGCTTTTCTCTTACATTTTTCCTTAGCTCATCCACAGTTTGCCTGGCTGTATCACCCTTAGGGTTATCCTCTGTCTGGAGTGATTCAAACTGATTTTGCATATAGATCTCCCCTTTTCCCACACTTCTCCCTTTGTTAGCTAATTAGGAAAGCATTCAGGAATTACAGACTTTTAAACTGAACAAACAAAACTCGTAGTATTTTTCTGAGAGACAAATTGTGTTCTATCCAGTACCTCTCAAGAGGCTGCTACTAACCTGTGGTTGAAAAAGGTACAGAATACCTTATATAAAAGTAAGAGTGAATGCAGAACTGCTTCCCAGATCTTTTTGATATTTCGGGACAATCATAAAATTAGATTAACTTAGATGGCAAGAGACCACAGGGAGTCATCTGCTCCAAGCCCTTCTTTACAGCAGTATTTTCAAAATTAGAAGTTAGATCAAACTTAGATTAGGTCATTCAGGGTCACAACCAGCTGGCTTTTGAAAATTTGCCAAGGATTGACATGAGTCTGATTCTAAAGAAATAAAATCTTTCCTATGGATATTTTTTTTTTATATTTCTTTTTTACCTCCTAACTACCCTACTTTTCCCATTTCCTTGAAGCTGTGCTGCCCTTTCTCTGGGATTGGTTGCTTTCTCAGGGCCAGCATACAGGATAGAGCATACACAGCTACAAATGAAAGAGCAATTTTCTGTTGAACCATTAACTATAGATCTTAAATCTGTTTTTGAACAGGATTACGAGTTCCTGTATGATGCCGGCGTTACCAATGTGTTTGGTCCAGGGACTCGCATTCCAAAGGCAGCTGTGCAAGTGTTGGATGATATTGAGAAGTGCCTGGAGAAGAGGCAGCAATCCATGTAACTCTGGAATGTCACATCACAGCAGCCTTACACCAATTGCCTACGGAACGGGATCACCACAAGGGATGGCCAGCCACAAACTGCTTCTGCTGCCCCCTGGCCTGGTGTTTTGTGCTTTCTAAGAAAGTTGTAAACTCTCTGCTTTGTTCTATTAGAGGATTATTTATATGTGTACTCACCAGAAAATTTTATCTCTAGAACTGTGACTTCAGGAAATGAAGGGAATTCACAAAAGTGTGTTTGGGGTTTTTTTCCAGATATACTGGTAAATAAACTAATTGCAGCTCTTATGGTTGGTCTCTTTTGCATGTAGAGAACTTGTTTTGCATTTTTTTGGCAGTCACTGTGGACCTGGAACTCTTCAGGCAAAATCACTGAAGTTCAGCAGAGATATGGTTGAATCCAGCAGCACTTTGATTTGGAAAATGGTGACATCTCGGGGAACGGCAGTGCTGTAGAGAGAGCACAGGTGCACAGCTGCTCCTGCGTGGGCTACTGCCACATACAATATTTGTATCTTGTTAAACCATGAAATTCAAAAATTATGGTTTATCTACCTCCTCTAGTGGGAGGTATCCCTGCCCATGGCAGGGGGTTGGAACAAGATGAGCTTTAAAGTCCCTTCCAACCCAAACCATTCTGTGATTCTATGAAGCTGTTCATCAAAAGAGGCACTGAGTTCCAATTTATTTTAATACAAATCAGTGTTAATTTTCTTATTTAACTTTATATGTCATCATCTGAGTAGGGAGGAGGAGTATCCTCAATGGAAAGAAAGGAGCCAAAGGTGGCTCACTCGGGTGTGGGTGTCTGCATTGTAAACAGACAATGTATCTCCCTCAGTTTGGTGAGAGAACTCCTAGAATGTGAACAGGCCAGATCTGTTGGGGTTTTTACCTTAAATATCTGTTTGCATTGGGGTGACTGTGCTGGTGACTGCAAACATAAGGTGCCCAGACTCACTCCTGAGGGAAGTGCTTGCATCCTGCTTCCATGTCTGAAAAGATCATTTTGTTGACAGCACAGTCCAGGGCTGGATAGGAAATACCATGGAATTAGTTTATATTTTTTATGTATATGGAATATATATATCTGGAATTATATTATAATTTGACCATAAATTAACTTCCCAAAACTAAAAAAAAAAAAAAAAAAAACCAAAAACAACTAGTCCCCTGATATTAATGCTATACTGGCTTTCCTGGATCTTTGGTCAAGGGCAGCCCTGCCTTTTAAAGTTCCTATATATAAGATAAACCCACCTATGATTCAGAGTTTCTACTGGAGAAGTTTGGATTTGCTTCTTACTGAGTCTGAAAAATGAAAAATAAATTTGAGCCATATTTGATACACAAACACCTGGATTGGATTTTTAAAAATTAAGTACATAAACAGTTAATAATAGATTGGGCTATTAAAGTGTTGTATTTAAACATGAACAGGATACAGATCTTTGGGGTTTACAGAGTTTTTTCCTGCTCCAGAGTGGCATATTTTTCATGTTACATACACTTTAAAAGCATTTACAAAGGGATGTGGACCTGTTCTGCTCCTAAGTTTTTCCCAGCAGAAGCTCCCATTACGCTACATTATTAACTTGGATGTCCTTGTTCCAGTCACTGATCTGCAATCAGCTGATAGGAATATTTATTTTACTCTTTATTTTAAACATCAAGCAATTGAGCAAAAACTCTGAGGAGATGGTGGTTGAATTACAGTTTCATTTACCTATCAGGTTACTTTTTAAAGCTGAAAAAGTACTGATAGTTGACATTTGCCATGAGAAGTCCCTTTCCACACTTGCATAAGGCTCTCCTGCCTCTTCTTCCCATAGATTTTCCTTCAGTTTTCACATACTCCCCTCTCAGTTGCTGGTGTTTTCTCGTGCTCCTCACATTCCTCTCCCCTTTTCCCATTTTCACATGCCAGGGGCTGTTGGAGGTGACTGTTTTCCAGAGGATGCTTCACCTCACTGTATTTGGAGAGAAGGCTGAGTGCAGCCTTGTTCCATATGGAGCATCTGTGAGTGACAACCCAGGACAAGATAATGTCCTGGAGGCCAACTTAATTTAGGGATTTTCCACAAATTTTTAAAAATAAAGCTACTTTAGTGCTCACAACACTTCCAGTGCAGGATTTCAAGGGATTTCCTTGTCATTTTCTAATCCCCAATTTAGGAATTACTTAGTGCCTTAGTGTATGTCACAGCTCCTGCCTAATTTTCTTTGTTCTTTTGTAATCCAGACATGTAACAGGAATTCTCAGAGCCACAGAAGTCTTTAAGCCTATTTGTAATCCCACACTTGGCCTTAGCTGCAGTTTACAAAATGGAACTAATTATCACGGTTTGAGTGTGGCAAAAGCTTTCAAGAACTGAGAGTCCATTCACTATTGTTGTTTAAAATCTGGGCCAAAGCTGCCTGTGACTTAACTCTTCTTGCCTCCACCAAACCCAATGCAAAGGTTTGGTGAAGGTTCCACTAGACCAGGAAGGTGTTCCTGCCCATGGCAGGGGGATTGAACTGAGATGGTCTTTAAGGTCCCTTCCAACTCAAACCATTCTCTGATTCTGTGTGGTCAGGGGAAGCAAGAGCTGTTGCAGCCACCAACCCATATTTTGTCGGAGATTTCAAACCCTGAGGGTAGGTATTGTGTCCTTTAAAATCACAGACAGTAAGTTGGAGAAAGATTTAAGCTGTAGGAGCTCATCAATTCCACCCCAGAATCTCTTTGGCTAAACCTGGTGTGATTGTACTTATCCTTTAAACTGAATCAGCAGACTCTGTCTTCAGTGGCAATCATATCAGAGCCCCAGCCAGTGGGGAACTCAGGATCTCAGGAGCTCCCATGGAAGCCATGAGAGCCAAGACCTCAGTGCAGGACAGTTTACTGCTGGTCAGGTTATCTTGAGGATGCCTTGTGTCATCCTATACAGAGCACTCCTCCAGAAAAAGGGTTGTAAAGCATTGGAACAGGCTGCCCAGGGAAGGGATGGAGTCACCATCCCTGGAATTGTTCTGAAAACATGTGGGTATGGCACTTGAGGACATGGCTTAATGGTGGGGGTGCTGGGCTGGTGATTTTAAAGGTCTTTTCCAACCCTAACGATCATGATTTAAAACAAATGCTCCAACAGCTTTCATGGCAGAAAAGCTGCTGTGCCCCATCCAGAAACCGCCCGAGTGCACCATTCCTTGTGCTGGGAGCTTCCTTCACTTCCCACTGTGCCATTTGGGACACACAGAAGGCATTCTTCACTGGCTGCCACGTTCCCACCTAACCTCTTCCAACTCAGGCTGCTCGACTCCTTGAACTTGTGTTTTGAGGAGTTGGGACTACACCTCTGAGGGAGCAAGGAACCACAAGACACTTTGAGAGCAGCCACGTTACCATCTTTCCCTGGCAGGGAATATTTCTTGCTCCCCATATGGTTTTCAGTCTGTATTGCTTGAAAGTTACACTCTCAGCTGTATTTATTTGGTAACACTTTGTGTGCAACCTACGATTTCCTCTGATGGCTGTTTTACTGCTGCAGCCAAGAGCTGGCAGATAAATTGCATTAAAAAATCAGGAGTATAAGAAAAAAAAAACCACAAAAATAATAAATTCCCTTTTAATTATAGCTGCTTCCCTGAAAATAAGTTTAGTTTACGTGATTTTATGTTTAGTACACAAATCTATTTCCTCTAAAGTGGAAGTTTTTGAAAAAAAATAGATTTTTTTCTGTGTAGTCTAAAGCCAATATTTGATAGTTGCTTAAAAATGTATAATTAAACCTCTATATTTGGCATAAGATGTGCAGTGACAACCCCACGTGCTGCATCCCTACTTATTTAGGCCCAGGACTGAGCCCAGGTTGGACCTGTGCTGTGAACCCGTGGCTGTGTTTCAACGAGCTGCAGCTCCCGGGTTCTCCAGCTTGACCGCCGAGGAGAGACGGACGTTGTCCCTCCCACTCCACATCATGGACACGGGACTCTCCGCGGAGTTGTCGGAGCTGAAGTAACGGACTCGCCAGCCACAGCAACACTGCAACTTTTTAATCTCACAGCGGAAGGTTTTGCTGAAGATGTAGTAAATGAAAGGGTTGTAGGCTGTGGAGGACTTGGCGAACAGGCAGGGCAGCAGCGTCACGATGGGCTGCAGGGAGGCGCTGGAGTTGAAGATGGACCAGAAGCTGGCGGCCGCATACGGGGTCCAGGAGCTCAGGAACCCCACAGAGATGAGCACGGCCATCTGGAAGGGAACACAGGCCTTCAGTTCACAGCCTGTACCAACAGGGCCTCATACTCCAGCACGCTTGAACCTGAAATACCTGGAGCTGTGCTTGTTGTGCTGTGCCGTGAGCACAGGTAACACTGGACAGGGCACAGAGGCTTCTAGTCCCACCCAGCAGATCTACACTGTGCGTTTCTTATGAGGCAGCTGTTGTTTTCATCTCCTTCCCTGACCTGTCCTGGGAGATGCAGCCCCAAAACAGCTCCACCAATAGACTTTCCCCCTGTGCTGGGCACTGGTGAGGTCCCACCTCGAATCTTGGGGTCAGTTTTGGGCCCCTTACTACAAGAAAGGCATTGAGGTGCTGGAGGGAGTCCAGAGAAGGGCAACGGAGCTGGGGAAGGGTCTGGAGCACAAATCTGATGAGAAGCAGCTGGGGGGGTTCAGCCTGGAGGAAAGGAGGCTCAGGGGTGACCTTGTCACTCTCTACAACTGCCTGAAAGACAGGTGGGGGTCTCTTCTCTCAGGTAAGAAATTATAAGACAAGAGGAAATGCCCTCAAGTTGTGCCAGTGGAGTTTAGATTGGATATTGTGAAAGAAGTCTTCGCTAAAAGGGTTGTGAAGAATTGGAACAGGCTGCCCAGGGCAGTGGTGGCGTCACCATCCCTGGAAGCATTCAAAAAACATGTAGAAGTGGTGCTTAGGGTCATGGTTTAGTAGTGGACTTGGAAGTGCTGGGTTAATGGTTGGACTTGATCTTAGAGATCTTTTCCAACCTTAAAAATTCAGGGATTCTATGACTGGCCTCTAGAAATCTTGGATCAATTCTGCTTTTCCACAAGAAATGCACAACTGAAGTGCATATTTGAAAAAATGTTGTATTAAAAAATCCTGTTTCCATACAGAATTTCTGTGGAGCTCTCTCTCAGCGTAGCCACTCCGTCAAGTAAAAATATCTGAGATGACAGAACAAGACCTTCATTCCAACAGGAAGGCTTCAACAGCTATTCCAGCATGACTGGAAATCTATATATCCATGAAAATCTTGTCCAACTGCCTAAAGATTTAACAAGCTGTTCTGTACCTGTGATAGGTTATCCTGACCAAGCTGCTGAAATGACGAGGTTTTCAGGAGCTCTGTGCTCCTCTGAGTATGGATGAGACTGGAACCACATCTCCAGCTTTGGTCAATACCAGACAAAAGCAATGAGGGGTCATTGTGAGGGGGAAGGTCATCATGGGGGTTGGACTAGATGACCTTTAAAGGCCCTTTCCAACCCAAACTATCCTATAATGCCATGATTCTATGAGTTGTGCATAGCAGAGCCAGCTCTCTGCAAGCTCCTGATTACTGCAGACTCTTCCAGACCCATCAGGGGATAACTCACCAGTGTCAGCTTCTTCTCCAGTTTGGCTGCATTAGGGATCCTGTCAATATTCTGGATTTCTTGGTAGGCCTTATGAACCTTCCAGGCAATTCCCAAGTAACAGGCAACGATGGTCAGTGCAGGCAGGACTGTGCACAGGAGGAACATGCTCAGGATGAATGAAAAGCCGTTGGAGGAGTTGTGGAACTTGCTCCAGGCTATTGTACAAGAGATGCCAAAGGGCTCAGGGCCATAGTAGCCCCAGCCTACCAAGGGCAGGATGGCCCAGAGCAAGGAGTAGAGCCAGATGAAAGCAATCAAGATGAAGATGGTGTTCTTGGTGATTTTGTTACCTGCAAGAAAGAGGAAGAGGAAGTATATATGGATCTCACCTCAGACACATGGTTTTTGCCATAACTGCTCCTCAAACAGAAGGATGGTAGCTACAGATACACCTGGGCTGCTGCTGCAGTTCCCAAACCTTTGGTCTTCTTGAGAAAGTGTCCACAGATTGGGTGAGACCTGAACACAGCTCTCAGTGCTCATCTAAAACTTAGTAAGTCAGGGAGCTTTAAATGATCAAGTTGACCACAAATTTACTGTAGTCCCAGCCTTGGAATGCCAGGAGAATACTCCTTTCTCAAAATCCAGTATGTCTGCTTGGATACAAATAGGAGGAGAAGACAGTCTGGTCCAGAAAAACATTTGGGCTCTCCGCTCTCAGGTAGTTTCATTTGGTAAAACTGAGAAGTGAAAAACCTCACTGGTTAGTAAAGAATTTAATCAGATCATTCTGGGAACATCAGGATTTGATATTGGACTAAAAGCTGAGGCTTATTCTACTGTTACTGCCCTGATACTCCATGCCATATTCCACAACAATCCTGCCCAAACACACTACTACGAGTTTACCGGACAGGTGATGACTCACTGTTGGATTTGGATGAGTTGGTGACGAGGAACCGGATCACAGCCATGGCACACAAGGTCATCATGCTGCAGACTCCAAACAGGAAGCCCATAAGGGCATAGTAAATGCAGGAGGCATCTCCTCCCAGCCAGGCGTGGTTCCAGGCGGAGGCGATGGCCAGCGGGTACATGCTGATGGCCATCCCAATGTCTGCCACTGCCAGGTTCACTGTGAGCAGCTCCGGTGACTTCAGGAGGGAAGAGCGTTTTGCAGCTGTAGCAAGGACAGCTGAATTTCCAAGGATTGTCAGGATGGCTGGAAGAGAAGAATCAGCACAGACAAGAACAGAGTTAACACACCTGTGAAGTCCCTGGAAAGGATGTGACGTATCTGAAAGGGGCTGCAGGAGGGACTTTTTACAAGGATATGTAGTGATAAGGCAAGGGGCAATGGCTTTAAACCAAAAGAGAGCAGGTTTAGGTTGGCTATTAGGAAGGAATTCTTCCCTGTGAGAGTGCTGAGACTCTGACACACATTGCCTAGAGAAGTTGTGGCTGCCCCATCCCTGGAAGTGTTCAAGGCCAGGTTGGACAGGGCTTGGACCAGCCTGATCTAGTGGAAGCTGTCCCTGCCCATGGCAAGGGGTTGGAATGCTCCCCTTGTCCTATCACTGTCTGCTGGTGTAAAAAGTCACTCTCTCTCTTTTTTATAAGTCCCCTTTAAATACTGGAAGGCTGCAATGAGGTCTCAGAGTCTTCTGTTCTCCAGGCTGAACACCCCCAGCTCTCCCAGCCTGTCTCCACAGCAGAGGGGCTCCAGCCCTCAGAGCATCGTCGTGGCCTCCTCTGTGCTCACTACAGCAGTTCCACATCTCTCTTGTGCTGAGAAAGAATATCCTCACTTACTTCTCCTTCCTGCTGAAGAGCTCCAGCTGAACTGCCTGTCCTGCCTGCCTGTCCTTTCTCATCTATGTGCCCTCCGCTTCCCAAAGCCTTCCCTCTTTGCAACGCATCTTCCACTGAAACCTCCTGGGCTCTGAGCTGCCCCGATGCTGTGCATGTGCTGGCTGGGCAGCTCAGGGTCCTCACTGCTCTCTTAGAACCACCACGTGCAGCAGTTCAGACAGCCCCACTGTTATGGTGGTCTCTGAGTGCAGTGGGACCACGGGAATTGTTTAGCCAGGGGGGTGCAACAGACCCAGAGTTTGCCTCACAAAAGGACCTGTCAGACATATATTATTCAGGTGTGCCACAGGGCTTGTTCATGACAGCTGTGTCAGAAGTACATGTACCAAACAACTCATTTTCTCTTTTTTTTTCAAGTGAACATGGTGCTGGAGGAGTTGTCCTCTAAACTCAGATGTGAAAGAGGGAGACAGAAAAAGCTTCTGTCATGTTCCCCTGTGGGTGTGGGTGCAGAAAGGCTGTGTTTGCTCACAGATACCACTTAACAAAGTGCTCACCAAGGAATTAAGAGAGGCACATGGAACAAAATAAAATAAATGTATTGGCATTAGTACAAAAATTGCAGAGATGTCGAGGGCAAGGCTTAAACAAAAGGGAGACACAAATCTGAGACCTCACGTCCCTCATTCATTCTCTTTCTGACAACACATATTCACTTGGCACCTCTGGATACACTGGAAGAGTTCCCTGAGCTCTCAGGAGCTGTATTTCTGCACACACAGGAGGATGCCCACGGTGGCTCAGCACCTGCTGACAGAGAGCAACCTGCAGCTTGGTGGGAAGAGCACTCTCCTGAAAAATGACAGCCAAAGGCTGGGACACAGAATCGTGGAATCACAGAATCCTTTGGGTTTGAAAAGACCTCCAAGATCATGGAGTCCAACCGTTAACCCAGCACTGTCAAGCCCACCACTAATCCATGTCCCCAAGTGCCACATCCACATGTCTTTTGAATCTCTCCAGGGATGGTGACTCCACCACTGCCCTGGGCATACTCTTCCAGTGCTTGACAACCCTTTTGGTGAGTAAATCTTTCCTAATATCCAAAGTAAACCTCCCCTGGCACAACTTGAGACTGTTTCTTGTCATCTCTTCACTTGTTACTTTAGGAGAAGAGACCTTCCCCCACCTGGCTACAGTCCCCTGTCAGGGAGTTGTAGAGAGCAATAAGGTCCCCCCAGAGCCTACTTTTCTCCAGGCTGAGCCCCCCCAGCTCCCTCAGCTGCTCCTCATCAGACTTGTGCTCCAGGCTCTTCCCCACCTCCATTGCCCGTCTCTGGGCTTGCTGCAGCACCTCAGTGTCTCTCCTGTAGTGAGGAGCCCAAAACTGACCATCCTCTGGCTTCAGGAGGAACATGAACCCCATTGATTTGCTTTTGAGAGAGCCCTAACCACTAAACATGATGTAAGAAGTTGCCCTTAGTCTCACCCTCAGAGAGAGACATCCAAACCCACCCTCCCTTTTGCTTCATCTGCAGCTCTTCCCCTCCGTCCCACTCTCCGTGGGACTGCTGGCTGGCATGGGACAAAACTGGACAAGAGTGGCTAGTAATCCAATAACTGGTGATGAGTGCTGCAGCCCATGCCCTGGCCTTTTTGTTTCCTAATAAAGACATAATTCCTGGGGATAAATTGGCAGCCCCAGTGAGGTGGCAAAGCTATGGATAAATACAATATGGTTTCTAGTTAAACTCAGTCCTTCATTTCTGAGAGCCCCTATGCAATACAGTGAGCCTGGCTGCCACACAGGGCTCTTGATCCAGTGCTGGGAGCTGTGCCTGAAGTTTCGGTGCCTAAAAGCCCTTTAGGAGAGGTGTGAGACTGTAGCATGGTGGCACATCAGCAATGGGAGCTTCAGCTTCCAGCCCTTTGTTGCTGCCCTTCCCATTCATTGCCTTAACTGCATCTATATATTTACATTTCTGAGAGAAGGGAGCTGGCATCCTGACTTGATCCAAAGAAAAACCCTTGGATGTTTTGTGGGCATGGATTTTCCTCACCCTGAGTTGTACTCTGTCAGCACAGCTCAGGGGACAGCACAGGACAGTTGAGTGCAGGGAGAATTGTGCAGAGCAGGGGGAAATGTGAAGTGCTGAAGCCCAGCACTGCTGCCCAAACCCTCAGTAATAAAGGACACAAAGGCTTATCTTTCCTATCTCAACCAAGGTTTTCAAGTGAGCTGAAGGAAGGGATTTTTCACCTTGGCAAAATCCAGGTGGAAAGCATGCCTAGATCAATTCCACTCCTCCCCAAATCCACAACAGTAGAAAACAGATCCTTGTGTACATTCAACAAGGTGACAAGGAAGACAACACTTAACTGAAGCCACGCTGGAGCAGGTGGTAGATATCCCCACTTGTATTTCATTTTAACTCTGCCTGCAGCAGGGCAAACAGGCTGCTAAAAAAACCAGAACTGCTATTTGGAAACACTTTGCTATTCTATAGAAGTTCATCCTACCAAGACACAGCAAAATGACACCTCCCCCCACCAAAGGGTAAGACCACAGTTGCTTTCCCGTGATCAGTCCCATGAAATGAGCTGCCTCGACTGAACTCACATGGCTGAGATGCCAGAGTAAGAGATAAACAACTTATTTTGAATACTTGTGATGCCACAGAGGCAAATTCATGCTGGCAATTCTTCAGCATCAAAACAAAACATTGTGAATCCGAGAGCGGAGATTAATCCTGGCATCCAGAAGGGCACTAAGCAGAGGAACCTGTGGGGAAATAGATTGTCTGTCATTTCCCTCCAGCTTCCCCTGTCTGACCATGGCACAGTCAGGGAGCCCCTGCGTGCCTGTTCCCAGGCTCCAAGCAAATGAGCAGGCTGTGAACTCACCTATGATCAGAAGAAAGACCCCAGCTCCATAATCCACTACCGGGTGGAGTTTGGAAATGTACTGCTCCTCCATCATCCCTGCTGGAGGTGGGTAAAGGTTTCAAATCAAAGGTGAAGTGGCTGTAGGAGCAAAGAGGCTCGTCCTCATGGTTTGCCTGCTGCAGGTGTGAGCCGGGTGTTGGGTGCTGTCAGTGCAGGGATCGTTCTGCTCTCTCCTTCTCCCTCCCTCTGCTATGGCAGGGGAGAAGCCTGGAGTGAGAGGAAGGCTCTATCCCTGGGGAGGTACAATGAAAGCCAGGCAGGGCCACTGCCAGAGCGATCCCGCCTGCCTGGCTGGCAGAGCATCTCTCCACCCACCCTCTCCTCTCCCAGCCCTCTGCTCCTTGCCATGTCAAGAAACTTCACAATGCAAATGCCCTCAGATGAGTAAAACCAATTGTTTTTCAATGATCAGCAGCCCTGGGAAATAAATCCAGGCTGAGGGATCAGGCAAGGGAAGGAAGGTTGGGAGTTTCGTTTTCCAGGTTAATGGCTGACTATGGGAGACACGAGGTTGGGGCAAGGGATCTCTGTGTTGAGGTGTTAGAGGGAAGCTGTTTGCTGCAGGGGCTCAGCAGAATCAAAGTCACACTGCTGAGGACAGGGCTGTCAGAGCTGCTCCAGGGCAGAACTAGAGGATGCTGGATCTGTGAATGACTGCAAAGCACCAGAGAACCAACCTCAAAGGTCACTCCTGTGACACTCCGGCAGTTTGACCTGGCAAACAGCCACAGCAGGGCCTCATCTCCATGTTTGCCTTCACCTCATAATATCTGAACCTAAAATCATCATGATCTAAATAATTAAACCATCATAATGAGCAATCTGGTCTAGTGGAAGGTGCCCCCTGCCCATGTCAGGGGGATTGGAACAAGATGGTCTCTAAGGTCCCTTCAAACACTTTCTATGATTCTGTGATTCTATAATAATGCTCTTTCTGTCTGTTTAAACAATGCCAAGTTTGGCTCCAGGCTCTGAATGTGTGTCACAAGCTCATCTCTCTGTTTCCATACACAGGTGTTGATTTTGGTGCACAAAGACTTACAGCTCTGTAGTTGCAATGTCATTAACTTTAACTTCACTTTCAACCAGGGCAGCACCCAGCCAGCACAGTGAAGGGCTGATCTAGGCTAAATTATTTAATTCCAGTACCTGAATATGCTAAGCTGCATTAGCATCATTCTCTGCTTGCCCTATTTTACTCTGTTCAGACATAGATGGATGCCCCATCCCTGGCAGTGCTCAAGGGCAGGTTAGATGGAGCAACCTGGTCTAGTGGAACGTGTTGGAACGAGATGAGTTTTAAGGTCCCTTCCAACCCAAAGTGTTCTATGATTCTGTGATAGGGAAATGTAAAATTCACAAGAGCACACGGGGCATCACATGTGCAATTTAGGTGCTCAAGTATAGCAGTAGCAGCCTAAATTGTGAAAAACTTACAAATCTGGGAGACTTCAGAAGTCTTGAGTGTCAGCAGAGTTTTGAGTATCTCCAAGCACAGAGACCCCACAACACTTGTTCCAGTGCCTCTGTGGTCTCATTCAAAGCCTCATACAGTTTTTGAATAAAGAAAGCACCTAACTCATGAAATCAAGCACCTGCTCGTTAGTTGTTCAGTGCAGATCCTTCATTGAATGTTCCTCAGAAGTAGACATTGAGCTGAATGTTTCAATGCTCTCAAGCTCTGGACGTATAAACAAGCATCAATTTAGTCTAGGAATGTAGGATATATACAATATTAATTATAAAAGGAAGTCTTTCTTTGAGAAAAGGCTGAAAAAGGACAGATATATCTCAAAAATGTGCCTAGTATTGAAAGCTTTAAATAGCTTGATCAATTTAGTGTAGTCTGTTCAAGAAAGAGATCCCAATTTGGGAAAGAAAAGTCTCTTAGAGTAGCAAAAGACACAGTAAATCCTGTGACAGAAAGTAATTTGCTGTATTCTGACAATTAATCCAGTATAGTGCACACAAACCCATGGTATTGGTAAATTAAACAATGCCAGATCCCCACAAAGATGCTGAAATCTGACTGTTCACCTGTTATATTCACAGAGCAGTTGCTGGCACTCTTTTGGGCTGGGCCAACTAACACTGTTCTGAATCATTCCCAGGCATAGGTCAGCTAAAATGAGCACTGGATTGTTCCCAGGAGGCAGGAAGGTCATTGCTTTTGAAGACAAAGTGACACTGTTTGTTTAGTTTCCTGGTACAGGTGTTGCCCATGGGTTTTGCTCTTGTCCTGAGCGTGAAAATTTAGGTGAGAAATAGATTCTCAAGGTACAGCCATTAGATGAGAAATTCTAAAGAATTATCTGTGCTCAGATAGAGGTTACAACTCTGATAAAATTCTTTCTGATAAAATTCCCTTCTCCTGCTTTCCCACTTGTTGCACAGTCCAGCCTCTCACTCCTGAAATAAGACACTGCATTTCTGCAGGCAAGCAAAGAGAAACCAGAGGCAGGATTAAAACATTTTGCTGAGAATTTAATGACTCCCTGGTGACTGCACTGGCTACATCAGGAGCCCAGTCTCCTGCCAGCTCTTGTGGGCACCTTAGATTACACTGTGGCTATTTCATGCTGGTTTAGATGGCATTTTGTTTATTGTGAAACCCTCAACTGAGCATTCACATGGGGTAGGATTATATCAACAGTTCAGTTACGAAATGGAAGACAAGAAAATAAATTATTAAAACCAGAAGAGTTGACTGATTCCAAATCCAGTGTATTATTCATGTGTTATTTAACAATAGCAAGTTGTACTCACCACTATCTTCCTGCACATCAGATCAATCCAGATGAACTGTTTACAACCAAAGCATAGTCAAAGTTTATACATCTTGACAGTGTGTGTGGAGGGGTGTCATATTTTAGAACTGTTTTGTGAAATTTATTTTCATTTTAAGAAAGTATTCTTCAAATGAGACAGGTGGAAGAACAAAGTTGATACCTACTCATATCTGAAAGGTTATGTGAAACTTCAAACAAAAAATGAACTCACCATGAAATTATATATACATATTTGATGTAAATACAGACATATATATAAAACAAGTTCCCATTGTTGACATAAAACAGGGTATGAGTTGAAGAATTACTTGATGCTACCAAGTGAAAACGTCCTACAACTTTATTTTTTACTTTCCGCAGGAAAAAAATAAAAGAATATTCTGATTCAGTAGGAATAAGGGAATTGCTCTGAATTATCACTTTGCCACTGTGTAGCAGTTCATTTTGCAGAGATAAAATGTCTCACTGTTTGTAGTTGTTTGGACCAAGAATATTGGGTTGGCTTTGGTACCATATATCAAAATCATGAGTATCTTCTGATATCTGGGTCGGGCTATGAATCTGTGTCCTTATCTGCACAGGATTTATATCTATCAAAAATAGTCCTGTATCGTTTAGAAGAGGACATGACTTTGTTATTCTTGTTTATCTCTGGCTGCTCGGCCCAGATCTTCTCTTTGTGAAGACCCTGAGATTTCAAGCTGGGCAGAGTCCTGCAAACAGTCCATGTGGACACTCCCTTTCGGGACAGTCCCCTCTTCTTTCTCTGAAATGAGTCTACCATGATGCACATTCAGGCTTTTTCATTAACACATGCCACCTTTTTCAAACTCCTTGGAGGACATGACTTCATCATCTTCTCCACCAATTCCTACAACTTCCTTCCATTTAAATGTTCATCTGTTTCTGCAATCTTACTTTTGGAAGCTCATCTTTGAGCTGAGACCTCTAGCTGAGCCTCCAGCTTTCACCTCCATTTATGAAAACCAGAAACAGCATTTTAAGTGGAATTCTCAGAGTCTGCTCATGAAGTTGTATGTTTTCAACAACCAAATCTTGTTTAAGCTGGTATTTGCTACTTCAAGCATAGTAATTTTTAAAATTGTTTTCTTCTGGATGTCTGCACTGCCTTGCATGTTACTGCCTGAGGGGTTATTTATTTACAAAGTCTAAATTCAGTGGAGGGACACCAACCTCCCTAAACTCTCCCAGCAGGAACTGAAGGTAGTTGCCCCCTTAAAGAATCCACTTTGGATCAATATATTTTGCTCTTTTGTTTACATATTATAGTTGGCTGTTGGTTAACCCAGTCCAAGTGATCTTCACCATAGCACATAGAGACTCACCAGAAAAACCTGAGCTGAGCTGTTATTCCAGTGATTTGATTCCAGAGCAGAAAATGGGCTCCAAACCCAAGACCATCTTGACTGAATGATAATTCAAAAGGGGAAGTGGAGGGGCAAGCAGTGGTCTCTTCTCTCTGGTGACCAGTGACAGGAGCCAAGGGAACGGCTTGAAGCTGAATCAGGTGAGGTTTAGTTTGGATATTAGGAAAAACTTCTTCATCCAGAGGGTGGTTGGGCTCTGAACAGGCTCCCCAGGGCAGTGGTCACAGCACCAAGGCTGCCAGAGCTCAAGGAGTGTTTGGACTCTCAGGCACATGGTGTGACTCTTGGAGTGTTCTGTGCAGGGCCAGGAGTTGGACCCCATGATCCTTGTGGGTCCTTTCCAACTCAGTATATTCCGTGATTCTGTGACTTATTAAACAACAGCATCATCATTTGTTTGTAGCTGGGAACCATTGACACTCATTCTGCACTGGTGAAAAGGAGAGGACAAGGTGTACAGCTGTCAGCAAACTGGTCTAGTGGAAGGTGTCCATGGCAGTGAAGTGGGAACGAGGTGAGCTTCAATGACCTTTCCAACCTACACTGTTCTGTGAAGTTGCATATGAGCTGATCTTTTCAACAGGGTTGCCCTTTCAGGGAAGTTTAATTTTTTTTTTTTTTTTACAAATATGCAATGAAAGGCACTGATTTGAGAAGCAAATATGAAAACAGGACAAAGATCAAACATAGCATAAGGTGGAAAGGGAAATATGGTAATGGGATACAAAAAGGTGAATTCAACATGCAAGTACGAAGCACACTACAGCTATTTCTTTCAAAGGTGTGAGAAACAGACTCCAATACACTATGAGTGGAAAGGAAATGGCACTAGAGGTGCTAACATAAAATGAAAACTACTATTATGCCAGAAAAGCAGAAGAATAAAATATATTGCCCATAGTGGGATTTGGCAATGCAAACCTGGTCAGATTTAAAATGGTGAGAGACCTCAGTTTAACAGTCATATGAACAGCATTCATCCTCTCATTTTCAAGGTTTCAAAGACAAAATCATGCCCTGTTATGCTGGATATTACACAAATAATCATATGTGGACACTTCCTTGCAGTGTAAGTATTTTTGCGACCATTTATTGACATGTAGTTTTTGGTAGCAAGCTCCACTGACTTTTCCTTTGCATTTGGTCCTTCACTCCATTTATTCACAGTTCCTCTGTGTCATTCAGACCATGGGAAAAACTATTAAAATTTGTAGAATGGATGACCCAGGACTCTACCACCACAAGAGTATTGCTGTGCAGGAGCATCGTATCATCATCCTCTGCACACCTCTAGGGTGTGCACAGCACTGGGCATGCAGGAGTGTGGCTGAAGAGAAGATGAATGGGGAAGCAATACATTCCAGCCACTCTACATTACAAAAAGCCAGATTCAGCAGATTGAATTATTTCAGACTCTCTGGTTCTGTGTGACTGGATCATGGTGGCAACAAAGACTTGACTGTTTGTGATCCTGAGCTCAGAAGTGTTCTGGAAGCCTCAAAATAGCAAATAGCACTCGGGGACAAGGGATCAGAGTATGTAGGGTTGGTACTATGCCTGCCCTGATCCCTCCAGCAGCACTGGGAGCAGGAAGGCCAGCTCTGCAGCAGTCTGCCCAGTTTCAGGACTAGTCTCAGCTCTGCTCATTTGTCTCTTTTTCCTATGACCTAGAACTGCTTTGGATTCCTTCCTCTTGATGAATGACAGAATTTCATCCTCTCCCCTTTGCTGGGAAATCCAGAACCATACTGAGAGGGAGCATCCCTCCAACAGCACAGGTGGAATTGATCCTTCTTTCTGTTCCTTAACTTTGATAGCAGGACTAGGCAGAATTGAGACAGGACAAAACAGGCTGTGGTGGTGTTGGCCATGAAGGGGAATTTTGGCATACAGGGTCATGTGGAAAGGTAAACAGTGGAGGGACTTTTTGAACATTGGCATGGGGACAGTGAAATTCACCCAGTGCTGACTCTAAAAGAGTTCATGGATTGCATTCCCACTGGTGCTGGTGTTGCACACTTTGCTGAAGGAGGGAAAGCAGGATTTGTTTTGAAAGAACCTTTTCACATTTATTGAAAGGTAGTCAGAGGAAAGGTTACCAGAGTGGGAGACAAGGGATCAGGGCACTTATACTGCTTTTGGAGACAGAGCTGATATAATATTGATAATCTTTACCCAAGTGGTCTAACCTAGTTGTGTTGACGCCATGGAGTCTCTGAACACTGTTTGGGTGCACCCACCTCTATTCCCTGTTCCAATTTCTCCAAAAAGGCAGGGATACAGCAGCCCAGGGATGTGATTCCAGAGCAAGCATGGCTGTGTATCCCACACAGACAGACAGACAGCCAGCAGGGCAGGGTTCAAGGGTGCAATCCTACGGCACTGCAGATGAACTCGAGGGCACTGCTCTGTCCCTGCTGCTGCCTACTGTGTCACACACCAAGGCACTTCCTTTCTCTTGCTGCCCCTGATTTATCCAGTGGGACTGTACCTTTGTCAGGGTCTGACCGATCTCCTGCTGTTCCTGCCCAGTGCCTGGTAACAATGGAGCGCCGTTATTGGCTTGTGCCTCTCAGCACCATTGTGATACAACAATGGTTTGAAGAAAGAGGCCAATTTCCTTTCATTTTAGGATTTGGCTAATTTGACTCTTAGCAATTTCTAAATGGACCCACACTGGGAATTCAGAAATGCCAGGATTCTCTAAACTTATTGTTTAGAGAAAAAAAAAATTGCTGAGAGACTGAATCCTGAAAAAATGCAGTGGTAGATAAGAGTGGAAATTTATGGAGATGCTTCTCTTGAATGGAAAGGAACAGGTTTCTTTGTTCAACCTGGAACACAATGTTTAATGGAGAAAGAAGACAGAAAGATTGGGAAACAAAGGCACAACAGAGACTTGATGATAACAAATCTCTTATTAGGTAGAATGGGGAAGACAAAACTTCTGCTCTACAATAAGCTGTGGTGGCACCAACAGCCCTTTTACAATGACCCTGTTAAGGACAGCATTCAGCAGAGCTGCCTGCCCAGAAACTAATACAGCAACACACTGCTAAGGCATCTTCCTTGGATTTCAACTTCCAGGGAAAGAACTGCTTGGACTTTAAGGGTCCCTAGCAACAGGGAGAGCACCAGAAGCATAGAATAGTTTGGACTGGAAGGACCTTAAAGCTCATCTCATTCCGATCCTTCTGCCATGGGCAGGGACAACTTCCACTAGACCAAGTTGCCCCAAGCCCTGTCCAACCTGGCCTTGAACACTAGAAAACCCTCTGTTGCTTTTCAGGTCTTTATCAAATTTGTAAAATGATGTTCAGGTCTCTTTTTCAGCCTTCAGTTTATAAGTATGTGAGTGAGAGAAGTCACAGCTATTCTGTCTTGACTTCCTTTCTGAGGCTTTTTGACCTTTTGAGCCAAGCAGTGGTTAATTCCCCCTATATGAAACTGCCAGTCTTCAAGATGGCTGTAAATGTGGCACAGAGTAGGATTGTGAGGGAAAGAAGAGAAACTACTTTCTCAATATTATTCTATGTTAGTCATCAGCATTTTAATTGCTTGAGTTTTCAAACTTAACTGAGCTGCAGCAACATGTTGCTTTCAGACAGCATTTCCTACACCTTGGGAGGTGCTTTAGGATTTACTTCTTGGCACTTCATTCCCTTGCAGTGGTGTGAAATGCCTTTGGCAGGGATATAAGAGATCACGAAAGTAGCAAATCATAATCCCACAAGTGTTACTGATGGTGGAGCCACACCTTCTGCTCATTGCTCCTGATACTTGACAGGAAACAAAAGTGGGATCAAGGGGCAAGTTAAATATTTAGTGGATATTCTCTGTATTTGTCAAGTGCTCAGCTATGTTTTGCTAATATTGAGTTATCCCTCTGCTTATCTTCCGGGGGCTACTCTACAGTGAAAAACTAGTGAGGCAAGAAAGAGCCTCAGAAAAGCATCACTGCAGCCTCCTCACCTCAGGTAGGCCTGACACCAATTCCTCTGCTGCTCAAACAATCTGTGCATCAGGAAAGTCTTGTCTTGCTTTTAAGACACTGGTTCAGATTACGCTGTAATAGACCATGCTCAAAACCAGCAACAGGAACTGTGAACACTTTCTGCACTCAATTACACTGAAAAAACAGAGATGAACCTCAGAAAAAAACCACAAGTTTTGTGGTGAGGGCCCTGGGGCAAGCTAGGTTCAGATCCTTGCCTTCCCACAGTCTTCTTGTCTCCTTTTTGGCCAGTGGCTAAATTTTTCTCTGCCTTAATTCCCCAGAATTAAACTATGGATGCAAATAAAAGCTTTCTTCTTTATATCCTTTAAATCACCATCACATTTTCCCAGAAACATAGATGGTTTGGGATGGAAGGGACCTTAAAGCTCATCTTGTTTCAACCTCCCTGACATGGGTAGGGACACCTTCCATTAGATCAGGTTGCTCCAAGCCCCATCCAGCCCGGCCTTGGACACTTCCAGGGATGGGGCAGCCACAGCTTCTCTGGGCAACCTGTGCCAGGGTCTCACCAACCTCAATGTAAAGAATTTCTTCCTAATGTCTAACCTAAATATACCCTCTGTCAGTTTGGAGCCTGACTCCAGAAGAGAATTCCAGCCCTCAGAGCATTTTTGTGGCCTCCTCTGGACTCAAACAAGTCAGCATCTCTCTTGTGTTGGGGGGTCCAGAGCTGGACACAGCACTCCAGGTGGGATATCACAAGAGCAAAGCAGAGGGCAAGAATCACCTCCCTCGACCTGCTGCCCAGGCTATTTTTGATGCAGCTCAGGACACAGTTGGCTTTTTGGGCTGCAAATGCAAGAAATGACCAGTTATTGCCAAGTCATGTCCAGTTTTTCTTTCACCAGCACCCCCAAGTCCTTCTCAGCAGGGCTGCTCTCAATCCATTCTCCACCCCAGCCTGTGTTGATCCCAGGGCCTTGTGGATACTGGGTCTTGTTGAGCTCCGTGAGGTTCACACAGGCCCACCCCCCAAGCCTGTCCAGGTCCCTCCGGATGCCATCCCATCCCTCCAGCATGTTGACCTCACCACACAGCTGGTGTCAAAGTTCTGGCTGTGCACATCAGCATTCTCTCAGGAAACAGCTGCACACGATTCAAAGGAAGAAAAACCTTCCTTTTCTTCCAGGACTATTCCAGGTGGGCAGTTTCCCTCCTGTGCTGGGAGGAAAGCAAGTTCAGGCACTTGGATCTAAGCTCTGCAACCCCACCTGCCCTGCTGTTCAGAGCTTGTTCTGCTCACATCAACACAGAGCTTTGAGGCAAAAGGGGCCTGGTGTTGGGGGCTTGTTGAACTCGGATCAGAACACGGGGACAAAAGTCCCCATGGCACACTTTGACTTATCTGGGAGTGGAGATGTTTTTCACTTGGAGAATCCCTCCCCAGGAGCATTTTCTATTTAGTCTGTGTTGCAAACATGTTTGTTTGTTTGTAGACTCCATGTCCTCATCAGGAGAGAATCTCTGTATTCATTCAGAAGGGAAGATTCGAGGCCATTTTTATCCATTGTGGTTATTTAGAAAAACTCTGACAGCACGAACACAACAGGCACAAAAACCATGAGGTAAATTATGGCCCTTTTTTCACTCATAGTTTCTGTGATACTGGCTTGTGACCACTTTAATATGTGGACTTGACAGGGTAATATCAATCTATTTTTGCCCATTAATGAATATATTAAAATATTTATCACAGGTACTGAAATGTTTTTTATAACCTGAACATTTGAAGCAAACTCATTTATTGACTTGTAACTGAATATATGAAAATCTGTCATATGTACTTAAATAGATTCCATATCCCTAGCATTAGCACAGAATTTATTTCAGCTAAATAAAATCATTTAAAAGTTTCAGATCTAGTTGAAACCGGTCATCCAGACTTCTGGAGTCAGTGGTGAAGGATCACTGGAGTGAAAGGCATTCTTGGTGGAGAAATATCCACCACATCTGGATGATATCAGTTGTTATTTGGAAGTGCCTATTGACATTAAATATTATAATAATAATAATAATAATAATAATAATAATAATAATGATGATAATAATAATAATAGGGTGGTGAGGCACTGGAACAGTTGCCTAATTAAAATAAAAATATATTTTAGCTGTGCAAGTTTAATATTAATTTTCCCAAAGGTTTTTAATTACCGATTTCTTCCTGTAGAAACATGACAAGGACAATGATGTTATTAGTATTTGAGTGATCCTGGTTTGACTGTGAAAGTCACTAATCTGAACAATACAGGGAACATGAGTTTGACACTTTTTTGATGCAGAAAATTTTTGGTACCTGTAAGGCTCTTCTAGTGAGGTAGTAGCATGTTCTCTGCAGCATTCTCTGGGCTCTAAAAGAATAATCTTTCCCAGACACAGAAAAGGATGTTTGGAGGTAAATTCAGTGGCAGAGGATGTGTAAAACAAGATTTTATAACATCTAGTTATTCTCACCTATAATACTTTGTTGCAGGGACATATTCCATTTTTCTTGCCCAGGTTTCATGATTAAAATAGTATTGTCCTTCCCTGTGGCTATTACTTCAGCCGGTTCAGGAGGGCTATTTGGTTTTTGGACCCATACTTTGGCTCCATTATTAAAGATGTTTCTGAATTTTTTCTATTAAAGTCACAGTATCTGGTATAGCTACCATGAGAGGCGGGGTATGCTTATTTAACTCTCTAAAATCTACAGTCATTCTCCATGACCCATCACTCTTTTTTTACAGGCCATACCGGATTCTTCCAAGCTGTGGTAGTGATTTTAAAACTCCAGCATCCAGCAAATCTTTAATTGTCTGTGATATTTCTTCATGCCCTCCTGGCATCCGGTATTGTTTCATTGTTACTAATTTAGTTGCAGCAGGAATCTGCACAGGAGGCATTTTTATTTTTCCCACTAAGATTGACCGGGCACTAATATTCCAAATTGGTACTTACCATCAGGAAGATTCAGGGTTAATCCTTTTAGCATATCTATCCCCATTT
Organism: Lepidothrix coronata; assembly: GCF_001604755.1. NCBI lineage: Eukaryota > Metazoa > Chordata > Aves > Passeriformes > Pipridae > Lepidothrix > Lepidothrix coronata. The sequence goes on along the minus strand of NW_016690219.1, from coordinate 5,192,071 downwards.
TATATTCAGGGCTAGAAACAATCATGACAATCAGGGCTAGAAACACTCTCCAAGGTAACCAAGCTGCTGTATTTTTTCAATTACTTCATAGAGGGGATTTCCCATCTCGTTAATCAAGGAAGTCAGGATTACATTTTTGTAGGCTGCTGGAGAAACCTTAATCAGTTTATTTCTCATAGCAACAGACAGAGCATGCTGCATCATACTGTCAGCATCTCCTGTGAAAATCACTGACTCCATCCCCTCTTCCTTTAATTGCCGTACACAATCCCACAATGTACACCATGCATGCTCAACTCCAGGCCAGTCATTTTCTGTGCAATCTTTATTACTGCATTCCAAAGCAGCCAAAGCTCACGGATTAGTGTCATTATTCCAAAATGCATCCTGCACAAAGGAGTCTGAACTCAAGATGAAAAACTTCCTGGAATTCCTTGAATCAAGGGTTTCCCCTGATGCTCCCTGACCGTGCAAACACACCATCCAACTCAGCAGAGATTCTCCCAGTCTCTGTTTAAACCGTTCAATTATATCATTTACTTCATTCTGACTATAATCCTCCACCACATCCCTCCTTATCAGCTGCCTATCAGCCCCTAATTCCATTCTCCATCTCCATGCCAGTCTCACGTCTATGAATTCATCTGGGGAACCAGCCTCATCAGAATCTGTAGAATCCCAAATATCTCCATCCCATTTATCGGGATCCCACTGCACAACTGCCTCTGTAATCACTGAATGCACTTTCTTATGATTCACTTTCCCCTTCCTTTTCTTGTACTTGTATTGTGCCACCCAAACTGCAGCCTTCTCAGCTACAGTCTGATGAGTGTCCAGCTTATCAACAAGCAACTTATTTTGACACAGGTGTAGTATTATGTATTTTACTAAGGATTATATAGAACTTTGGCTAATAAGCAGATACATGGCTAAATACAACATTAGGCTGGAAGGTTCATCTAGAGGTCCACCTTGGCTCAGGGCCTGTTCAGGCCTCAGCACTTCACAAGCACAGTTCATTTCTTCTGACTTTTAGCCCTTATCTCATTGTTCTAAATCACTATGAGACAGCACATTTATCTTTGGTTAAAGATAACCCACAGCTCCTTTCTACTTAAACAATTCTTTATTGCTCTTATAGCTAAACAATGTCTATTGATTCAACTCCCTGGGGCGGAAAAATCATTTGACTTATTTCCTACAGGTGCAGAGCTCAGTTATTCCCTAATCTCCTTTGGGCATCAAGGTTTTAATCTTTTTTTACTGACATTAAGCTAAACACAGGTTTGAGTAAAAACAGCTAAAATCACAAAGTCCAAGAAAACAGAAATCAGCACAAGTTCCTTAGCTAATTAGGGCACAGCTCTTTACAAGTTTCAGAAGACCACAAGATTCTTTAGCCAAATGAGGTAGAGGCCCTTTTCAGAAAGACACAGCAGAGTTCCTATAATAGCTCCAGCAACTATACCAGCTGTATTTACAGCTAGAATAGATAAATAACAATACTGTTTGTTAAGTGTCGAAGTTATAAGACCAACTTTCTTTTAACACTAAACCCAGTATGTTTCACATGACCCAGGTTAACAGTACATCAGTGAATCAGAGAGAGGCTCAATCACATGCGTTTATTTAAAACAATAATAAGCCTTGTTTTGGCACCCACCAGTTACAAGGTTTTGGATTAGAGTTTAGAGAAAAAGGATATTCAGTTTTCATACGCAGAACGCTACATGACCATTACCCAGCAAACACTTTGAGGGGTGACATTCAGCTCGATAGAACATTCATCCGTGCCAACTCTGTTCGAGGCAACACAGTTGTACACACCAGAGTCTTCTTGAGAGACATTCTTCAGAAGAAGTTCCCCTGTATTTTTATCTACAAATAACAAAAGGTAGATGTTTACCATTTTCCTTAAGTTTAATTCCATATTCAATACTACAGAACTATTAATGATATCTTAATTTAAAAATGTTGTATTAAAAACATCCAAATAAAAACAAAAGTCTATTGTGCTGTAAAATACCATTATTTGTAAAAGTCTCTTACCCTGTTAGAAATTTATTCCACAGCATCTGACTTATTTGCTAATTTGACTAATCAATAGATAGGAATGGATGCTACTCTCAATGCTCTACAGCCAATAATATAAGCATTAAGTTATCTGACATGACTAGAACTAGTTATATGTGGAAAAAGAAGGGGCATAACAACAGTAGCCTAAAGTCTTGAGTGGTACAGAGAAAGACATTAATGAAAAATAAGAGAGAATCAAACAGCACTACCAGGAATCAAGTTCAAAATGAACAACAGTACGAGGTTCTGCCTTTGTAGCTGATTTTTAAGGGTCTGTGTTCTATGATATTACAGATTCTAATAGACTACAGAAGCTTACAAAAAAATGGAGATGTTCACAGAAGTCAGTTTTTGCTTGTTTTAAATCAAACTGAAGCCACATCTGCATTTTCTGAGGAATAAACTACAGGAGGATAGGAGACCCCTATGAGAAGAACCATGTCTTATTCTCTCTCCTCTAGAAATCCACTTTGGCTACTCTTAGACACTTGCTGTCACTTTGTCCTGTATATTCTGTGCATCCTGAGTTAATATATGTCTATTTGTAAGCAGATTGTTGAACTGCTACATCTGCAAGGAAATCCTACCATCTCAAAGTTTAAGGTTTTCATAACTACAAAGAACATCAAGAACTGGTGCTCTGCCAAAAAAATATTCTAGAATGACTTTCACAAAGCCAAAACTCACAAATTAACCTTCTACAAGGAAGTTCTCACAATAAAAATCTGGTATTACCACTGTAATAATTGGAAATCCATCAGTCAAAATTTAGAATATCTAACTCTATCCTCACAACACTTGGGCACAGGTGAGCACGATACTGGAGCCTAATGGTAAGAATCTCAAAGCTTGAAACATTTCCCAGTATGAATTAAAAAAAAAACAAAATAAACCCCAACTTGTTTCAATGTTAGTTTTGTTACCAGTGACAGGGCAGAAGTGACATTTATCTTGACTACTTTATATTAATACTAAGCATGAGATGCTCACAAGTCAAGATAAGCCAAAAATACTAATGCAATCTTTTTCAATATTTCAGAGTAATTAATCAAGTTTGACATTACTCAGCATGGAAGTGGCAGGAAGTTCCTGTGGGCCAGATACTCTCCTCCAGTCGTAAGACAAAAGTGGGGATCCTTCTCGTGATGCACATTTCAAGGTAAGGTCTTTTCCAATCTCCTGTGATCCTTCAATGGAACATTTAGTTCCTGCTGGCTTTACTAATAAACAAAATATCACTGAATTAATAACAGTAACAATCAAAATGCTTACTAGTTGTGTTCTAGTAGGTCAGTCCATCTTGCTAAAGATAAAGCTTGTGCAACAAACCATTTCTCTGGATGAAAAGATTTTCTATGAAATACAAGCCAGGTGCAGAATTTTTAAAAGCGTTCATTATTCTGAATATCATTCCCTTCACCCTCAGAACAGAGGGTTGTGTCCACTCCTTCCAAAGCCTCAATAATGACTGCATTATCAGAGATTCAGTAGGACTTTACCCAGCAGAAGTTTTCATTTTAGACGTCGAAGATAGGATGGAATAAGCACATACAAAATGTCACTGAAAATTCAAGGAAAGAAATTATCTTACCAAGTACAGTCAACTGTATTTTTTTGCTTTGAACTCCAGGAACCTTCTTTACTTTGCACTGGTACGTGCCAGTGTCTGCTGCCTTTAAATTCATGATATCCAATGAACCATCGCCACATCTGGGATAAGGATTAGTAAAGTGCACCCGCCCAATCTCAGTAGGATTACAGTGATTATAAATCCTGCCTACAGCATACATAATTATCTTTAAAAAAAGAAATATGATTCAGAAATCCACTTGGCTTGCAAACATTTAAAAAAAATTTTTGTCCTCAGATTCTTGATAGTTTCTTTCTATTGTTTTAAGCCCAAAAGTATGACACAGCCAAATATTTCCAACTTCAATATATCACCATACACAGCATTACAATGAATACTGCAACCAAACATCTGTCCATGTACCAATAGGTCAGCATTGACTTCTAACTTAAAGAAAACTGTTTAGAACTGCTCTGACTTCATTCTGTAAAACCTGTCTACTAAAATGAATCATCTTATTGTCAAGGCTTCCAAAGAACAGAAATTCTTACTAACTAAAGAAGTTAATATGTTTTCATTCAGGAAGATAATGCTGCTACAAAAGCAAAGTTTGCTTTCTGTAACCGAAGTGTATTTAATTTGAGTTTTTCATTAGAAAGCAAGCTTATAGTGAAAAATTTCTAGACATTTCATACTTAATCTGCTATTCCAAAACTTCCACTGTATTTCATATGACTGGTGTTTCAAAGTAATTTAAGATCACAAGCAACCCAACCTGAAAGGTATAAGTTAAAAACATCAGTAACAAAACTTATATATTTACCTACTCAAACAACTGAATTAACACTGCCCAAAAAAAAGTCTCTCCTTACCACTTGCTCCTTCTCTGGATTATCTGCTGGTATGAACACCCACTCAATATCTAGTGGGCCTTCATCTTCTTCCAAGAGTTCAAAAGTACATGGCAACGTAACTTTCTCTCCTTGTGCTTTTTCAAACACTGATTGGTCAACAGAAGTTATAGTTAGGCTTCTTGTTAGACCTATAAAAATGTATTTTTGTATTTTAAAAAACAAGTAACATGCAGTATTCAAATCCATCATAGACTTTTCCTGTACAGAAATAGTGTCAGACTTGTCAGTGCTGGAGAGATCCCGTGCAGATCCTGCTGCCAAACACAATGCACGTGCTGTTCATTTGGAATCACATCCAACAGGTAGCTACACCTTTCAAACCATACAAAGCTAACCGAAACATTTTCGGGAGCAGGTTTATTATTTATAATTATTAAATAACTAATTACAGGAACCTAGTAACATCTAATATTTGAGATGAAAAATATTTGCTACTTTTTAGTAGCCCAGGCACGTTTTGTTTGGTTTGTGCGGTTTTGGGGGTTGATTTTTTTTTTTTTGTTTGAGATTATCTACTCTTTTGTTTTCTTTCATCACGAAAGCCAAACGCTCTCAGGTCCATCCAATTCAACTCCTTTCCTCCCTCTCTTTAAATTCTCTCACGTTTCCTCCACAGTGTTCAACTGCGGCCATCGGGTCTGGACAACTGGGTTCCGAAGGCTCTCTGGAAGCCACCCAGAGAGCAAAACCAGAACCAACGCGGGTGCTAGAGGTATTACACACGGGGTTTGAATTTAAATACTTTTTTTTTTTTNCACCTCCCTCGACCTGCTGCCCAGGCTATTTTTGATGCAGCTCAGGACACAGTTGGCTTTTTGGGCTGCAAATGCAAGAAATGACCAGTTATTGCTAAGTCATGTCCAGTTTTTCTTTCACCAGCACCCCCAAGTCCTTCTCAGCAGGTCTGCTCTCAATCCATTCTCCACCCCAGCCTGTGTTGATCCCAGGGCCTTGTGGATACTGGGTCTTGTTGAGCTCCGTGAGGTTCACACAGGCCCACCCCCCAAGCCTGTCCAGGTCCCTCCGGATGCCATCCCATCCCTCCAGCATGTTGACCTCACCACACAGCTGGTGTCAAAGTTCTGGCTGTGCACATCAGCATTCTCTCAGGAAACAGCTGCACACGATTCAAAGGAAGAAAAACCTTCCTTTTCTTCCAGGACTATTCCAGGTGGGCAGTTTCCCTCCTGTGCTGGGAGGAAAGCAAGTTCAGGCACTTGGATCTAAGCTCTGCAACCCCACCTGCCCTGCTGTTCAGAGCTTGTTCTGCTCACATCAACACAGAGCTTTGAGGCAAAAGGGGCCTGGTGTTGGGGGCTTGTTGAACTCGGATCAGAACACGGGGACAAAAGTCCCCATGGCACACTTTGACTTATCTGGGAGTGGAGATGTTTTTCACTTGGAGAATCCCTCCCCAGGAGCATTTTCTATTTAGTCTGTGTTGCAAACATGTTTGTTTGTTTGTAGACTCCATGTCCTCATCAGGAGAGAATCTCTGTATTCATTCAGAAGGGAAGATTCGAGGCCATTTTTATCCATTGTGGTTATTTAGAAAAACTCTGACAGCACGAACACAACAGGCACAAAAACCATGAGGTAAATTATGGCCCTTTTTTCACTCATAGTTTCTGTGATACTGGCTTGTGACCACTTTAATATGTGGACTTGACAGGGTAATATCAATCTATTTTTGCCCATTAATGAATATATTAAAATATTTATCACAGGTACTGAAATGTTTTTTATAACCTGAACATTTGAAGCAAACTCATTTATTGACTTGTAACTGAATATATGAAAATCTGTCATATGTACTTAAATAGATTCCATATCCCTAGCATTAGCACAGAATTTATTTCAGCTAAATAAAATCATTTAAAAGTTTCAGATCTAGTTGAAACCGGTCATCCAGACTTCTGGAGTCAGTGGTGAAGGATCACTGGAGTGAAAGGCATTCTTGGTGGAGAAATATCCACCACATCTGGATGATATCAGTTGTTATTTGGAAGTGCCTATTGACATTAAATATTATAATAATAATAATAATAATAATAATAATAATAATAATGATGATAATAATAATAATAGGGTGGTGAGGCACTGGAACAGTTGCCTAATTAAAATAAAAATATATTTTAGCTGTGCAAGTTTAATATTAATTTTCCCAAAGGTTTTTAATTACCGATTTCTTCCTGTAGAAACATGACAAGGACAATGATGTTATTAGTATTTGAGTGATCCTGGTTTGACTGTGAAAGTCACTGATCTGAACAATACAGGGAACATGAGTTTGACACTTTTTTGATGCAGAAAATTTTTGGTACCTGTAAGGCTCTTCTAGTGAGGTAGTAGCATGTTCTCTGCAGCATTCTCTGGGCTCTAAAAGAATAATCTTTCCCAGACACAGAAAAGGATGTTTGGAGGTAAATTCAGTGGCAGAGGATGTGTAAAACAAGATTTTATAACATCTAGTTATTCTCACCTATAATACTTTGTTGCAGGGACATATTCCATTTTTCTTGCCCAGGTTTCATGATTAAAATAGTATTGTCCTTCCCTGTGGCTATTACTTCAGCCGGTTCAGGAGGGCTATTTGGTTTTTGGACCCATACTTTGGCTCCATTATTAAAGATGTTTCTGAATTTTTTCTATTAAAGTCACAGTATCTGGTATAGCTACCATGAGAGGCGGGGTATGCTTATTTAACTCTCTAAAATCTACAGTCATTCTCCATGACCCATCACTCTTTTTTTACAGGCCATACCGGATTCTTCCAAGCTGTGGTAGTGATTTTAAAACTCCAGCATCCAGCAAATCTTTAATTGTCTGTGATATTTCTTCATGCCCTCCTGGCATCCGGTATTGTTTCATTGTTACTAATTTAGTTGCAGCAGGAATCTGCACAGGAGGCATTTTTATTTTTCCCACTAAGATTGACCGGGCACTAATATTCCAAATTGGTACTTACCATCAGGAAGATTCAGGGTTAATCCTTTTAGCATATCTATCCCCATTTTATATTCAGGGCTAGAAACAATCATGACAATCAGGGCTAGAAACACTCTCCAAGGTAACCAAGCTGCTGTATTTTTTCAATTACTTCATAGAGGGGATTTCCCATCTCGTTAATCAAGGAAGTCAGGATTACATTTTTGTAGGCTGCTGGAGAAACCTTAATCAGTTTATTTCTCATAGCAACAGACAGAGCATGCTGCATCATACTGTCAGCATCTCCTGTGAAAATCACTGACTCCATCCCCTCTTCCTTTAATTGCCGTACACAATCCCACAATGTACACCATGCATGCTCAACTCCAGGCCAGTCATTTTCTGTGCAATCTTTATTACTGCATTCCAAAGCAGCCAAAGCTCACGGATTAGTGTCATTATTCCAAAATGCATCCTGCACAAAGGAGTCTGAACTCAAGATGAAAAACTTCCTGGAATTCCTTGAATCAAGGGTTTCCCCTGATGCTCCCTGACCGTGCAAACACACCATCCAACTCAGCAGAGATTCTCCCAGTCTCTGTTTAAACCGTTCAATTATATCATTTACTTCATTCTGACTATAATCCTCCACCACATCCCTCCTTATCAGCTGCCTATCAGCCCCTAATTCCATTCTCCATCTCCATGCCAGTCTCACGTCTATGAATTCATCTGGGGAACCAGCCTCATCAGAATCTGTAGAATCCCAAATATCTCCATCCCATTTATCGGGATCCCACTGCACAACTGCCTCTGTAATCACTGAATGCACTTTCTTATGATTCACTTTCCCCTTCCTTTTCTTGTACTTGTATTGTGCCACCCAAACTGCAGCCTTCTCAGCTACAGTCTGATGAGTGTCCAGCTTATCAACAAGCAACTTATTTTGACACAGGTGTAGTATTATGTATTTTACTAAGGATTATATAGAACTTTGGCTAATAAGCAGATACATGGCTAAATACAACATTAGGCTGGAAGGTTCATCTAGAGGTCCACCTTGGCTCAGGGCCTGTTCAGGCCTCAGCACTTCACAAGCACAGTTCATTTCTTCTGACTTTTAGCCCTTATCTCATTGTTCTAAATCACTATGAGACAGCACATTTATCTTTGGTTAAAGATAACCCACAGCTCCTTTCTACTTAAACAATTCTTTATTGCTCTTATAGCTAAACAATGTCTATTGATTCAACTCCCTGGGGCGGAAAAATCATTTGACTTATTTCCTACAGGTGCAGAGCTCAGTTATTCCCTAATCTCCTTTGGGCATCAAGGTTTTAATCTTTTTTTACTGACATTAAGCTAAACACAGGTTTGAGTAAAAACAGCTAAAATCACAAAGTCCAAGAAAACAGAAATCAGCACAAGTTCCTTAGCTAATTAGGGCACAGCTCTTTACAAGTTTCAGAAGACCACAAGATTCTTTAGCCAAATGAGGTAGAGGCCCTTTTCAGAAAGACACAGCAGAGTTCCTATAATAGCTCCAGCAACTATACCAGCTGTATTTACAGCTAGAATAGATAAATAACAATACTGTTTGTTAAGTGTCGAAGTTATAAGACCAACTTTCTTTTAACACTAAACCCAGTATGTTTCACATGACCCAGGTTAATAGTACATCAGTGAATCAGAGAGAGGCTCAATCACATGCGTTTATTTAAAACAATAATAAGCCTTGTTTTGGCACCCACCAGTTACAAGGTTTTGGATTAGAGTTTAGAGAAAAAGGATATTCAGTTTTCATACGCAGAACGCTACATGACCATTACCCAGCAAACACTTTGAGGGGTGACATTCAGCTCGATAGAACATTCATCCGTGCCAACTCTGTTCGAGGCAACACAGTTGTACACACCAGAGTCTTCTTGAGAGACATTCTTCAGAAGAAGTTCCCCTGTATTTTTATCTACAAATAACAAAAGGTAGATGTTTACCATTTTCCTTAAGTTTAATTCCATATTCAATACTACAGAACTATTAATGATATCTTAATTTAAAAATGTTGTATTAAAAACATCCAAATAAAAACAAAAGTCTATTGTGCTGTAAAATACCATTATTTGTAAAAGTCTCTTACCCTGTTAGAAATTTATTCCACAGCATCTGACTTATTTGCTAATTTGACTAATCAATAGATAGGAATGGATGCTACTCTCAATGCTCTACAGCCAATAATATAAGCATTAAGTTATCTGACATGACTAGAACTAGTTATATGTGGAAAAAGAAGGGGCATAACAACAGTAGCCTAAAGTCTTGAGTGGTACAGAGAAAGACATTAATGAAAAATAAGAGAGAATCAAACAGCACTACCAGGAATCAAGTTCAAAATGAACAACAGTACGAGGTTCTGCCTTTGTAGCTGATTTTTAAGGGTCTGTGTTCTATGATATTACAGATTCTAATAGACTACAGAAGCTTACAAAAAAATGGAGATGTTCACAGAAGTCAGTTTTTGCTTGTTTTAAATCAAACTGAAGCCACATCTGCATTTTCTGAGGAATAAACTACAGGAGGATAGGAGACCCCTATGAGAAGAACCATGTCTTATTCTCTCTCCTCTAGAAATCCACTTTGGCTACTCTTAGACACTTGCTGTCACTTTGTCCTGTATATTCTGTGCATCCTGAGTTAATATATGTCTATTTGTAAGCAGATTGTTGAACTGCTACATCTGCAAGGAAATCCTACCATCTCAAAGTTTAAGGTTTTCATAACTACAAAGAACATCAAGAACTGGTGCTCTGCCAAAAAAATATTCTAGAATGACTTTCACAAAGCCAAAACTCACAAATTAACCTTCTACAAGGAAGTTCTCACAATAAAAATCTGGTATTACCACTGTAATAATTGGAAATCCATCAGTCAAAATTTAGAATATCTAACTCTATCCTCACAACACTTGGGCACAGGTGAGCACGATACTGGAGCCTAATGGTAAGAATCTCAAAGCTTGAAACATTTCCCAGTATGAATTAAAAAAAAAACAAAATAAACCCCAACTTGTTTCAATGTTAGTTTTGTTACCCAGTGACAAGGCAGAAGTGACATTTATCTTGACTACTTTATATTAATACTAAGCATGAACTGCTCACAAGTCAAGATAAGCCAAAAATACTAATGCAATCTTTTTCAATATTTCAGAGTAATTAATCAAGTTTGACATTACTCAGCATGGAAGTGGCAGGAAGTTCCTGTGGGCCAGATACTCTCCTCCAGTCGTAAGACAAAAGTGGGGATCCTTCTCGTGATGCACATTTCAAGGTAAGGTCTTTTCCAATCTCCTGTGATCCTTCAATGGAACATTTAGTTCCTGCTGGCTTTACTAATAAACAAAATATCACTGAATTAATAACAGTAACAATCAAAATGCTTACTAGTTGTGTTCTAGTAGGTCAGTCCATCTTGCTAAAGATAAAGCTTGTGCAACAAACCATTTCTCTGGATGAAAAGATTTTCTATGAAATACAAGCCAGGTGCAGAATTTTTAAAAGCGTTCATTATTCTGAATATCATTCCCTTCACCCTCAGAACAGAGGGTTGTGTCCACTCCTTCCAAAGCCTCAATAATGACTGCATTATCAGAGATTCAGTAGGACTTTACCCAGCAGAAGTTTTCATTTTAGACGTCGAAGATAGGATGGAATAAGCACATACAAAATGTCACTGAAAATTCAAGGAAAGAAATTATCTTACCAAGTACAGTCAACTGTATTTTTTTGCTTTGAACTCCAGGAACCTTCTTTACTTTGCACTGGTACGTGCCAGTGTCTGCTGCCTTTAAATTCATGATATCCAATGAACCATCGCCACATCTGGGATAAGGATTAGTAAAGTGCACCCGCCCAATCTCAGTAGGATTACAGTGATTATAAATCCTGCCTACAGCATACATAATTATCTTTAAAAAAAGAAATATGATTCAGAAATCCACTTGGCTTGCAAACATTTAAAAAAAATTTTTGTCCTCAGATTCTTGATAGTTTCTTTCTATTGTTTTAAGCCCAAAAGTATGACACAGCCAAATATTTCCAACTTCAATATATCACCATACACAGCATTACAATGAATACTGCAACCAAACATCTGTCCATGTACCAATAGGTCAGCATTGACTTCTAACTTAAAGAAAACTGTTTAGAACTGCTCTGACTTCATTCTGTAAAACCTGTCTACTAAAATGAATCATCTTATTGTCAAGGCTTCCAAAGAACGGAAATTGTTACTAACTAAAGGAGTTAATATGTTTTCATTCAGGAAGATAATGCTGCTACAAAAGCAAAGTTTGCTTTCTGTAACCGAAGTGTATTTAATTTGAGTTTTTCATTAGAAAGCAAGCTTATAGTGAAAAATTTCTAGACATTTCATACTTAATCTGCTATTCCAAAACTTCCACTGTATTTCATATGACTGGTGTTTCAAAGTAATTTAAGATCACAAGCAACCCAACCTGAAAGGTATAAGTTAAAAACATCAGTAACAAAACTTATATATTTACCTACTCAAACAACTGAATTAACACTGCCCAAAAAAAAGTCTCTCCTTACCACTTGCTCCTTCTCTGGATTATCTGCTGGTATGAACACCCACTCAATATCTAGTGGGCCTTCATCTTCTTCCAAGAGTTCAAAAGTACATGGCAACATAACTTTCTCTCCTTGTGCTTTTTCAAACACTGATTGGTCAACTGAAGTTATAGTTAGGCTTCTTGTTAGACCTATAAAAATGTATTTTTGTATTTTAAAAAACAAGTAACATGCAGTATTCAAATCCATCATAGACTTTTCCTGTACAGAAATAGTGTCAGACTTGTCAGTGCTGGAGAGATCCCGTGCAGATCCTGCTGCCAAACACAATGCACGTGCTGTTCATTTGGAATCACATCCAACAGGTAGCTACACCTTTCAAACCATACAAAGCTAACCGAAACATTTTCGGGAGCAGGTTTATTATTTATAATTATTAAATAACTAATTACAGGAACCTAGTAACATCTAATATTTGAGATGAAAAATATTTGCTACTTTTTAGTAGCCCAGGCACGTTTTGTTTGGTTTGTGCGGTTTTGGGGGTTGATTTTTTTTTTTTTGTTTGAGATTATCTACTCTTTTGTTTTCTTTCATCACGAAAGCCAAACGCTCTCAGGTCCATCCAATTCAACTCCTTTCCTCCCTCTCTTTAAATTCTCTCACGTTTCCTCCACAGTGTTCAACTGCGGCCATCGGGTCTGGACAACTGGGTTCCGAAGGCTCTCTGGAAGCCACCCAGAGAGCAAAACCAGAACCAACGCGGGTGCTAGAGGTATTACACACGGGGTTTGAATTTAAATACTTTTTTTTTTTTTTTCCTCACACACACACGGCGGACACCTACACACACACGCGCAGGGGCGGAGGTGCGGCGCTCCGCGGTCACCGGGGCGGGCGCCTGGAGGGCAGCGGCCCCTCGGCCCCGCCGCGCTTTCTCCCAGCCCGACAGAGCCGTCGCCGCCACCTTCCTCCCTCCTTCCCTCCTCTCTTCCTCCTTCCCTCTCTCCTCTCCTTTCCCTTCCCTTCGCTCCCTTCCCCTCCTGCCCACCTGCGGAGCAGAGCAGCACAAGGGACAGCGCCAGCAGCGCCAGCTCCATGGCGCGGCAGGTACCCAGCGCGGCAGGTACCCAGCGCCGCCGACTCCCTCCCGGGCTCCCGGCGGGCACCCGGCACCGCTGGCTCCGTCACCGGCTCCCAGTGGGCACCTCCCGCCTCTCGCACCGCCCCGCAGGTGACTCGGCCCGGACCGGCCCGTCCCCGCCCCGCCGCGCCCCCCGCAACATGTCCCCGCACCCCCGGGTTGGCCGCGGCTCTCCGCGCATCGCCCCGCGGTGCCGCCCGCTCCCCGCCCGCCCGGCAGCGGGGATGGGGCATCGCTTTGCCAGCCCAAGCGCCCGAAACAGCCCGTGCGAGCGGGAGGAGGGTGCCCGCGGTAGCCGCAGCGATGCCCCGGGGCGCGGCAGGCACCGCACCGCTCCCGCCGGTAGCGCTGTCGCTTGCGAGTGAGCAGCTGTGGGATCGGTTCGATAACTTGGACAAGCCCACACAGTGGGGCATTGACTTCCTGGAGAAATATGCAAAATTTGTAAAAGAAAGGATGGAAGTTGAGCAAAACTATGCAAAACAACTGAGGAATCTGGTTAAGAAGTAGAGTCCTAAACGTTCACCAAAAGATAAGGAACCCAGGCTTACTTTGTGCATCACCTTTTTTAACATCCTTAATGAGTTGAATGACTATGCAGGACAACGAGAAGAAGTTGCAGAAGAAATGGGACACAGAGTGTACAGAGAATTGATGAGATATTCTCATGATCTAAAAACTGAGAGGAAAAAGCATGTTCAGAAAGGGTGAAAGGCTCAGCAGTATCCAGACGTGCTGGAAGCAGAGAGGCAGAGAAGGCACAGCAAAGGTGTGAATGACTGAACAATGGCACTAATGCTACTAAGGCTGATGTTGAGAAGGCCGAGCAACAGTTAAACCTGCACACACACAGGGATCATGAAAACAAAAATTAACATGCTGCACAACTACAGAATTTTAATGGGGAATGGCACAAACATGACTACATTGTATTTCCTTTAAGCTGCTTGAGGCAACTTCCAGGAATGGATGGTGAGCGTGGAACAGATTTGTCCCAGTCCCCACAGCAATGCTACTGCAATGCCACCTGGCCACAGGATTTGGAGGGATGTCCACCGGGCACCTCCCCAGGGACCCCCAACCCACCACTTCCCTTCCCTAGGTACCAGTGTCATAAGCATCCCATGGTGGGACACTCAAATCTAGGGAGGACTCTTACATCCAGAGGGTCCCAGTTCAATACAGTTCAATAATAAATCTCCTCCTGGCAGAAAGGAAGAACATGGAGTTTTTATCCCAAACTTTTTGTCTAGCCTGTAGTCTTATCAAAGGTACTTCCAGTCCCCTCATCACCAGAGGTGGTTTGTTTAATACACCAGACTTGCTACTGAAATTTAGGCTTCAAGATGATCAAAGGATAAATGGACAAAGATTGTATGCCAGGGAACATGGATTGGATGAGGAAGCTGTTCTTTGTAAACCACAGACCACTGGCAGCCTTGGAGTAGGTGGACGAAGGGATTAAGTATGGACTGCTGTGATAATGAAGACCATGGACTAGATCAACCACAGCAGAGGAGACTCAGGTACTAAGGGAAGGAATACACTGTTAGTACAGGACAGCACATGCACAGCCTTTTGACCCAGTGAGCCCCTGTAGGAGTCTGTGACTCACTTTGCTCTGTCAGCTCTGCTGTGAGAGTGCTGACCCTCAGCAAAACATTAATAATAAAAAACAGAAGCATGGTGTTATCTCAAATTGTGGCACCCTGCTGCTAAATGAATGTATGCTGAAACCCTGGGGTTTGCAAAGCCCACTGAAGGCAGTGGAAAGATTCCTGTTGACCTCAGTGGGCTGTGAATCATCCTCAAGTGGGAATAGAGCTCCAGTTCCAGTGGCTGGTCTCATCTCCATGCAGGTTAGTCCTGGGACAGGTCCCATATCAGCCATGGTGTTTGGGGGGTGATAAAGCTATTTGTTGCTGATAAGGACAAACACACCCTCATTGTACCCTGAAATGGGGATGGGATGAGTTCATCTAATCCCATTAGACACCCACATCTAAGTTAAACCCACTCTGGTACTCAGTGGAGAAAAGTCAACATTTCATCTGCAACTCATTGTTCCAAAATGGACATCTAAAATAGGTCAGATGATTCACACTCTAATTTCCTGTTTCTTCCCATTGACAATAAAGGGAACACAAACATGTGGTGGGAAGAATATCACTCCAAGTATCTTCATTAGACTAGCTCCAAAAATGTTTTCTTTTACAGCTGATTGCTAAATCAAACAGCCAAGTCAACACAAGATCCTAATGGAGACAGGTTCAAGTAAACCCTCAGTTGTCTTGCGTGAACTACAGAGCTTTGCCTCAGTAGGATTTTATATTAACAACATAAATATATTCCAGTGATAAAATAGCCTTTCATGTACCCTGTTGTGGTTGCATGGTCTGGATCATAGGTCTAAAATGGTCTCAGGTATATTTCAAAGATAATAATAATAATAATAAATGGACAAGAGGTTTCAAATTATCACCACGTATTAGTTCTCAGAAAGCTCTCATCCCAGTGGTGAAGAGTACATGGGGAAATTCAGCACCAAATTCAAACCTAAAGGACATGTCTGCAACTCAGTTTGGACTCCCATTATGCTCAGTGGAGAAGGAGTCAATACAGGTAACAGAGACTGGAACTCACTTGCCTAAACATAGGTATCTAATTTAGAGTGACCTGAATCTAATTTAAAGACACTAAGCTCTGTTGGCTGTAGAAAATCACTCTCCAAATGAGGAATTTGGCCACCACCTCCAATGTAGTCATGACAAAAAGAAGTCACCTAAAATTAGGTAATTGCTGTTGAATCTCATCCACTGGAAACTGCCCACTTGGCTGCCCAGTAATAACATCCTTACCTGGTCCATGTCCTGACAGGATACAGTGGGATGAGATGCCCCATGTCCTGGACCACTAGGACTGTTATGTCAGGAGTTAATCATAGAATCATAGAATCATTTGGGGTGGAAAATACCTCTGAGATCATTGAGTGCAATCATTAACCCAGCACTGCCAAGCCCACCACTAAACCATGTCCCCAAGTGCAACATCTTCATGTATTTTAAATTGCTCCAGGGATGGTGACTCCACCACTGCCCTGGGCAGCCTGTTCCAATAATTGATAACCTATTTAATAAAAAAATTTCCCCTGATATCCAAACTAAACTTCCTCTAGTGCAACTTGAGGCCATTTCTTCTTGTCCTATCACTTGTTACTTGGGAAAAGAGACGGACTCCCACCTGGCTACAACTTCCTGTCAGGGAATTGTAGAGAATGATAAGGTCATCCCTGATCCTCCTTTTCTCCAGACTGAGCCCCCCCAGCTCCCTCAGCTGCTTCTCATCAGACTTGTGCCCCAGACCCTTCCCCAACTCTGTTGGCCTTCTCTGGATATACTCCAGCACCTCATATTAAGATTAAAAAACAAACAAACAAACAAGAAAATAAACTTTGAACTAATAATTTTGTTTTAAAGCAAAGTTTCTCTAGATATATTTATTCTAAAGCAACACTTTTATAAATGGGCAAAAAAGGTTTTGTACTTGTGGGTTTGCTCATACTGAGAATGAAAATATACTGTGAAACTTTGACTTTTACCATGAAATGGAAATGCTGAGTTTCACGTAGCTCAAGTAAATTTGGTAAAGCCTTGCAAAGATGAACTGTACAACATCTTGAGCACAACCAAACTCATAAAGTGGCTCCACAAGAGGACATGTAAGTACCACTGCCAGTCTTTGTTGTGTCAGTCTGATCCCCTCCCACCAGATGTTTCTTGGATGATAGTCCAAACAAACCAACATAAAGCTTCTCATGAAATTACCCCAAACATAATAGAGCCCTTGCATATTTGAAAAGCTCTATTCAGAAACACAGCTTCTTACTTGGCACTTACCCTTAAAATATTCTTCACTGTCAGCAGCTATTAAAAACAAGAATAACAATGGCTATTTCTATAATAGCTCTGTTTTGAAATCTCAGAGCACTTTGTGAACTTAACAGATCTATCTGAGCTGTACAGACTCACATCAACTATTAGGGAATGCAGCTCCGTTTGGGGCAAGAATTGGACTTCTGTTCTCAAAAACTCTATAAAGAAATACAGATAAGCATGAAGACAGATTTATGAAAGCAGGGATACCTTCCACTACACCAAGTTTCTGGTCCAAACTGGCCTTAACCACTTCCAGTGATGGGGCAGCCACAGCTTCTCTGGGAAACTTTTGCCAGTGCCTCACCACCCTCACAGTAAAAATCTAAATATAAAGCCTTTTGACTGCTAAATCACCCTCATAATCATCCTACTCTAATGAGCAGTCCATACCATTTGGTGAATGCCTCCATCACTTCCAGCATACTGTGTAATTGTCACTTGTGCCAGGCAAAATGATGGAAAAAAAAGAGTATTTTGTACTTGCACTAATTCACTTGAAACTAGATTTAGTACTCTGCAACATGCAGAGGAAAATCAATTCTAGAGAGAATTTTAGTATCACATAAAATGCCACTCGTGTTTTTCACATTATTAAAAGAATAACCTAAAGTATTTTAGGACGGAATAATCTAAGCTGGAAGGAAAATACAAAAATATGCTAGGAGGGACATGACCTGTTTAACCAGGGAAAAGGTTGCAAGCACGAAAAGCTTTGGCTACTCCTTTTCCATAATTTTTCATAATTTTCAGTCTTGTCAGCATGAATAATACCGCTGATTTTTGCTATGATTGCAGAATACAAAACAAAGTTGAAAAACAGTTGAAAGACCATTTATCTCTTTTGCTTTCAATTGAAACACCCTTTCCAAATGCAGACAAGTAACGAAGCTGACTAAGACTCCACAGAACATACCTGATCAGTGTATAGTCCAGATTTTGAGGCAACTTTTTAAGAAATATTTTTAAACAATAAAAAAGAAGTTACTTGCATGTTATAGCAATCCTGTTTCTAGATGAGGTTGTCACCTGATTTAGTAAGGAAACAAATCTTCTCTGGTCATTCCTTCTGTTTGATTCTCTGTCTTGCTCTCTGTCCCTGGCTCATGGTAACTCCTAAACTGCACCTGGAAATTGTGCAGGAGAGTTTTAGTTTGCCTGGATCCAAGCCAGAGTAACCTGGTCCAGTGGCAGGTGTCTCTGCCCATGGCAGGGGGTTGGAACGAAATGATGTTTAAGATGCCTTCCAAACCAAACCATTCCATGATTCTATGATAAGCCAGGCCAGTACCTTGTTGACTATAGATGGATTGAGTTCTCCTGCCTTGTGCAGGTGTCTGCTGCTGTTTAATTTGTTGGTGTAGCCTGGTAGAGATAAAGAGATGGATGGATGAATAATATCCAAATGGCAACTGGGATCTAGCTATCCAATTTTGGAGAGTGAGAGAAATTCACAATAGGGCATGACCAGACCACACCAAAAGGGCTCCAGCCAGCAAAAAAACCCTACCACAGAGAATCATAAAATCCTAGAATGGTTTGGGTTGAAGTGACCTTAAATATCATCTCATCTTTGTCTTTCATATCGAAAAGACACGAGAGAACTGCCCCATCCCTGGAATTGTTCAAGGCCAAGTTGGATGGGCTTTGGAGCAACCTGGCATAGTGGAAGGTGTCCCTGCTCATGGCAGAGGGGTTGGAATCAATGACCTTTAAAAGGTCCCTTCCATCTCAAACTGTTCCGTGATTCTATGAAGAGAAAAAGAGCAAATTCAGTAGAATGGACCATGCTCAATTTACCAGAGAAAAGGCTCTGTATTTCCAGGTTTTCCTGAGTTCTACCTTGTAATAGTTGTCTCCTGATTTAGGGAAATGCTGTGTATAGGGAAATGCTGTGTCAATAAATCAAACTCTGTTTCCAGTACTGAGAGCTGAAAACACATAAGAGCACTGCTCTGTTCTCTTAAAGCAATGTGAAGAGCTTGAAACACTTTGCAAACAGGAGGGATTTTCACAAACCTGCAGAAAAAAATCAGGAATAGAAATCAAACTTCCTGGCTCCTGTGCCCTAACCATAAGACTGAATTTCTTCTCTAGTCTTACAGCTTCATCAAGTTCAAGGTGAACTTAGTGATAAGGAGTTCTGCTTGGAGCAGAAAGTATTGGAACGCAGAGTGGGCTGGGACTTGGTGTCTCTCAATCCCCAGCTCCAACTCTCTGTGGGCGTTTGGTGTTAGAAGGCTCTGTCCCTAAGTGGTGCTCAGCTCTTTGTCCTCACTGATGTGTTTTCTCCTCTTCCCTCTGGAACAGACTTCAGTGGAGCTGTTTGCAAAAAAAGGGGGGTGGAGGGGGAAAGGTCAATGGCTTTATGAAAAAGAGAAAAAAACAACAACCCAGCAGGTCTTACAGTAAAAGAAGCCAGTTAGTTAGTAAGTCTTGGTTTTTTACTGCAACATCCTGGCTCTTACAA
>NW_016690219.1:5167198-5170719 GCF_001604755.1 Lepidothrix coronata | reverse complement strand
TTGCAATTTAGTCTCTTTACAACAGCTGGGGGCTTTTTTGCATTTTGAAAGTCACCCATGGAATGGGAACAACAAATGTGTGGAATATGATCTTCCCATTAGCTTTGATAATTACAACTGAAGTTATATACTTTCCCTCCTCAATTTCTACTTGAAACTCAGATCTTCTCTACTTCCCCTTCCGACAACAGACTGGACCAGTCGAACAGGGGCAGGATTACTGAGATCCGTCCAGAATTTCAGGTTGTTCCACTGCAGAGCCTGTGGCTGCAGAGCCATCTTGTGGAGGAGGCTCAGACGGGTCTGCCAGGACGAGACTTTTTTACTTTTTTTTTTTTTTTTTTTTTTTTTACATGCTACAGCTTGATCTGGCAGGAAGAAGTCTAGGCAAGACATTCTGCCCACCCAGCATCTGCTTCACCCACCCTGGAGTATCAACAAGTCCTCTAACTCTGTAGAGATTCCCAAATTCCCTGAGAGCTGAAACACAGAAGCCAATATTTCTCTCATAATTTCCCAATTTAATACTCCCAGCTTGGAGGGTTTTGACAATGCTCCTGTTGTGAGGTTTTGCCACTTCTACTTGAAAATATAAGGATGCCATCTGAATTTCATACACTGAACTAATGTACCTACAAATGGGTGCAGCTCCATGTATGCCAGGTACAAGGCTCTGAAATTAAGGCACGTAATTAGTTCTTTACAAGTTTTTTTTTTTTGGGGGGGAGAAGACAGGAATAGGGGAAATTCCTCTCATTGGAATGGCTAAACATGCCACCCCTTCTGGAGATACCACTACTGAGTACAGGGTCTGGAAAATGAGAGCTGGGAATCCTATAGCAGTGCAGGATGTGGGATCACAGTTGAGGGGGGTTATAAAATACTGCCAGGACCAGGCTGCTGAGAGCAGGGGGTCCATGGGCTGACAGGACAAGGACCTTGCTAGGCAGGGTCTGTCATCTGTTGTCTTCAGCTCTGGTCTCCACAGTTCAAGGAAGACAAGGAGCTACTGCAGAGGGTCCAGTGGAGACCATGAAGATGATGAGGGGTCTGGAACACGTCTCTTGTGAGGAAAGACTGCAGGAGCTGGGCCTGGTTAGTCTGGAGAAGAGAAGACTGAGAGGGGACCTCATCAATACATATAAATATCTCCAAGGGAGGTGCCAAAAGGATGGTGCCAGACTCTCTTCAGACTCCCTTCAGTGACAGGATGAGGAGCAATGGCCATAAAGTAAAATACAAGAAGCTCCATCTCAACAAGAGGAAGATTTTCTTTACCTTGAGGGTGACAGAGCACTGGAACAGCCTGCCTAGAGATTTTGTGTATTTTCGCTCTCTGGAGACATTCCAAACCCACCTGGATGCATTTCCATGTCACCTGCTCCAGGTGACTCTGCCCCAGCAGGGTGTTGGACTGGATGATCTCAAGAGCTCCCTTCCAACCACAACTCACAGAATCAGACAAGCAAAGAATCACAGAACAGTTTGTGTTGGAAAGAACCTTAAAAATCATCTCATTCCAACCACCCTCACGTGGGCAGCGACACTCTACATATATATAGAATTTATATACGCATATACCTACATATTTGCACATGTAAATGTGTCTGTATGCAGATTTAAGTATTTCCCACTCTCACCCTTTCAGCATGATCAGCCAAGGGGAGGGAACAGGATGAAGCCTATAGTGCTGTTTGTGTTTCTACGAATTTTGTGACTTCTGTCTGTGACTATTCTATGATTCTGTCAGCCCCCAGCGGGGGAGGACCTTATTGTGAGAACAATCCTGATCTTAAGACTCTTAATGATTCTGAAATCTACTTTTGCAGAAGGAGAAATAACAATTAAAATTGCCTAAAACAGGAATAGGTTTCGCAGAGCTTTTGAAACCCCCCACCCCAACCCAGGGCGCATGTAAGAGGCAAGTTAAATTCAGTTTCAGACCAATAAAAGCACGTTTAAAATTGAGCTTTTTCCAGGCTTCAAAATTCCACATTTAAAAGCCACAGCGCTGGGACAACGCGCCCCCCCATAAAGGGGCGGGCGGTGCCACCGCTCAGGCCACGCCCCCCCCCGCCCCGTCCAATCAAGAGGCGGCGTCCCGGCGTCCCCTCGCCCGTTTCCCGCCGCGCACGCGCGCGGGGGGTGGAGGTTGGATTTTACCGCGGATCCGGACGGGCTGGGAGATGCCGGGGATTCCAGAGCCGGAGGGGGACAGCGGTAGGTGCCCGATGCCCCGGCAGGGACTCAGCGTGGCTCCCGCGGGGGATGAGGAGCCCGAGTGAGCGGAGAGAGCGGGGAAGGTTGAGGGAGTGAAAATGCGCAGGGCCCGCTGGTGCTTGCGCATGCGCACTGGGCACAGAAGGGTGGGTGGCTTGGGGTTTTCTGGGAATTGCGTTGATTGTCTGTCTCTGCCCGCAGAGCCAGACGTGTTTCAGATCGTGCTGCCAATCACTGTCTTGGTGCTCAGCGATGAGGATTTTCTCCAGGGTGACGCTGAGGAGCAGGACGTGTCCGTTCCCGAGGTGGAGCAGGATTTTAACTTAAACAACAGCGTTTGCCTGAAAGATGTTGTGGCACCTTCAAACGACTGTAGCAGTGTAGGCAGCTGGGATGAAAACAAGACTATTTCAAATGAAGATAGTTGTATTAAATACTCTGAAGAGAAGTGGCTCGTTGAGGGTGTGTGCAACGCAAAAAAATCATCTTTAAGTGATGGGTGTGATGCAGACCTGGAGCAATGTGGCCAAAATTGCACGTTACCTACATCGCCTTACAAAACAGAGATAAACAAAACCAGTGGTGGAAAAGAATGTGATGGTGGCTTTCAGAAGATTCCTCCTCTCCTCTCTGCTGGCAGAGAGGTCAGAGATGATACCAGCCCATGGATGTTGCCAGCAGTGCCCAAAAAAGAAGAAGAACCTGGCAGTGTTGCAGGTGTTCTTTGTGATGGCAGTCCAGAGGGACAACCAGAAATCCACAAGGAGATGGAGGCAGTTGCTGAAATAGAAGGTAACTTGTTTAATAAGATTGGGGCAAGAGTTTAAGAAATCTGGTAAATCTCAAGTTTTTGAAATAGGAAAGTGTATAAAACAATATCAAACCCATTTAGTTTAGAGTAAGCATTTAAAATTAGATTAATATCATGTTTAGCAGAAGGAGAATATTGGCTGGAATAGGCTTAGTTCTTTCACACAATTGTGAAAAGTAGTGAAAATACAAGAAGTTGGTACTGTTTCACTCTACTACAGTGACCAAAGGGGTGGCCTTTCATCAGGGAAAAGGTTCTGAAAATAAAAAAGTTGAAAAAGAGAGAGAATGTGAGAATGGAGCCCTAGCAAAGTTTGATGATAGTACTTTGATATGAATCCTGGCATGAGGCAGTTTTGTTAAAAAACTGTAGGGAATGCAGTGTTGTCCTGCAAAATTCAGCTTTGAGTGAAAAGAGAAAGTGGAAAGGAGGTGGCTTTTCACTGGGAGCAGCATTTAAATGTTGGGGGCAAAGGGCAACATGAAGAGAG
>NW_016690219.1:5163100-5166414 GCF_001604755.1 Lepidothrix coronata | reverse complement strand
AGCCAGCAAGAAGGTTTAGTGTGGCAAAGTAATACTTTGACCCTCTCACACCTTTCTGAAACATCTCGTTCTACAAATAAGCATGAAAGATTGAATTCCAAGTGCAGGTTTTGCAGCTCTATGTATAAATGCAGTGCACACCTAAAGAAACACATTTATTCAGCTCACAAAGATGAGAAAATACATAAATGCTGCTTTTGTAAAAGAACCTTTTTCTTCTTTTTCAACCTTAAGAATCACCTTAAATTGCATAAAAAAATTACCAGGTTGCAAAAGGCAAGAAAAAACAGAACAAATGCAAGAAAAGGGAGGCAGAGAACATCTGAGACCAAGAAAAGAGAACGTAAATATGAGAATTTTTTTGTTAAAATTGAAAGGGACTTTACACCTCTGTGTGTGCCAGTTAGTTTTTCCTGCAGAATGTGTTTCTTTGCTTCATCAAATCCAAGGAGTTTTATTCATCACATGAAGGGCCATAAAGAGAGACCACCATACCAGTGCCCTCAGTGTGACTACTCCTGCACTACCTTTTCCTGCCTGTTAACTCACATGTACTGGCATGCTGGGTATAAGCTGTACCAGTGCAGATTCTGCAGCTTCTTTTCACTGTATTTTGCAAGCATGGTGAGGCACAGCTCCATCCACACAGGGGCTAAACCATGTTCCTGGGAGTTCTTCCAGTCAGCTTTCAGCAGCAGCTTGGAGTTAAAGAGACACAGGAGGCTCCACACAGGGACAGAAACGTGCCAAGGGCAGGAACTTGACTGGGTAAGTGGAAGAAAAAGAACTCGAAGATCTTTAAAGAATTATTCATGTGCTGAACGTAACCTGGTGTTTTACGCTAAAGGAGATCTCAGCTTGCACAAGAAATTTCATGAACAGTTTGAGGCTAATGGTTATAGAGATCAGAGCAAGAAATACCACAAAATAGGCAAAGCTGAGAGTGATTCTCAGGGCCACGTTTCTCTCTTTGGTAGAGAAAATGATTGTCTCAGTGGGGCAATGCTGGCTTCAGAAGTAGACTGTGAGCAAGCAGGTGATGTGCAGGGCAATAAAAAAATGTGCTCTGGAAAGAAATTCCCTGAAAACAGTCTTGGAAGCAACAGCCTGGCTATTACTGGGAATAGATCAGAAGTCACTCGGACTTCACACAAAATGGATGCTGTCCTTTACAAAGAGGAACCTCTCTTCAAATCAGAGGCCTCTCATTCACAAGTGCAAGATGACAGTGCATACCATACCTTTGTGGAAAACTCAAAGGATTCATGTTCTTCCACTTCAAATACATTCAGAACATACATGTGCCAACACTGCAGTTATGCTACTGATGTTCAGAACAACTTCAGGCTGCACCTAAAGATACATACAGATGAAAGACCATTTGTATGTAAAGATTGCAATAAGACATTTAAAACATCCAACCGTTTGCAGAAACACAGCCTCCTTCATGTAAAGAATGAACAGAAGTTGGGCAGTTGCCTCTATGTAGAGAAGTGTTTGGAAAATCTTGAATTGCATCGTGAAATTCATGGAGGCACGTGTCCAGAAAGGGATTTTGGTTCCTCAGAAGGTTCAAACAGCTCCTTGCTTGGTTCAAAAGTCTTTGGAGTACGGCCAGATGTTCAGAGGGACAGCAAAAACGATTTGCTAGCACAAAGTCAGCCATCATTCTACCAGTGTGCAGAGTGCAGGTACAATACTTACAGTTTAAGCAACCTTGAACTCCACATAAGAACTCACACGGGTGAGAAACCTTACAGCTGCACTGTTTGCCAGATGAAGTTTCGTACTTCCAGCCACCTGAAGAGACACAGAGTGACACATTTTAACACAGAGCATTTCAAGTGCAGGAACTGTGACTACTCCACAAACCAATGGCTGGCCCTGAAACGTCACCTGGCTTCGCACTCCGGCGAGGGAAGCTCATCGCTGGGCACAGCTCACCTCTGCGAGCACAAGGAGCTCCCTGTGAAAACGTACCGGTGTGAGGAGTGTGGCTATTGCACGGCCCACAACGGGAACATGAAGCCCCACCTGCGGATCCACACCGGGGAGAAGCCGTTCCAGTGTGGGCAGTGTGCCCTGGCCTTCCGCACCTCCAGCCACCTCAAGCGCCACCTGCTGACTCACTCGAGGCTGCGCTGCAGGAGGTGTAAATACTCCACGCTGGATAAAGGGGCTTTCCAAAAGCACATAAAAACACACCGAAAAAAGTACACCTGCGAGAGGTGTAATGTGGCACTGCCTACCCAGAAACTGCTGGAAAAGCACAAGAGGCAGCACAAGGATGGGATATAAGGTTGGGAGTTGGCACTTGGTTCTAGAGTGGTTTGTGTGTTCAGAACAAGGGCTGGTAAGGGATACATCCAGCATTTTGGTCCAGAGAGTGAAACTTGGAGTACTGGTTTGCTCCAGGTTTTTCAGAGAGGTTCAGTTCTAGCACAGGCTGTGCTAAAGATCTTGGAGACACTTCTTCATGCCTGAGTAACTGCTTAATACCATGAGTCCTGTTAGGATTTGGCCATCACTTTAAACAGTTACTCTGTGCCACTTATTTTCTTGTAAAAAATTAATAAAAATCTCTTTTCTAACTGAAAGAATGCTTAAAGGGAGGGAAAGAAGTACATGTTATATGAAAATTATCAGTGCATCTGGAGGCTTAATGCTACCTCCCATCTGCTGAAAGTTGCCTCCCAGGTTCTTTTGCAATACTTGTAAGAGAAGAAAAAAAGTCTCTCACAAAACTATGGAAACAAAATATTCATGTCAACGCTGCATAACTGTGATACGAAGATGTTTTCTATATGTATATAAAAGGTTTATTAGGCAGTTACCTTGTTTGTAGTTTTGATAATTTTGTGAGCAGTCTGACAGGAAGGGTAATGTCCTGAATAATTTATTTTATGACACTGAGAATCCTTAAATTAATCTTCAGTTTTATGTTAGTGTCTAATGTTAATAACTGTGATAGAAAATGCCTTACCTTTTCTCAGGCTGGTTGTTACTGTGTTGTTTGTTACAACAGATGATGTAATTTTCAAATAACTTCTGTTATTTTGAGCACCTGCTGATAATTGTGGATGCTATTTAGTTACATGGAAAACCTTAGGAATGTCTTGAACTGCTTAAATTTATTTTAAGAACTTAACTGTTCATCTAAAATACCATGTAAGAGCCACCTGCACCAAACAGTTGGTACAGAGTATGGTGAAGGCAGGTGCGTGCTGCTTCCAGTTTCTATTTATATCTAGACAAGTCTTTGATTGTTTTACAGTTATAGAGTGCTAGAAACTTTGAGTGGATATCACTGACTA
>NW_016690219.1:5159501-5160791 GCF_001604755.1 Lepidothrix coronata | reverse complement strand
TTTTGTCCCCAGCATCCACATCCATAATTTTTGCTTGATTTAGTTTTATATTGATTGATTGATTTTAGATATTCAGATTTCTCTTTCTGTGCTTTAACCACAAGAGTAAGTAGTAGTGTGAACATTGCCAGCTTTTACCTTTATATTAAATCGGTTGCTGATGCCTTTGCCAGTGATACTTTGAGTGACCTAAAGGACTCATTTGTGACAAACTGGTGTGGTTGGCAGGAGATATCACTGACTACTTACAAAAGCATGGAGTAAGTCCAAATCCTCAGTCCTCAGACGAATGGGCTCAGGGTAACTGGCATGATTGGAAGGGTGTGGAGGAACATTTAAAAGCAGCTGGGTATAAAGTCTGGGAAAGACTGCAATAAAAAGACATGTGGTTAACCACCAGCGAAATTTACCTACAACAGAAGTAAATTAGACAATTTGGGGTTTACTTTATTGAACAGTATTATGTGCTGCTGCCTCAGTGTCCATTTGGGCTACATGGAATGGTTTGGGTTGGAAGGAACCTTAAAGACCATCCAGTTCCAACCCCCGTGGCAGGGACACCTTCCGCTATCCCAGGTTGCTTCAAGCCCCATCCAGCCAGTCCTTGAACACTTCCAGGGATGGGGCAGCCCCAGCTTTTCTGGGCAACCTGTGCCAGGGCCTCACCACCCTCACAGGGACGAACTCCTTCCGTACATAAACGCACGGGCTGTTTCCTCAAATTAACAAAACACACTACAAAGACGACGTTACGGAAACCTGATTTCCTTCCTGCCGTTCCTATCCTTCCTTATTTGAGTCCCCTGGGGAAATGTGAAGGAATTTAAAGCAAACCCCCTTTAGTCCCCTGGCATCGCCCGGACCCCTCTGCCGGGCGCTCCTCCGGCCGCTAGGGGGCGCCAGGGCGGAGAGCCCCTCAGGGAGCGCGAGGGTGTTGCGCATGCGCGGAGCCGCCAGACCCGCTTTCCTGGAAGAGCAGTGGCCCCGCTTTCCCGGAAAAGGCGTCGGTTCTTCTTCCCTTCAAAACCCGCCGGCCCCGCTCCCTGCTTCCCTGGCAGATCAGCCAGCCCCGCTTCCCTCGCCCTCGGCACCCCCTCCGGCGCTGAGGGTGCCTGCGCGCGGTCCGGGCCGGTCCCGCTGAAGCGAGCGGTGCTCCCGTCCCCTCTCCGCTCTCTCGCTCCAGGGGCTCGTCTCCTCCTCCCTTCGCCGCCAAGATGCCGCGGATTATGATTAAAGGCGGCGTGTGGCGGAACACCGAGGTAGGACTCGGCGGGGTTTGTTTAATGCCTT
>NW_016690219.1:5156586-5158932 GCF_001604755.1 Lepidothrix coronata | reverse complement strand
ATTGCGATGCCGTTACCAGACAAAAGCTTCCCTTCCTCTTTGTTGCTGTCCTTCAAGGAAGGCATACAGAGCCTTTAAAAACTAGTGCAGTAGAGAGCATTGAAAGTAATAATTCTGGAAGTTCTGTTGGATATATGAAGTTTGGAACACTAATCATATGTCTTTTTCATTTAATCTTTACTGATTTCATTGGCCTTCAAAATACAAATCCGTATTCATCTTGAGAATAAAATGTGGGAGAGAAGCAGCAGTGCTGTGCTGTTTCCACTGGGTCACCTGTTAGATGAAATACACTGTGTTCTCCTTTGGTTGAGCTCACATCTTCTGTTTTGCAAGTTTTTGTGATCCATAACAGTGTTTATTTCTTTTTCTTTTAAGGATGAAATTCTGAAAGCAGCTGTTATGAAATATGGCAAAAACCAGTGGTCTCGTATTGCTTCGTTGTTGCACAGGAAATCAGCAAAGCAGTGCAAAGCCAGATGGTGAGTGAGAGGTGCCATGTCTGGAATATAAGGTTCATAATTAGTGGAAGTTTAGACATTACCACAGACTAATTTATGTCCTCAGAGCAACAACAGATTAAAAAATGTTTAATTTTATTGTGGGTATTTTGAATTCTTATTGTTTGAAAATAGTTGAACAAAAGTAGCCAGATGTTTTCTTTGCCAGTGACTGCACTGTTAGCAAATGCAGGATCACTTAAAATTATATACATTATTTTTTTCCCCTGTATTGAAACATCTTTTAATCACTGGGTATTGCCAAGGAAATAAAATTGTAAGATATTAATCTCTTTTACATATAATTTTCTAATTTCTCGTAATAGGAGTTTGGCTTGAGACTAAATGTTTAGAAATTGCACCGTGAAATTTAATTTTTTATAAAAGCTAGGAGCTTAAAACTAATTCAAATACATACAGTATGAGTCTGTTGGAAATTCAGACTTAGTTTGTCGAGTACTGAACTGCACATATTTATTATAATACTTCTTATAAAGGTAACAGTACTGGAACAGTTGAGGATTAGTAAGATAATTGTTGAAGGCTCCAGACCAAACAAATCTACCATTTCTGGTATCTTTGATTGTTGCAATTTTTAATTTTCTTTTTCAGGATTAATTTTGTGACTCCTTAGTTTTCCAGAGTAGAGTCAAGGAAAGGAAGAAGAGGCATACTTTGTATGAAAAATGCTTGATAAATAATACATTTTAGAGCTCAAACACATATGTCATAAAAACGCTTGAAGACAAATCAGTGGGTAACTTGGCTCTGTCATCCTTAATTTTTTCCCTTTTTCCAGGTATGAGTGGCTGGACCCGAGCATCAAAAAGACAGAGTGGTCCCGGGAAGAGGAGGAGAAGCTGCTGCACTTGGCCAAGCTGATGCCAACCCAGTGGAGAACCATTGCCCCCATTATTGGGAGAACTGCTGCCCAGTGCTTGGAGCACTATGAATTTCTCCTGTGAGTTTCTCTTTGGCCAGAGGTGCAGATACCTGGAAAATCTGTGGAGTTTGCTGTAGGGCTGGTGTGGAATTATGGTGGTTTCAAGTTGACTGAGTCCTTTTGTAAGGAAATGTTTAAGGATTGTTTCTTTTCACTCACTGTGTCTAGCTTGAAAGAAGAAGCTCCTGGAACCAGGAGAGCAGGCTGGAATAGAGATAGGTGTATATTTTCTTGCTCCTGGTCATCCTGCCTTAGAGGAGTATCAAGACTGATGCTTTTCTTAGGCTTCCATTTCAGGTTTATTTGGGTAGTTTTTGGCTGGCTGATCAGCAGGAGTGGATGTGTAAGAGAGGAAAAAAAAAGAGACATCTCTGTATGAGAAGAGAAGGAAAGTGCTGTTTTCCTTTGTGACTTTTGGTAATTCTGGTGAGATTGGTTGAGTATAAAAGCATAATGGGAAACTTGATATTTTGTTTTGTCACACTGCTTGAATTCATGGTTTTATTGTTAAAGATTACCTGAGGAGATTTCTCTATTACAGGCTGTATCAGTATTGTATTTTATGTAATATTTTAATGTTCTAGTACGTTGGTTTCTTTCTCGTGTCTGATTTAAGATTATGTAAGTGTACCACACTCATGAATTGTATAAGAAATGTATTGTCCACAGTACAATTACAGATTACTTTTTTATAGTCAGTCTTTGGGGACAGATATTATTATTATTGGAAGAGATATTATTATGAGCCTGGGGCAAAGAAAGAACCAGTGGTGAAACACCTACAATGTGTTTTTAGGGACAAAGCTGCTCAGAGAGACAACGAGGAAGAAACTGCTGATGATCCTCGGAAACTGAAACCTGGAGAAATCGATCCAAACCCAGAAACCAAACCAGCCAGGCCAG
>NW_016690219.1:5151587-5154857 GCF_001604755.1 Lepidothrix coronata | reverse complement strand
CTTAAATGCTTAATTTCTCCCCATCCCCCCCAAAAAATCCCCAAGCATGCAGCTGAGAAGTTAAATGGATCACGAGCAGTATGGTACAGGTTTAATTCTACAGTTGCATTTCCCACTGCTTCTGCCAACTGCTTTTTGCTGAGAGTCAGTCCAGTGCCTTGTACAGTTTGGTTTATTAACTTGTGAACTGATTTTTCTGTATGGCTCTTAATTCAGAAGGTCGGGCTGGAGCTTCAAACTGAAGCTTATAATTTCATAGTCTACCTCCACTGCTATTTGAAGAAAATACCATTTTTGCTAAATCCTCAAGAGAAATTGGTTCCCATATCCCACAGAAAATGTTCATCTTCCCTTAGCTGTTGCTGGAGAAAAAGAGCCTGTTCACATCTCCTTATTTTTACTGCCTCAGTTCTTGGCCTGACATTTTCTTCTTGCTCCAGTGACCCTGTTGGATTGTAGTTGAAGCAGCCTAAGAGCTGAACCTGTTGGGTGATTGTACAATTTTGAAGCACGTTCTGCTGCAAGATCTGCAGATCACATCTAATTACCCCTCAAGGTGCTTCACTCTTCCTGCAGCACATATCCAACTTTTGATTAGGGTGCTCTTTGCTTGTTTGGTTTACTTTGTAGCTGTTCTGTGTGTTCTGAAATGATTCTGTTGTCCACATGACAGGGAAAGGGAGGGAAGAGAGCGCAAAAAGGACAAGCAACATATGAAACGGAAAAAAGAGTCAGACTTGCCCTCAGCTATTCTGCAGACGAGTGGAGTGTCAGAATTTACCAAAAAAAGAAGTAAACTCGTGCTTCCAGCTCCTCAGGTGAGGTGTTCATTGATCATAAACAACTTACAAGTTGTGCCAAACAATGATTTCTGTTTTACCAAGTGGGGTTGTATCCTATCTCACTGTGCCTTGGGATTTTCTCTTTAAAGATCTCTGATACCGAACTTGAAGAGGTTGTAAAAGTCGGCCAGGCCAGTGAGATTGCTCGCCAGACTGCTGAGGAATCTGGAATTACAAACTCAGCTTCCAGCACTCTTCTCTCTGAATATAATGTGACCAACAACAGCATAGCACTGAGGACTCCCAAAACTCCGGCAGCACAGGACAGGATCCTCCAGGTAGAGCATCAATGTACAGAAGGAGTTCTTAGTTTTAGAGCAGTGGTTGACTGAAGGTGTAAGTACCAGAGAAACATTCCTTAGACTGTGTGCAGTACTGGGATTTGAACTGACACATGATCTCCAGGACACACTGAAGGGCACAGAAGTAGATCCTCTGCTACCTGATCAGTTGTCACTGTTTCAAAGCACTACCATACTTTTTCCTTTAATCATGTATTGCCTGAAGCTTTTAACCATTCTCCTAGTGTCTTCTATAATTTCCCTTTCTCTTGGGTGTCTCTCAGTGTTGAATATATATTTATGAGTTCACATCCTTAAAACAGTGTATTTTGTGTTGTTCAGCTTTTATTTCAGTTAACAAGTAATTAACTGCAACAATATTTTACTAGCACTTGATTGGCTTAAAACCACTTAAGGTAAAGTTTGCCAAAACATTCCTTTGCAACCTCCAAATTATGTTTGTGTTACACTAATTGTGTGAGTGCCTGGATTTTTTCAGAAACCAGTAGTGTTGGATATTGTTTTGTTGAGTGTAGGGAAATGGCTAAATGGAATCAGTGTGGCTGGTGTGTAAAATAAACAAAATTCCACCCCAAAAATCCCACCTCTAAACAAAAACCACCCCAAACCCCATAATGAGCTGTATTTCAGCAGTTTCTTGATAGGAGAAAAGGGAAGGTTCCTGACTTTACAGATAATGACCTAAGTCTCTATGCAGTATTTGCAGGAATGGTCATATTCACCTTCAAATGGAGTATTCTGATCCAAATTTATATCACAGTATTGTGCATATATGCACAGCTCTCTAGATGGATTAGTGTTCTGGGAAGATAATTGCTATTTGCAGTAGTATAATTTCCTCAACTCATTTTCACAGTGACTTAATTCTTCATTGTAACAAGGAAAAAGAAAATAAATATTAGGAGGATATTCATTAGAACCCAAATTGGGTCATGGACCAAAAATCTGAATAGTGACCATCTCTTTTGGACCATTCTCTTTGAAATGCAGCTTGGGTAACTTCATTGAATTTGGATTTCAGAGTGTAAGTGTACTCTTCCCTCTGAAAATCAGATTCCTTGGGATGACTGGAGTATTCAGTCACTAATAAATCTTTTAGATCTATAGAGTCTGGCAAAGTGGAAGAAGTTGAAACAATAAGTAACCCCCTCATTTTTGCAGCTCCAGTTTATAATATATTTTACTGGAAATGAAGATTCAAATCCCTTTCAGTGTTTGTAAATATCAGTGTATGGGTGTTAAAGTTTTGAACTTTAAAACATTTTCCACAAACTGATGTTCAAATGACTCTTCAGCTTTTTTTACTGCTACTGAACCTGTTAAACATGTATAGCAGAGTGTGACTGTGAATGTTGTAGTCAAACACTGCATGTGTTTTCTGTTGCACAGGAAGCCCAGAATCTGATGGCTCTCACCAATGTGGATACCCCCCTGAAAGGAGGTCTGAATACTCCTTTGCATGAAAGTGACTTTTCAGGGGTAACACCACAGAAACAGGTTGTTCAGACTCCAAATACTGTGCTTTCCACACCTTTCAGGTAAACAGACTCCTTTTCTGATGGGTGCTTGGGTGGGTGTGGATCTGTTTGGAGGTGGGTGGACAGAGCAGATTTTGATGTGTGAGGTAATAGCTCATGATCAGTCCTTCAAAACAGATTTTAATTTGCTTTTATTTCAAGGCCTTGTTGTACAAATTTCTCCTTCTCCGTGTCTTTAGAAAGCTCAGCCATGTCCTCTTCATTTGTATTCATACAGTGTATGGCTCACTGGAGTTTTGGTCCAAAATGTGGCTTTCTGTGGTCTGGAGCAATATAAAATATACTGGAGTAATACAGGAGTATAAATAGTAAGATGGAGAGTCATTCTGTGTGTGGATCCTGGCCTTTCCAAAGTATTACCTCGGAGTCAAAGGTGTGGGAGGTCCCTTAGCCAAACGCACACTGAATTTTTGAAAAGCTGTAGTAAATATTTTATAAGCCATATATATCCAAAATAAAATATTTCTTCTATTGCCAGTCTAAATAGTACAGAATTGCTGGTTTAACTCTTACAGTGGGTCCTGAACAAATATATGTCCCACAAATGCCAAATACCATACAGCTAAAACATGTTACACTTGGTACATT
>NW_016690219.1:5138851-5150730 GCF_001604755.1 Lepidothrix coronata | reverse complement strand
CTCAAAAGCAGCACTGGGAGTTTGTGTTGGTGTAGTTCCTGAAGCTTCTCTCAACATAATGATGTGTCTGCATTTTAGCTTGACAGGTCCTTGGTTACCCCTTGGCAGGTTTAAACAATGTGTTTTTTGGATTCTTCTAATTGCACATTACGGTTTCACTGCCTCCCAAGAAAAAACTCTAAATGGAGTGTATTGACTGTGTTTATGTAACATTTTCCAGCATTCAGACTTCAAGTAGAGCTCTTTAGGGAAAAAAGTACTGACTAACTACACTTTTCTAGAACACCCTCTCAGGGATCAGAGAGTTTAACTCCTCGAGGAGGGCTGACTCCCAAACCTGCGCTTGGCACAACTCCTGGAAGAACTCCACTGCGGGATAAACTGAACATCAACCCAGAGGAGGGAATGGCAGATTACAGTGACCCATCTTATGCAAAACAAATGGTAAGAAGTACTTAGGCAGTGGAAATCAGTGCTCTGTAATTTGCAGGGGTTTTAATTTTCATCTGCTGAACAGAATTTTATTTTGTAATAAAAGCAAGTGTTATTTCTTCCACCTGTCTACAGGTCTGTCCTCACCACATGATAAAATCAAATCTTTATGTGAAAGAACAAAAATCTTGCCCCTAAGAGTGGCTTTCGGTGTGCTCAGTAAAGCTCTCTAAAGCTGTTTGTCGAAGAAGACATAGTTAAGTTTCCATCCTACTTGTATCTTCGAAGCCGAGCAGAAAATATATATCGAGCAAAGATTGGTTGTTCTTGCAATCCTGCACAGCCCTCAAATCCCTTGTCATTTTGGCTTCCCCATTTACCTACAGGGCCTTTTCATCAGTCTGTCGTGTTGACAACACTGAGCTAAAGGAGTTTAATTTTTGCCATTAGGAGCACTTGGATTTGAGATGTGCAGTAATCTGAGTCCCATCCAGATTCTTTCATCACCTTTGGCAACAGATGTTTCCATTCTTGGAGATGCAGCCAGATGGACCCTGCCAATTAGACATGGTATAAAAGGGTCTATCCCTAATAGGGAGCACCTTGGGAACTCCTTTTATGTGGCTGGTTCTGCAGCCTCAGCTGTGGCTTTGGATATCTCCCACCTGAGCTATTGACAGTTCTCTTTTTGGCCTAGGTGAGGATATCCAGTCCAGGTTTTTGGCTAGTTTTCACAAAAATAACTCATGTTCAGAATTTCAGATTTCCTCTTGACTTGAAGCGAGTCCCTTCCAACTCAGAATATTCTGAGAATATCTGAGAAGTTTTATTGGATGTCTGTGATTCTGTCCTAGCCTTTTTATAGTAAAAAGGCTTTTTGTTGCTAAAAGGAAAACTGGGACTTCAGTTTCCTGATGGACTCTGCTGGTGCTTTCTGGCTTTGCAGCAGACTAAGATGGACAGGTGGTATTAGTAGTGAGTGTACTGTTCTGTCTGCTGATGTAGGTGACTGTATTGCACCTCAGTGCTTCCAGAAGCATCACATCTTCCTGCTGTTCCAACAGGAGAGAGAGTCTCGTGAGCACCTGCGCATGGGACTCATGGCCCTCCCTGCCCCAAAGAACGACTTTGAGATTGTGTTACCTGAAAATGCAGAAAAAGAGCTTGAAGAACATGAAGTAGATGAAACCTTTGTAGAAGATGCTGCCGATATAGAAGCCCGCAAACAGGTTGGTGTGTGTGAGGTGTGGATACAGCCTTCTGTTTAAAATAAAATGTGTTCTTTGTATGGTTCCTGTAGCTCAGTGGAAGATTCTTCTACAGGATAACAAAGGGGAATGTGCCTGTTTCCTTTGCTGCCATCGGAATATACGTACACAGAATAAATCAGTTTTCTCTCTAAATCCTGTTCTTAATTTGTTAATGTTACATATCACATAACATTTTCCATGATGAAATGTCTTTGAGTTTTGTTCCCCAGAAGGTAAAAATGTGATAGAGGCACATGCTTGATTTTAAGCACATGAGAATTGTGTTTTGGGGTTTTTTTTCCAGTTTTAGCTTATCCTCTCAAGGCTAAAAGTTAAATGCAAATTCAGGCAGGCTGGTGGCACACAGATAGAAATGTGCCATGCAGTGAATTGGTACCTTTGACTTGTACCACAGGATTACCCACACAGCCAAGTTGTGAATGTGTCCCTGTTGTTTTGTTTTGTTTTAAGAATCAAGGAAGGCTAAGAATCAATATTTGATTTTATTTAAGAATCAAGGATAAAGTACTAGCTTAAATTCTGCCAGTTAAATGGTTGTACTGGCCAGTACTTAGAGACACTTCAAATTTTTATAACAACAGTCCCTTTTCCATTTATTGCTTATCCTAATTTTTGTGATGCAAACACCTTCAAATAAATGGTTTTTTTGAGTCCAGAGAGGTTTTTGCCAATGTCTGTGCCTTGACAAGGGAACAAAATATTTTAAAAAATCCTATGCTTTGTTATCTTTGAATAGGATAAACATTTCCCAGAATTTGATCCCTAGCATGCCCCGTTTGGGGAGGAACATGTTATATACATGTATGTGTATGTCTTGTGCATAAAAAGTCTGAATAAATATTAGTAATTTATATTTTTATAACAGAGGAAAGAATTTGAGTTGTACCATCATACAGGAGAGGCTTTCTGCCTTTCAAGTGAAGATGTGATGTGCTGGGATTAGAACATGGAAGATCTTGGTCATTGTTCCTGAAGTTTTGTACAACACTGACTTTTCCTGTAATTCATTGCCTAAAAGTGTATTGTAAAGAGAACTTATGTTTTTACACTTTGACAAGTATTGCTTTAGTGAAAAACTTACATACTTAAAAGTCATTGAAGATGACAAGTAGAGTCCTGGCTGTAAATTTAAGAGTCTTTCTTTTCCTGATGGATTTCATGTCTGGAGAGTTAGAGCAGCTGTCAAACTTGATGTGGAGAAATGTGTAAAGAATGATGGAGTTGAGGCTGAAAGAGAGCTTGATGGCTGGAAATGAGTTTGGAAGATCTTTTTTTTTTAGAGTTAGTCTGCTGTGCTCTTCCCATTCACTTTAGAGGCAGTAAATTATGTTGTCATCACATTATTTAGCTCTGGCTTCATAACATGAAGTCTTTATTTTTTAAGGAATCTTCACTGCATTAATCAATTAGTTTTTATATCACATACATTTCTAGGAAGCATCTGATTGTGTTACAGTAGCTGGAATAACTCTTGGCTTGTTTGTGTAGGCCCTCCGGGAAGCAGAGCGTGCCAAGGAGCTGAAGAGAATGCACAAAGCTGTGCAGAAGAATCTACCACGGCCCTCAGAAGTAAGTGGAAACAAAATTCACTCTTAAAGAAAGAAAAAAAAAAAGAAATAAAGGTTTTAACCGTTATAGGAGAAAATACAGTCTAAGTAGATCATGAGAAAGTGAAATCTTTATTTAAGTGTGCTGATTTCAGCTTGAAGGGAAACTCACAGCAAAGTTGTCATCTCCACAAATGTTCAGATTGCTGTATGTGTATCACACCACAGGGGATTTTGGCACCTGTTCTCCAGGGTCTAGCTGATACATAAAATATATACTTGGGTGGAGATCTATGAACTTAATGTGATCTTTGGTGTATATGATGTTTATTAACTTTCTTTTTATTCCTGGGCAGGTTAATGAAACAATACTGAGACCCTTGAATGTGGAACCACCTCTAACAGACTTGCAGAAAAGTGAAGAGCTAATAAAGAAAGAGATGATTACTATGCTCCATTTTGATCTTTTACACCACCCATTTGGAGAACAGCTTAGTGGTAAGAAAGGGAAAGGCCCAGGATTTGGAAGCAACAATGCAGAGCACATGGCTTACTTGGAACAAAATCCTTATGAGAAGTTCTCTAAAGAGGATCTCAAGAAGGTGAGAACTATGTGGCCTAAAGAGACCTAATATCTCCTTACTGACATCATACTGTAATCTCACAAAAAAAGGAGAATCCAAGGCTGCACGGAATTCATTTAGGAGATCTCCAGAGGGTTGTATGAAGAGCTGTAATCATAGAATCGTTGAGATTGGAAAAGATCTCTAAAATAATCAAATTCAATCATCCAGCACTGCCAAGCATTAAGTAAGGATAAATTATGAAGTTATTAAGTGAGGATAATTTAGGTGCACGTTCTCTTTTCTGTGAGGTGATGTTAATCTGTATTTGCCCATAGACATTGTTATTTAGATACAATTTTGAATATGCTTTTCATTTTAAGTAAGGGTAGGAGCTGTAATACCCCAACAGTTACCAAATTCTACTTCTTTGTTTCTGTTTAGGGTTAAATCATTGAGGCTTTAAAGGTGTGCTGTCCACCATCTGCTGCCTCTGTATTTTATTAATCCAGAATTGCAAAGCACTTTTTTTAAAGCAGTGCAGACTAAATAGGACAGTGGTATCAGCTTGTAACTTGGAGCAGGAAATCAAGTTGTTTAATTATGCTTGTCAGGCTTGATCCAGGAGAGCTGTGCTGGTGCAGAGCCTGCTGGGCTGTGGCAGCTGATCTGACAGCATACCTGGTGCAGAAGTGCTGAGCAGGCACAATGGTTGCTGGCTGGAGTGAGCGGGTGTTCTGGGCACTCTGTCCTGTTTTGCATTGTGATCCCAAGTTAAACAGCAGCCCTGGACCAGGGTTCCGGTTCGGAGTGTTCAGTTATTTAAGCAGCTACAGATGTTGCCTTTTGCTGCCAAGTGACAGGCAGGCAGTTCAGGCACACAGGGCTGTGGTTTGGGTCTTTCAAAAGAGCCTCACCTGTGAAGCTGTGCCAGTGACCTTTGACCAAATGCTTACAGGAGTAAAAGTGAGTGGAAAGGACAAACGCACTTGCCACCAAGTCATCTGTTTTATGCAGAGTCCTGCTTTCTGAGACCTGTGCTCTGACAGTAGGTCTGGTGTCTCTATGCCTAAATCCCTTATTATTTTCAAGTGACTCTAAAGATACACAAGCAGTCTCCTTGACCATATCTGACCAGTGAATCGAGCCTAAAATGACAAACACTGAACAGTATGTACTTCCAATTCGCTGTTAAAAGAAAAATTTTACTTGAAGATTTCTTACTAGGAGAAGTTAAAGATGGAAAATACAGTTAGATCATGAATTTCACTGCCCTGCCAGTGTCAGATTGTTCCCTTAGGAATGCTCTCCAATTGCTTTCTCTGGTTGTTTTGAAGTTCAGTAAGGCTTTCTATCACTTCCCTTAGAAACTATTACATGGTCCAGTAGCTTTTGTCTGGAAACTTTCTTCAGAGTCCCTGGAAATTCTGTCTCCTAACTGATGGGCAGAAGTTCTTTTGCATCCTTGCTCCTGCTTACTCTTTAACATTCGGCATAATATTCCCTCTTTGTCTAAAATCCAGTTCAAACCAGGAATTTTTCCTATCTCTCTGCTCTCATCTGGGGCTTGTTTATTTTTCTTAACTTCCATTTGTTTTTAGAACAACTTCCTCCTAAAATCCCTATACAGAATGCTCTTTTCTTTTCCTGATGTGTAGTGTCTTTTGGGAAGGATTAGCAGTGGTGCTGAGCACAGTGTGCTGAGCTCTTAGGGATGGGGAACTCATCAGTGTCACAACTAAATAGCCTTAAGTAGTTCCTCACAGTGTACTAATAGAGGCTAATTGAAAGAGAACCTTTATAAGATTCACCTTTGTCAGGTGTGGTTAGATGATTCCTATTTTATCTGTGTTGACCATCAAGGACAAGGAATTAATTTTCCTTTCCCTGAGATCATCTGATCTGGTGATGCCTGAATTACTTCCTGGGCAATATGCTGTTATAAAATATAATGTCTGCTTGAAGATACTGACTGCTGATATGGAAATTTGTGATGCACATGCAAATCCTGTTGAAAGAGAGGACATGGCCATGCACTTAGAACCAATGAAATCCAGATCAGCAAATATATTTTAGCTTTTTGATTACAAATAAATTCAGATGGACCTGGATGCATGTGTAGTTTTGTGGGCCAGGCTCTTTGTCAGAAATAGTAAGAGTTGTGAGAACAACTCAAATCGTTTCAGTTCACTGTAAGTTACTTTTTAAGCTGGAAAGAGCAGAGTGTTCATATCTCACTAGTTCTCTAGCCACAGAATGTGTTCAGAGGAGTGTTTCCTGCAGTGGAGCTTACACAGCTCACCCCTTACTGTTTAGACTTGACTTTCCAGGTTGTGTGGACAAGGGCAAGCAAAAGGAAATGAAAAGTGATTTTTGTTTCATAGAACAGCTGCTTCTGTCTGTACAGTTCTCCCTCCCCTCAAGGTGCTTGCTTTTATCTCTGTTCTTCTGCAGCAAGATGAAGTATCTTGCTGTGCCACAGCTTTCATTAGCCACGGCAGAGTGATGTCAGGCTTGGCCAAATTATATAAAATGAGGGATAGTTGCACTGTGAGCAGCCTCCCAGCCTGGGTTTCATTTATAATCCACAGCATCTGTCTTTGATTTCATAGTTAGCTTAACCTGGTGGTGAGCTTTTAGTATGAAAGGAAAAGCTGCCCCCATGAGTTGCACATTGAAGGATTGAAAAGAAGAAGAATTTTCTTGTATCCTGTGTACTGTAACTGCAATTTATTTCTCATCCTTTCCCAACAGGCACAAGATCTACTGGCACAAGAGATGGAAGTGGTAAAGCAAGGAATGGGGCACGGAGAGCTGTCAAGTGAAGCTTATAACCAGGTGTGGGAAGAATGTTACAGCCAAGTGTTGTACCTGCCTGGACAGAGCCGATACACAAGGGCCAACTTGGCCAGCAAAAAAGACAGGATAGAGTCACTTGAAAAGAGACTTGAGGTCAGTGTCCCTTTTTTCCTGTTTTTTGCACCTGCTTTTGGGGTTTTTTTTTAGAGTTTCTCTCCTTGTGTTTCGTTTCTTTTTTCTATGTAAGAGTTAGAGGTTACTGTATAAATCAGTCAGGTGTTTTGGTGGGATTCCTTTGAAAAGGTCATTGAAGGTGTAGCACAGCTCATCTCACCCACTTTAATCCTCATCTGGAGAGAAAGTCAGGTTCTGCTCTCTCGTAATTCCATGTGGACTCTTTTATTGTTTTCCTAATCTCCACTGTTAACAGATGAGATACCTGATCTTTCTACCTTTGCACTTTGTTCCTAATAGTGACCGATATGAGATATTTCAGATAAAGATGCTTAAAACCAACATTTCTGGATCAAAGCTCCTCTCAAGTTCTCTTTCCAACTTAACATTTGGTTTCTGATTGACTATGAAATACATGAAGGTCCAGATAGTCCTGAATTCCTGCCAGACTGGCATCCTTTGGCAATTCCAGTGATTCCCTCCAAAAAGAAAACGATGGGTGTTTGTGATCCCATTCCACTTTATCAGACCCTTTCCCTGTACCCTCTCTAGAGCTTCACTCAAACACTCCACACAAAAACCCACAAAATAGCATTTATGATAACAAGTGAGCTGATTTGAAATGGTTTCTTCCCACAGAACATGTGTTTGTTCTGACTTGCAGTAAGTCATTAAATGTTTTCCAAAATACCATTTTAGCCTAAAAGTCTCTTTAAATTCTGCAGGCGTCAGATTATTTTGTTCCACGGTAAAAGGAAACTTTACCAAAAAAGTTTTTCTGTATTTAACATCAACATAGCTACTGTTGCTAGAAGTAACCCCCCCCAACATCTGCCGCCACAGAAATAACATGAGAGAGGCCAGAAAGGCTGAATTTTCACTTGATTCATACACATGAAACACGGTGTGAAGGTGTTTTGTGAAGCCTGTCAGTCAAGAATGTCATCCAGGTATAGACTCTGTAGTTGTTTGTCAACCTCTCAGGCCAGGAGCAGTTCACCTGTGTGCAGAGTGGTAGTAAGGGTTTAGTAGGAACGGCAGAGCCCTTGTTGTACTGCTGCTCCCCCAGCAGAGAGCACCATTGCCTTGCCCAACGCTGCCCAGCTCTCACTCTGCTCTGATTCCCCAAAACTGCTGTCAGAGCACAGCCTGGCTGTGCATGGCAGTGTGGCCAGGTGGGCACCATGCCAGGAATCAGAGGGCTGCACCTAATTTGTGTACAAATGCTTTTGAAATTTAAATATCTCAGGCCCAAAACGACATTAGAAGGGCGTTACTAAAGTTGCAAAGTCAAACAGTCCAAGTTAGGGAATGCACAGCCTTAATTTGCCTATGCATGTGCTTTATGAGACAGTCTTTAATTTTGTGATTGCAGCCCTAGTTTTTCCACAGACTCATTTGCTGCACAGGGTGGATGGTACTTGCTTAATGAGTAGCTCTTGAATATTTTGTTTTCTCTTTATTGTTTGGTGTGTGGCCCTGTGCCTTTATGCTGTGTACTGTTTCTCCAGTCTAAATTGGTTACTTCTGTGTGGGCTTTTTTATGCTGTTGATCTCTGTCCATCTTTTCCCAATATTTGAATGAGTAGTTGGTGGTGGAATGCTTATTAAGGATACTGAAGCAAAGTAAGTTAGGTCAAGTCATCTGTTCATCAGATTCCTGTATGTTTGTTCTAAGTGTTCGTTGCTCTATAGTCACAAGACAGTCATCCAGGAAGCAAAATACAAATCAGAGGTCTTGCCAAAAAAAAGTAAAATTGGTTTTTATTTGCTGCCAACATTTGCATGGGACTCTGTGGAATGCACTGAACAAAATCCAGGGAGCTGTGTCCCATCAGGTCAGGGAGGCAATCCTGCCCCTCTGCTCAGCCCTGGTGAGGCACATCTGCAGTGCTGTGTCCAGTTCTGGGCTCCTCATCACAAGAGAGACTTGGAGCTCCAGGAGCAGGTCCAGCCAAGGGTGACAAAGATGATGAAGGGACTGGAGCATCTTCTGATGAGGAAAGTCTGGGGGAGCTGGGGCTGTTCAACCTTGAGAGGAGGCTGAGAGGGGACTTCATCCATGTCTGTCAGTGTCTGCAGGGAGGGGTCAGAGGATGGACCAGGTTC
Source organism: Lepidothrix coronata (assembly GCF_001604755.1). Lineage (NCBI taxonomy): Eukaryota > Metazoa > Chordata > Aves > Passeriformes > Pipridae > Lepidothrix > Lepidothrix coronata. The sequence continues at coordinate 5,141,835 of NW_016690219.1, read as the reverse complement.
TGCTCGGGGATGCCCAGCAATGGGACAAGAGGCCGTGGACAGAAACTGATGCTCAGGAAGTTCCACCTGAATGTGAGGGAAAACTTCTTTCCTGTGCAGTGACTGAGCACTGGAACAGGTTGCCCAGAGAGTCTGTAGAGTCTTCCTCACTGGAGATATTCCAGAACCATCTGGCCACAATCCTGTGCCAAGTGCCCTGCTTGAGCAGGGAGGTTGGACCAGGTGACCCCCTGTGGTCCCCTCCAGCCTGACTCATTCTGTGATTCTGTGACAACAATCAGTCACTGCAATCATGGGATTCTCTCCCTAATGTAGCTGCATCACTTGGGAGCTCAGAGTGCTGCTGGATGAGGCTGATGGCTTGGTGCACTTTACACACAATCCTGCTCTCCTGTTTTACTGTGTTCCAAAATCCCATCCCCCAGTTCAGTCAGGCACCGGGGCCAGCAGAGCTCTCTGTGCCCCATGGCTGCAGGTGCAGCACTGCCTCTCACAACTCACTGTTTCCTGAGTGCAGGTGGACTCTTTGCAAAGTTAAATTTGAGCTGAAAATTTCTCCCAAGTGTGTGCAAAATGCAGTTTAGTGCAGCTCTGTGGCCTGACCTATTTAAAAGGCCCATTCCTAAAAGCAAGATATGCATATACAGTTTTTTAAGCGTAGGTCACCTGCTGAATTGTTTTTTAAATAATGAATAAAAACCATAGCAGTTTAATGAACAAATGAATATGCAGTAAAAAAGCACAGCAATTTTTTTTCCCCTAACCCATTCTCAGCAATGGGAAAAGCCACGTTCATTTTAATGTTTTTCCAAGGAAAATTGTCTGAAAGCAATATCAGTTGAAATAGATATTTTAATGGGAAGTATCAGACAAGCTTAATGAAAAGCAGGGACATTAGCTCAGCTTTCAGTACCCTAAGATACTTGCTTTACTCTTAACTTCCTTTGAGAGAAGAGTAGAAACTGTAAAATAGTTTGCCAGCAACAGCAACTGATATTGGTCAGCTCTGGGGCTGCTGCTTCTGCTTTATGTTGTATTAAGATCACCAGGGAAGAAAAAGCCATGAGAGTTTATTGATATTTGGCACAGCTGCACCTCGGGTAGTCACTGTCTTAACACTTCCATATGGGACTGCTGACACCCTGCAGGTCCCGTGCAAAAAATTCCGGCTCTTTCTGGGCCTGTTCATCACTCAGAGATTCCTGGCTGGATTGATGGTGTGGACACACAGTCGTCTTCCCTTAATTGGCCTGTTCTCACTGCCTCAGTGATTCCATGGTGGCAGCCTGGTGTATGTTGACACGACATTTATCTTTCTGGAATGGACGGTGATACCACAAACACACTTGGGCTGTTACTGATGAACCTGAGGAGGGAAAGCAGAGCGGTTGTGGAGAGCTTCTGTTTGGCTGGGTTATCCTGTCCAGGCACCCCCAGCAATAGTTCCAATGATGGACTGTCCTGCTGTGTGTTAGTAATACTTTCCACTTCTCTGCTTTGAGGGTTTTGGACTCTTTGAATGTGTTACTTACTGTGGATAAAGTGTGTTACAAGACTAGTATGTGAACTCTTTTGCATTACAGAGGGGGAGTTTCAGGTCCATGCAAGTGAATCTCTGTGACCTCACTATGTGTCTGTGGTACAGCTTAGATTTGTGGAATTTTCTGGTGTTTCTAGTAGCTTTGGGAAGTCCAGCATATTTTTTCAAGGCTAGGCTACACTGTAGAACAAGTCATTTCAGAAATGGGAGTTTGCTGATGCTTACTACTGTAAGTTGCATTTACTACTTCATTTCTCTGCTATAGCTTTTATTCCCTTCTCTTCCAAACAATATATTTACAAAGAAAAGCATTCCTGCTAAGGTGTGTGTTACACTAGGGACCTTATAAGATGAAATGAGATAGCAGAGGCATCTATTTAACAAAATAGTTGCTTCCCTTTGTAGTTCATAACTTAGGAACTTCCTGCCAGCATTATTTTTTCTTTGAAGACAGTTCATAAACTTGGCTTGCAGCATACAAATATTTTTATTAAAATTGTGGTAGTTAATGTTATCATTTCATTTGATGGTTAAATTATAAACACTATTGAAAGCCCACAGGGGAAGGCTCAAGGTACATTGTCTGTGCAAAATTTAGTAAATTATCTATTCTTTGCAGTATCCAAGATATATCAAGGTGATAATTTACCAGTGTCCATTTTTGCTTTTGATTGCAGCCCAAGTCCTCTGAATTAATTCAAATTGAAAACCACTTGCTTAGCTGGAGTTTTATGGTTTACATGCTACATTCTGCTGCAGAGTGTATCACTTACTAGATTATTGGAGATTGTATTTTAATTTCTCTGTAGTTTACATGCTTCTACAGTTTGCAGTTTCTTTTGCATTTTCAGATATGCTATTACTGAGAAAACACCTGGAGAAAATAGGAGATTTTATAAGACTAGGAATAGAGAAAATACTCACAAAACTAAAATATGGTGGAAATCCTGAGAGTCTTGCTTTTATGCTCACGTATTTTATTTTGTGCTAATGTGTTGCCTTTGTGGAATAGGCTTTTTTTAATAAGGTCTCTTGGGAGAGTAACTGGAACCAGAGGATCACAGCAAAGGGTTATCAGTGGTCTTCACTGCCAAGTTGTTCATAATCTGATAATTTACAATGCTTAGAAATAAAGTTCAGCATTGACAAAGCTCTTCATTGCAAAGGGTCTTTGCACACCATCACTGTCCAAAATTGACTGCTGCAAGCTCACCATGAGGCTTCTGCTGGGTATTGAGAGGGAACCAGGCTGTTTGCTGACTTGTTTAATGCCTGAGCTTCTGCAGGATTGTCAGCTTCTGCTCTGGAGGAGACCAATGCAGGCAGTCTGGGTTTGCAGGGGTGGTTTTTGAAGGCAATTACACTGTACTTGCTGCCCTGTTACCTCACAGACACAGCAGTAACCTGTGTTTGCTTACAGGTAATCGGAGCTCTTGGCCTCGGT
>NW_016690219.1:4887719-5138702 GCF_001604755.1 Lepidothrix coronata | reverse complement strand
TTCTAGACATGTTTCTACTGCGACTGAGGTAGAATCATAGAATCATTAAGGTTGGAAAAGACCTTTGAGATCCAAGTCCAACCATCAACCTGACACCATCACTGTGTTCACCACTAAAACATGTCTAAAAGTACCATATCCACACAATTTTTGAACACTGCCAGAGATGGTGACTTCAGCACTTCCCTGTGCAGCCTGTTCCAATGCTTGACAACACTTTCTGTGAAGATTTCTTCCTAATATCCAGTCCAAACCACCTCTGGTGCAACTTGAAGCCATTTCTCCTTACCCTGTCACTTGTTACCTGGGAGAAGAGACTGACCCCCCACCTGGCTCCAACCTCCTTTCAGGGAGTTGTAGAAAACATATATGGCTATCACTGATAGTACTGCTAGTCTTAGAAGCAGTTCCCAAATAAAAATGTTCTAAGTGGGCTTTAATGTTATCACTGTAGATCAGCAGTGGCTGCTAATTTACCCAGTAACTTTCTAGATTATTCTAGTTCTGAGAAGTTGGGTGCTATGAACTCTGTGGGAGCACTAGCTCTTGATATACCCTGTACTATCTTTACTCAACAGTCATTCCAGCTTGTGTTACAGTGTTTGAAGACAAGTCATTGTAATTTAAGGAATGTAGTTCAGGTGGAGACTGCTCTTGGGTTATTAGATTTGCCTGTGAGTAGAGGAAATAGTGTCCTGCAGACATCAGTAAGTCGTAATGCTGTGTGATGTACATGGCAAATATAGGAGTTTGTATCCAGGCTTCCCTATTCAGTTGGGTAAAAGTGGCTCTATATTGGCATGCAAGCTCTGAATATTTGATCTGGTTTCAGTTGTGAAGTTGCAGCTGCTTACCAGCAGTGCCTTAATTTGAGGATCTTTTGTAACTAAACCTTCCCATGAAAAACTTGGTGGGATCCCAGTCAATCAGAATTAATTCCTTTTTTTTTTCTCTTTAAATTTGCACACACTGTCCCTCTTTGACTGTTCTGATACTTATCAGCCCTTTTTCTTAATGATCCTTGTTTCCCCCTTGTACGTTAAGTAAGTATTTTACTGGAGATGGAGGTGTTCAAGGCCAGGCTGGATGAGACTCTGGTAAGCTGCTCCAGTGGAAGGTGTCCCTGCCCATGGCAGGGATGATCTTTAAGGTCCCTTCCGACCCCAAGCCATTCTGTGATCTTCAGTGTTGCAGCAGAGATGTGAGACTGTGTCAAGCCATGGAGTGGTTTCAGTTGATGAGCTGAGCTCATGTCAGTTTGACAGATTTGAGCCCATATTCTTCTACACTGGAAATGCAGTTTTTGTTTCATGTTAATCCCAAGCCTCAGTTTGCAGCAGTTGACTGTTACCTTTTACTAACTCAGGGGTAAGTGAAAGGCAGAGCTCTACAGAGAGTTTTCCCTGATAAAACTGTAGAAAGATGAAACAGTGTTTCAAGGCAAAAAATGGCAAATCTGTCCAAGGGCATGGAATTGGAAAAGTATTTTTAAGTAGAGCAATTAATGAGTTTTTGTTTAAAAAAAACTTGGTATTGTTGAGTGCACTATCAAGGTTGTGAAGGCAGATGACCCCACCATGCCCAGAGGGTGCTGTGGTGTTTTGATCATCGTTGGCCCCAGGGTGGTTGGAAATGCTGGTGAATCCCACTGGGTGTCGTGGTGTGTTCTCATTCCAGCTCCTCCAGCTGGCTGAGCCAACATGAGGCAAGTTCACAAACCCTGCTATTTAAATTGAGTTAATCCATGTCCTGCCAGCAGAATTGGGTATGGGAGGGCCACTTGTGGGTCTGAGGTGAGGAAGGAAGTTACAGTAAAGTTTAGAGTAGTGCTCTATATGTTCCAAGAGTAACCTATTCAGCGGAGCTGGAGCTGGCACAGGATTTCTGTGCACAAGTGAAGCAGCTTTATGATGATATGTTGATTCTCCAAGGTCATGGAACAAGTTGGTTTACTTTTGACTTTGGCTCCAGTCAGAGCATGCAGCAGTTTTTCTTCCATGTTTGTTTAATCCATCAGGCATGATTAAGATCAATTAAAAGACAAGAGAGCTTAAAGCTTAATGCTGTTCAGGGATTACCAGAAGCTCCACATTTAATAGAAGGAAAACAAAATAGTCAGTACAGGGAAAAAGCCCTTTGAAATTAGGAGGGGTGTCCTCAGTAGACTTGGTGAGATGAGGAGCTCTGAAAATGCAATTTTGAAGGCAGTTGAGCTTTTCCTTCCTCAGGGTCAGTTTTTCTTAAATCTTTCCCAGTGGATGTTTGTTCTCATTAGGAGTTCTTCCCTCTTCTTTATTGTCCTTAGTTAAACCTTACAACTAACCTCCTATCTAAAATTTCCCTGCCAATTTAAATCCCTCTTTCTTTCTCAGTGGCCATAAAAACCAGATTAATTTTTCACAATGACCTTTGGGATATTTAAAGCATGGTGTTGTGTCTTTATTCTTTTTCTCTATTTTTGTTAGACAGAGGAAAAACAAACCAAAAAAACACTGTTTTTACAGTCAGTCTCCCTTTTCTAGATCATGTTTTACAAACTTCTGGTTATGTCTGTTGCTCTGTTTTGGTTTCTCTTCCTCGGTTCTCTAGTGCAGTATTGAAAACTGAACACTACTAGACATGAGGAAAGGCTTTTACATCAGAGATTTGGGATGGTATGAGGCTCTCACACTTGCCCTGACATCATATATCATCTTACCCTGTGTCTGTACATGTTGTTCTCATTTTGCTGTAGCTGGTATAGAAGTCAGCAGAACCAAAGCTGGCCAAGGAGTAGTACAAAATAAATAAGTAGAGAGATCTTTCACATCTTTCCTTTTTCTGCTAGGTTCAGGGGGGAAATGGTTGTCAGATTTTACTGAAATCTATTTCTTAGCTTTAAGCAAATAATGTAGACTACTGTTTAAACACACCTTTTCATAACTGCTTGGAATTTTTAGCTCGGTATCTGAGCCTTAAAATTTTATGAAGCTTGAACTAAAATTATATGCAGTTGTTGGCATTTATGCAGCAGTCAGCAATTTTTCATAAATAGTATTTGTTACAAAAGCTAAGACCTCCCTTTGACCTTTTTGTAGTAGGTCCTAAAATCTTGTAGTTGGGAGGGAGGAGGAAAGGTGGTGAGTGTTCACATTTCTCTCTATAACCAGAGAAGGAAGAAAGGGTTGTTATTTCTGAGTTTAGATACGTGGGAGGCTTTTTTCTTTTTTTTTTTTCCTCCCTTCTTTTCTTAATTTTTTCTTGCAGCAGTGAAGCCTCTGATAATCCAAGATAGACAAGGAACTGAGAAAAGCAAGGGCTAAGAAGCAGCATAAAACCTAAGGGCTCTAGTAGTTAAAAGTAAGAATCTGTGTCCAGAACAACTCAAAAAGATTAAGTCCAATTCTCATCGTCTGAAAATTTCAGGAGTGCTTAAATAATTGGGGTCTAACAGGCATTAGACTTGAACTGGCTTTATTTTTCTTGGAGAAAAACAATGCTTTATTATATACAATACCTTAAAACAGTAAACAGGGTGGGATTGGTCCACCTGACCTTGAGTAAGGTGCCTGAGCCAGCAGTGTGTGCTCCTGTTATAGTGAGTGAAGAGCCCTTCCGTGAGCTCTGGGTCAGATGAGCCACGCCCTGGAGTTGCCAGTTTCTCTTCTGCTTATGGAAGGGCCTGATGTGACAAGCTCAGATGTTCATGTCTAAACCCAAGCAAAGTGAATCCAAACTGAAGTGTGTAAAAAGTGAGAGACCGACCCAGTGCTGCCACCACTACTGATGATACTCAGAGCATGTGGATAATCCAGGACTTCTGCCCACAGTGCCCTGGTCCAGCCCCTTTTCTGTATGGTGGAGTTAGTGCTTATATCTGTATTTATGTCCTCAGGTACTCAGTGTTAAATGTTCCATTAGAAAATTAGATTGTTGAGAGATCACAGAATCACAGAATGGTTTGGGTTGGAAGGGGCCTTAAAGACCATCTCGTTCCAAGCCCCTGCCATGGGCAGTGACTCCTTCTACTAGACCAGGTTGCTCCAAGCCCCATCCAAGCTGGCCTTGAACACTTCCATGGATGGGGAGTCCACAATTTCTCTGGGCAACCTGTGCTGGGGCCTCACAACCCCCACAGTAAAGAATAAGATCTTCACTCAGGACGACAGAATAATGGAACTTCTCTAAATGATATTTTTTAAGCTGCTCTAGAACAGTGGCACTGGGAGTTTCATTTCACACCAGGCATACTCAAAGTTGTCTGTAATGCTGTGGAGCAATGTGGACAATTGACCTTTGTTACATTAAGCCTCTGTTACAAACAAAATTCTGTTTGCCTGTGCATCCATCTATTCCATGATCTCTAAATGTCAGTGGCTCTCAAGACACATTTCTCATCCAAGGAACAGTAATTGGAAAATAGTTCATTGACCGCACAGCTGTATTTGTTGTTGCAGTAATAGCATATTATTTACCAGTGAAGACATTTAAAGCTTTCATACTTTTCCATCAGAGAGTATCCTCACAAATCCCTAATCTATTTATTTAATTTTCTCTAGATTTATATAAATATTGAAAAAGAGGCGCCTTTCTGTATGCTTAAAGCACCTTGGGCATAGCTTAAGTCTACATTGCAAACAGAGTTTGAAAAGCACAGCAGTCTGCATCTCTCTCCCCAGGAGCAAACTAGACAGCTCAGAAACTCAAATTTCTCTTTCAGTCACCCATTAACAGTTTGCTCCCCTGACCATTCACTTTGTTTATCTCTGCACCACCAACCAAAACTGTTTCAAATGAGTGAATAAATTGTTAAGGAGTAGGAGGGCACGTTACTGAAACGTGCAGCTGTGTAACAGAGGGTACTTCAGTACATTTGGAGGGTTGGAAGGTTGATGAAATGTACTTTGCAGTAGCTTGGTGCATGAGACTGTGTAGCTGACTGTGGTTATCACTGTAAAGGCAGATCAGAAAGTAGTTCCTTCCCAATGGAGTTCAGTTTCATTGGTAAGAGACAATATATTGGGTAATTGTAGCAGTGAAAAGCTTCTGCTTTTGGTTGATCATTGGTAATTTCTTTGTGTGTAACAACATTCACCAGTAAAACTTTGATTTTTAAAGAAACAAGGTGAAGGCTGATGACTCAGAGACTGTGGTTCTGAGTTAGCCTTTTTTTATATTTTATCACTTGAGAAACTTAAATATTTTCTTCCTCTCCTGCACTAATTTATCTTTAACTGTGCCAAGAATCAAAATCTGAAAAGTCTGATTCCTTTTTTTTTGTTGAGTTTGGCATCATTCACACAATGCTTTCTGGAAAAAAAAAGGATTCTTTTTTAAGGAAATAGCATTAAAAAAGCCTCAACCAGAAACTTTATGTTTCTGTTCAGAGATGTGAACTGCTGCACCTCTCCACAGTTGTGCTCAGTGGTGTAGTCCTGTGTTATTTGTTGGTTTCATAGGATCATAGAATGGCCTAGGTTGGAAGGGACCTTAGAGCTCACTTCCAACCCCCTGCCATGGACAGGGACACCTTTCACTAGACCAGGTTGCTCCAAGCCCCATCCAGCCTGGCCTTGAACACTTAATCAGGTCCAGCATTCAACTGGTGTGAATCCAAGAGTCTTTCTGAGATGCCTTACGATGACACCAGGAATGAGGCATCACCACCTGTGGAGTTCTCATCACGGCACCTGGGTTGCTCTTGGGATGGTGACCATGTTGTATTTTTGTTTGTGTTTTTTGGTGGGATTTGCTTTTCATACCCTTTAGAAGCAGGCAATAAGTAATTGGTGTCACCATCCTGTCCCACCTCAGTGAGTTACCAGGATTTTGTCCTTTGTCTCCTGATGTGGCTGTCCTGGGAAAGCACATGCAGGGTGGTGGTAGGAATTATTTCCCCTTCAAATAGTCCTGCTGTTCCTTGCAGTGTTTCTATGCCCAAACACTGCTGTTCATTTGCCACTTACACCAGTCTGAAGTATCTTCATTATGGCTCTTTGCAACAGAGAAGGATTCAAAGCTGCCTTAACATTCCCAGTGGTCTTCTCCTGTGTGGAATATGATTTAGATGAATTCTGTTGGGATAGGCAGGATTGATTGATGTTTTTGCAGACTAAGAATATGATTTTGAAAAGGTGGAGCATAATATCTTTATTTAGTTTTCCATTACTGAGGCAGATTACATCTCCTGTGTAAGTGGGATATGGCCTCACAAGCAATCGTGTGACTTGGCCAGTTAGCTCAGCAACTGCAACAGTTCCTGTGTGTGAAGCTGTGCTCACAGTGTGTCATCAACCCTCTTTGGTTTAGTGGACTTCACCCCTGGAATAATGTATTTTGTATATTGTAAAGATTTTTTAATCCAGGAATCTAGGTTGGTGCAAAATGTGAAGAACTATTTTTTAATAGAAGTCAAAGAACTCAATCAACTTGATACAGTTCCACAGATACATTTTTACTGATTTTTTTTTTTTTTTCTCTTGACTTCTGAATTCTGGGTAAATAAAACAATTCTTGTGTTCCTTGTGGCAGATAAACAGAGGCCACATGACAACTGAAGCAAAGAGAGCTGCCAAGATGGAGAAGAAGCTGAAGATCCTGCTGGGTGGTTACCAGTCCCGAGCCATGGGCCTCATCAAACAGCTGAACGATTTGTGGGACCAGATCGAACAGGCCCACCTGGAGCTGCGAACTTTTGAGGAGCTGAAGAAACATGAGGATGCTGCAATCCCTCGGAGACTGGAGGTGAGATTCCTAAATGTAATGCCTGGGGTCAAACACAGGCATTTTGTGGAAAAGATGTTTTTACAAGATACGAGCTCTGAGCTTCACAGCCTGAGTTGGTATCAGGTTTTGAATGTTCTTTTAAAATTTTGGCTGTTACCAGATTCATCTGCTGTTTACTTCAATATCAAAGATTCTGTGATACATGTATTAGAAGCTGGGACTAATCTGCCAGTGTGTTCTTTAACTTTGGGGGTTTTTTATTTCCTTGTGTGGTTTATTTTATAAACCTTCTGAAATGCATATCAGCAGAAGTTCCATATCTCTCTTAATTTGACTTGTTTTGGTTTTAATTACAGTTAGAACTTGTAAAACTTGTGTAAAATCTCTTACTTTCATAAAAGTCAGTGGACCAAATGCTAGTATATACCTGAAATAAGTGCTTTGGAGCCACTTTTCTTAGTTCAAGGATCTCCAGGATATTCTCTTTTTATTCATCTTAACGAGGCAACCCTCAACCATGACTCAGTCCTATGTCTGAGCGAGTGCCAGGCTTGCTTTCCAAGGACTAAGTACTCACCTGAGCACAATTTTTCTTTTTAACACTTTTTTTCTTCCAAAACAGAGGGTTCCATTGAGTCTCAGATCTTCTCAACCTTTTGCTCTAAAAACATTAAAACAGATCAGTCCTTAAAACTGGTGGTTTAGAAATGCTGGTAGATGTTTTTACAAACTCCAAAGTGATTAATTGATTTAGTGAAAGATAACAGTAAAAACATATTAAATCAGATGATAGCTGCTAATAGCACCTGTTTTTAGTACATGGCAAGGTTCCAATTTGAAATCTCTTCCTTTTGAAGCATTTGATCTTAACTGCTGCCAAAGACAGGATGAGATACCTGAGATTTGAAATAAGATAACTGTGATTCTTGATACTTAACATCAACTGCCCTGTTTTACTTTTCTTTTTAAAATAAGTAATTTTAGCAATGTCCTGTCACAGTTCTGACCTCTTCCTCTGAAGCAACTAAACTATAACCTTTGGTAAAGCTCTTCATGGGTGTGACTGTTGGAAAACTGACTGGTTGTTTAATGATATTTTCGTTACAGTGTCTGAAGGAAGATGTGCAGCGACAGCAGGAAAGAGAAAAGGAGCTCCAGCAGAGATTTGCTGACTTCATGTTGGATAAAGAGACTTTTCAAGCAAAGTATTAAAGCACAAAATTCCATTTGTCACTGATGTAACATTTTTAAAGTGTGCAGATACTTCTCCAGCAGCTTTTGCCAGCAGCTGCAGAAATCAAGTGTAGCCTGCTGTTTGCATCTTGTCAGCTTTTATTCCTTTAATGGACTGTTCCAAATGATCTAGGTATGAATAGCTCTGGCCAGTGTTAAAAATAGATTTGAAATGTCCAAAATTTTATTGAAAGAAAAGGAAAAATCACTCTGGTATGATTTTAGCCATGTCTTCATTTGCTAGGGAACTCACATTATTCCTAGTGCTTTATCAGTCTTAAGACCTGTAAGATACATGCCTGCAGAATAATGTCTTTTGAATAAACCTGGAATGTTAAAAAACAAAGAAGTAATAATATGTCTGTCTTTTAACTAAAATTGAATCTTCCCCTATCCCAGCCCCCTTTAATATTTCTGGTAAATTGTCTTTCTTCCTTTTCCCACTGCTACCTTTATTTTCCAAGGCTGTAATTTGTAATAGGAAGTACCTGTGCAGGATAATTGTGGCCCAGGTAATACCCTGTTCCTGATTCTTCTCTGTGGATGTGACTAAACACTCCCAGCTTTATCAAGATGCTCAAATGGTCACAGTGGCATAATTTCACCATCCCAGCACAGCCTAGTAGTTCCCACAGACTTCAGCAGTACCATTACATTTTCTAAGTATTAACTCTTTTAAAACCATCTGCTTTGTTGCCCAGAGCAGCCATGGTGTGGGTTGGGAAAAAAAAGCTCCATATTTGCTACTCTTCTCCTTTCACCACATCCCAACAGGATACAGTTTTCTCCTTGCTTTGACCTAAAGGGTAAGGATAGGCTTATGGAAGGGGGTAAATTCATTATTTCCTATTCTTTGATATTTTTCTAAATTTTATCCAAAAATCTTCTTGGTACAGTTGTCACACCACACTTGAGTTAGATGTTGCTGTTTAAAATTTTGTGTGCCGTTCCCAATGTTTTTAATACAGGAATTTGCCACAATCAGCTATCTCATTAGAGATTTCAATAAATTTTTTTCTTAAAAATAAAAAGACACTTTCAAATTTTTATTTTTGCAGTGGTGTTCATCACTTCTTCAGAGATCCATCTTACTCGCCGAGTAAGTCTTTTGTTTGTGGCAATGCACAGGGAAAAAAAGGCAAAACTGTATTTTCAACAGCACAGAATTCAGCAATTAAATACATCCAGTTGGATGCATCTTGTAATTTTGCTTGTACATATTTGGATTTAAATGAGGATTTTGCTATTTGCAGTTTTACCAGATTAGTGTCACTTTGTCTCCACTTGGGAATGTTACTGGGGGACACTGTCAGGGCTGTGGCTGTGTAGCTGTTTCAGTGCCATCCATGGAAACCAATGATAATCATATTTTTTTAAATGTAACCTGTCCGAATTCTGCTAATCACTGGCAGGAGTAGGTACACAGCCAGCCTTGGAATATCTTTCCCTTTACTCACCAGGACATCATTCTTCTGAAGTATTAATGCAATTATAGACTACATACTTCTAGAAATGTGTTAAATATTTAACTAAGCCAGAGCACATCTGGAACAAAGTATTAAGCATCAATCTTGTAGCATATGGGGTATTTTAGCTTGGATGGTTATACCCAAAAGGAAAAATCATGGCATATCATGACAGTTCTTGTGGTTGTGTGGTAGCTGGAGATATTAACTGAAAACCCTTGTCGGTTTACCAATACCACAACTACAATTATTTCCTTTCTTTTTAGGGCTGCAGCAGAGCCTCTTTGATGTTTCCTGTATTTTTGACAGCTTGGGATGGGAGCTAGACAGATACTCAAACATTTGGCCTTAACAAATAGTTTTAATGGCAAATTCGGAGGGACTGATCTGACAAAAGACTTTTCTTGAAATGCATGCAATTAACCAGTCATTAATTGCAGCAGGTAGGGATTTGTGGCATGCAAAACAGCAGATACCAGGTGGTTATGTTTGAGAGGTACCTGCAGGAGGTTTGCTCAGTGTTTTCTGCAGTTCAGTTTGTTTACACAACACTTAAACTTAAGTTCACAGTTTTCCCTGTCTTTAGTCAGAGTTTTAGTCCTAAGGTTTATGTCCATCTCAATATTGACAGAAAACTAATGAAGTCTCCTGCCTTAACTTTAAGCTTGATTGTGCCCTACTTTAGGCTTTTACCTGCCCTGAGCTGCCCTAAGGCTGCCCTAAGTCCTAGATCTGGTGAAATTACCCCAAAAACTGCACACTGGGTGCTCTATTGGATCCAGAGGGATGTGAATGGAGCACCAGAGCCTGGCTAGAACATGTCAAGATGAAGAAATTCAGGTGTGGTAGCTTAAACTGGAGTGCTTGGAAAATCTGTTCAGCTAAATTTGAATTCTGGTAGATGTCAGTGCTTCCAGCCACAGGTGATGATGGAGCTTGGGCTTGCCAGATCTATTTCTTGGGCTTAGGCCTGGTTTTATGTCCCAAACTGCACTCCCTGAATCTCTTTCTAAGTTGCTTCATAATTGAATACAGATGTTTGGTGGACATAAGTGAACAGTACACCTTGATACCAAATTTTTATTTTAAATTTCTGAAGCCAGCCACTGATTTGATCTTTCTTTCCAAAACAATAGTAAGTATAACCATAAACATTGCAAACTAGTGAACACTTTGCTGCAGTGGATAAACCCTACCCTGACTGACTGACAGAGGTGGCATGGGGGTTGTGCTGTGTGTGTTAACAATTATTTTGAGAATTATTTAACATTCTCCCCGAGAAATTCATTTCCATTTAGCATGCCAAGATATATCTGCAAGCCTTTAAATAATTTCAGCTGATGATTTTCCTCCCTTCCTGGAATCAGACTTGGCGTTTACATATTGGATCAATCCTGTAGCTGGAGTCTGCTTCAAAGTCCATGGAGTAGATAAGACCGTCATTTACTTCAATTGAGTTGGATTCAGGTACCTGGGAAAGCCAAGGGGACAGCAGGGCTAAGTTATAACAGCTGGGTGTCTCATCCATACCCGACAGATAACAGGAATCATGAGCTAGAGGGAAGGGGGAGACTTCTCTAAAGCACAGGAGGTTCCCTGTGAGAAATCCAGCGGAGCTGGAGCCAGCTCTTCCAAAGATGGCAAATCTCCAGAGGAATAAGAACTTTGTAACGCTGTAATTAGTCACTGCAGCCAGGGATGGCCAGAACACACCGGAGTTCTCGGCTGCCTTAAGCAGAGAGAACAGAAAAGCACCTTGTTGTCACCCACTGCTGCTTATTCTGGTTGTGCACTGTTGTTTGCTGGGGCAGCACATTTGGTTTAAAATATGTTAATGCAGCTTGATTGTCCAATCCCCTGCACAGAACAAACATGAGCCAGGCCAGATTTCACAGAAGCACAGAATATGCTGAGTTGGAAGGAACCCACAAGGATCATTGAGTCCAACTCTTAGCCCTGCACAGGACTATCCCCAAGAGTCACACCATGTGACTGAGAGTATCATCCAAATGCTTCTTGAACTTCAGCAGGATCTGTGCCATGACCACTGCCCTGGGGAGCCTGTTCCAGCCCCCAACCACCCACTGGGTGAAGAACCTTTCCCTAAAATTCAACCTAAACCTCCCCCAACACAACTTCAGGCCATTCCCTCCGGTCCTGTCACTGGTGACCACAGAGCAGAGATCAGTGCCTGCCCCTCCTCTTCCCCTCACTAGGAAGTTGTAACTGCAATGAGGTCTCCCCTCAGTCTCCTCCAGCTGAACAGGCCAAGTGACCTCAGCTGTTCCTCACACAGCTTCCCCTCAAGGCCCTTCACTATCTTCGTTGCCCTCCTTTGGACACTCTCTAACAGCCTAATATTATTCTTATATTGCAGTGCCCAAAACTGCCACAATATTCAAGGTGAGGCCACCCCAGTGCAGAGCAGAGCAGGACAATCCCCTCCCCTGACCAGCTGGTGATGCTCTGCCTGATGCCCCCCAGGACACGGTTGGCCCTCCTGGCTGCCAGGGCACTGCTGACTCATATTCAACTTGTCCTCAACCAGGATCCCCACGTCCCTTTCCATGGCACTGCTTTCCAGCCTCTCATTCCTCAGTCTGTATGTTTGTTGAGGTCTCCTTGCAGGGCCTCCCTGCCTTCCAGGGAGTCGACAGGTCCTCCCAGTTTTGTGTCACCAGCAAACTTGCTGAGTATCCCTTCCAGTCCTGTGTGCAAGTCATTTATGAAGATGTTGAAGAGCACAGGGCCTTAGATGGAGCCCTATTGTACCCCACAAGTGACAGGTCTCCAGTCTGATGTTACCCCATTCACAATTACTCTCTGTGCTCGAACTGTGAGCCAACTGCTCACCCACCACATGATGTGTTTATCCAGCTGTGTGATCCTGTGAGAGACAGTATCAAAAGCTTTACTGAAATCCAAAAAGATTACATCAACTGGCTTCCCTTGATCAACTCTCGTCATAATCAAGGTAGGAAGAGCAAATGAAGATGGAAGTGGTGCAGAACAGCATGTCCAAAGAAGGGCAACAGAGCTGGGGAAGGATCTGGAGCACAAGTCCTATGAGGAGCAGCTGAGGGAGCTGGAGATGCTTAGTCAGGAGAAAAGGAGGCTCAGGGGGGACTTTATTGCTCTTTACAACTCCCTGACAGGAGATTGTAGCCAGGTGGGGGTCAGTCTCTTCTGCCAGATTACAGGTGATATGACAAGAGGAAACAGCCTCAAATTGCACCAGGGGAGGTTTAAATAGGATATTAGGAAAAATTTCTTCACAAATGTTGTCAGGCACTGGAACAGGCTGCCCAGGGAGTCACCACCCCCGATAGTGTTCAAAAAACATGCAGCTGTGGTGCTCAGGGACATGGGTTAGTGGTGGGCTTGGCAGTAATGGGTTAATCGTTGGAGTCCATGATCTTAGAGGTCTTTTCAAACCTTAATGATTCTGTGATTGCCTCTGTCACAGGAGGTCCCACTTCATTGTCTTTGTAAAGTGAGTGAGAAACATGGACTGCAGTGCTCCGAGGCCATGAGGCAACTACCCACAATTAGCTCCTCTAACCAACTCATCTGGATCTGAGCCCCTGATGAAAACGCTGGAGATTCATTGTTCTTTGTGATCATGGCCTGAACATCGATTTCCACATAAAATGCATCAAAAACCATGTCTGAACTTTTCGTCTTGGCTGCAAACTAGCTAACAGGATCATAAACCAGTGTGTGAACTTTGGCTTGCCTTCGGCATCCCCGGACAGTGATGTTGCTGGAGAAGAGAGATTATTGTGGTCTGGACTTAATCTGCATCACATTCATCTCAGAATCCAGCTTGCAGTTATCTTCCATAATGTGGGTTCAAAGCAACACCTGTCTTCCAAGCAGGATTTAAAAGTGAAGTATCAAATAGCATTTCCCCCATTTTCCTAGCTGAGTGAAATGCATATTGAAAAAGAGCCAGAAACTCATCTAAAGGCAAAATGTCCTCATAACTGATTCCAGACCTGTGCTCTTTACCTTTCTAGGGCTCCAGCTTGTACCTTTCCTTGCAAACACAAAATACCTGGTTCTGCTGGTCTTGAAGACTTGCACGGACACCAGGAGTGAGATCAGGCTCTGAAAAAGTCTTAAAAGTATGTTTGACATATATCTAAGCCAATTCATCCTTATATCTCCACTAAGTGCACACAATTGTCTCACTCTTAATTTAAAAGTTCAACACGAGCTCCAAACACTTTGCTGAATCAGGACTTTAATAATTTTGAAGGAAAGAGGAGTAGCAGATAAAAAAAGAGGAGCTTCACTTCTCTGGTTGCATGCAGGCCCTTAGATAAGTCATCTCCCCTGCAGCAAACCTCATTAACGTTTTTATGCATTTAAATGAGGTGGCTTTAACCAATTCCTGCTGCCTCAGGCACAGCTGGTGCACACAGTAGGTGAAAAGGTAAAGGAGTGGGTATGAGCAGCGTTTTGTAGCATCACTTCTGCTGCTGGTGTGATTACTCATAGTGGGTTTGATTGTTTGCCAGTTGTTTGGGGGTGATGTCTGGGTTTATTATAATTTATTGAGAGATGCCTTAGTGTCAGGATTAGAAAAATCTTGCTTTCAACTCAAAGTCAGAGGTTTTTCACATATCAGGTTAGACAGGGTCTGCCTCATTAGATCACTTTCAGGTTTCCAAGTTACAACCGTGGTTCTGATGTATTTGGATTCCTCACAGATTCCTCAAAGGAAATGCAAGTACCTCTTTTAAGATCATTTATGTGCATTGAAAGCATTTATGAATTGCGACATGAGGAAACACAGACTATTTTATTATTTATTCAGTTCATATATCAGATCTTTTGCCAAGTACATGCTACTGGTAAATGCCTCATAGGATGAGACAAATGTGTGTTAGGTTCCCCTCTTCTCTCTCCTGGAACAGAAATGTGGGCTCTATTTTGTATAATTATCAGGCCAGTAGCATTTTAAAGCGTGTTATGCAGCTTAGGTGAGACTGTGGCCCCAGTGAAACCAATGAGAGATTTGGCTTCAGCTTCAATGGAACTGAGATTTCCTTCCCTCTCCTCTTCTGTCTGTATTTGATGAGCCTTTCTGTCAAGAGAAGAAAGAGATCCTCTTTTGAAAAATAGTCATAGATGCTTAATAAAGCTGAACGAGCCAGCCAGGATTACATTTTTAACTCTACAGCCAGCAAAATCTATTCCAGAACTAATTCTGATTAAAAGAGCTGAATCTACTTGTTGAACCTCAGACACAAAGGCACCCCTGGAGTAATTCAACTGTATGACATATTTATTTTTTAAAAACAACTAATTATTGCACTGATCTTTGTAATATCTGGCCCTTGTGTAAAGCATTGATTTCAAAGCTCTCTCTTATCTATTATTGTTCATGAATTATCTTAAGGCTTGTGCAGCACCATCACTGTAACTGACCTTTAAAAAAAGAGTGAGTTTACTGGCCACATTAATTAAGCTGCATGGCAGACCATAAAATAACTATAAATAGAAGTTAAATTATTCCACAGACTGTGTCCTCCCACTTTTTTTTTTTTTCTTAATTCTGACGCAACCAGATCAATCTCTAGCACAGAACAGGCTTGTCCGTTCTTGGTCAGTGCTCCTCCCAAGAACTTCCAAAGGTCTGAGAAGGGGTAGGGTCTTTCATTAGACCATATAGGTGGAGAACACAGATATTCACAAAGTCCTGAACTCTGAAACTAGACTTTCACGTCCCTTTTCCAGCTGGTTTATTCAAAGATATTCTCTACAGAAGATCTGTGCTGCTTCTACATCCTGAGCTCATCTTGGCTCCAACAGTGACCTCAAAGGTTTTCATTCCCTGTATTCCTGGTGCTTTAGTTGTAAAGAGACAGTTCTGGTCATCTTGCTTCAAGTTCAGGGGAAAACAAGACAAAACTAGGAACAGTAGTTTGGTGGAAGTAGAGAATGCTCTTACTAATGTTCCCCAGCTCTCAGTGGATCCCATGTGCTTCAAGACCACTCTCTTGATGTGGAGGGAAGGAACTCTGAGCACAGAACCTTCACAGCCAACCTGCTTATCTTCTGCCATTGATAAACTGAATATGGCTCCAGTACCCAACAGGTGCCTTGGGAAATGGGAGAGGTGGATTTGTCAGGCCTCAGCTCTGTGGGTTGAATCCCAAGGATATTGCTTTGTGGTGTATCTTCACATGCCTAAACCCAGTCCTGGGCTTTCTGGGGTTGCAGAAACCTGCCTCATTACCACGTAACACCTCTGTGGTTTTTCTCTCGGCACCTGTGGCCAGCATCCCAACAGGATTCACACATGTACCACCTGCAGCCCTGGCCAAGCTGAGTCCTGCAGGGTCACCAACCTGTGTAGCCATTGATGGAGAAAGGACCAGGTTATCAGGAGAGCAGAGGAGAAGCCTCACCATCCCTGGCTGTGTCAGGACTGAAGCACTTCCTTAGGGAGGCAGAGCAAAAGTCTTACAGATGTAACCTGGAGCAGAGCACAAACCCTACTTTTCCTCAGACCAGGAGAGCCCCAACCCTGCACTGCTCCCTCACCCCATGGGGTGTTTTCACCCCGTTAAATGACCAGTCATTGCTTTAGAGGGCCCTGACCAGTTTCTGTCCCTGTTCTGGCAAGATGTTTAGTGACACAAATGTGTAATTTAACTATGATAAAGTGCCTTTCTGGGGGAGATGCCAAACCTTCAGCCCTGTCATGGATTTGAAGGTCCAAACCTTCGGTGGAACTTTTGCCAGCCCCAGAAATCAACCATCCAGCATCACCGTGTTGCTTGGAAAGCATCCAAATTCTGGTGAAAGCAGAACTTTTTGGCTCTGGCCTCCTGCCTGATCTCTAGACAGGAAGGTGGGAGTAGCTGGCCATCCTCTACCTCATGGAAGGATTGTACAGCAGGGAAAGAATTGTGTTTTATGTATTTCATGCTTGCTATAGCCCATCCCGTGGATTTTATAGAATCATAGAATCATTAAGGTAGGAAAAAACCTCTGAGATCATCAAGTTCAACCATCAACCCAGCACCACAACCGTATGTCCCTAAGTACCATATCCACACAGTTTTTGAACACTTGCAGGGATGGTGAATCCACCACTTCCCTGGGCTGCCTGTTCAAGTGTTTGACCACTCTGTGGAGAAATTTTTCCTAATGTCTAATCTAAACCTCCCCTGGTGCAACCTGAGGCTATTTTATGCTGTCATTCTTAATAATGGCAATGCTACCAACGTCCAGGAAAGAAAAAAAAAAGAGGTCCTTGAACCTACAATCAAAATAAAATATCCCAGTTAATTCTAAATCACATTAAACTGGGGGTGAACTTAATCATCGGGGTGGGGATAGAATAGTGAATCCAATTTCCTAGCGAGTTTTTAGCGCTTTTCCTAATGTGTTTTTAGCAACAAAACAACCCCTCTGGCACTGTGTTTAACTTCCTTTTATTGCAGATGCCTTTTGGTTAACAGCAAGGATCTGATTTAGTTTTACAGTTACCCAGTGACCACAGGAGGCGGATTGTGCATCACCAGGGAATGCTCCAATGTCTGTCTGCCTCCCCTGCTTCCAGCAGGAACGAGGGATCCCAGGAGCACGGCCAAGCCCATGTGGCTGTGACAGTAATTGAAGAAACTGCTGAATCAGCCAAAACAAGGGTTCATAGCGAAGCTTGAGCCAGGCAGACACATGTCCTGGAAGCACCAAGCAAAAGATGACCACAAAGACTTGGCCAGGAGAGGTCAAGAGATGCCAGCTAGCTGGGAGGCACCTCCTAGGACATCACAGTGGTTTGCTTCTTCCTCTTGAGGGGAAGAGGAGGGACACACACCGATCTCCCTGATGATCAGTGACAAGACTCAAGGGAATGGCATGAAGCTGTGTCAGGGAAGGTTTAGGTGGAATTTTAGGCAAAGGTTCTTTGCCCAGAGGTGGTTGGGCACCGAAACAGGCTACCCAGGGAAGTGGTCACAGCACCAAGCCTGACAGAGTTCAAGAAGCGTTTGGACAGCTCTTTCAGGCACATGGGGGCCTCCAAACTCAGGCTCAGGTAGCCCCTTCAGAAGACAGTGCTCAGCATGGATCAGCCTTTCCCCACCCTGGTTTAGGGAGCAGAAGCCCAAGAACAGCTGCTCAGTGGCTGAGAGCCTGTCAGAGCCCACAGATGGAAGCAGTTTTCTTCCAGAAGCTGAGCGCAGCTTCCAAGCCCCAGAGTGGAAGGAGGATACTGCAGGGAAGCGGGGCAAGGCAGAGGAAAGGAGGGAGACAAGGAGGAGTAATGAAGTGCACACATGCATATGTGTGAAGGAACGACCTGACACACGAGATGTGTGCCAGTGAAATTAAAAAAAATAATAATAAAAAGTGAGTCCTGATGCTTTCGTGCTCATGCAACACATGCAGGGCTGACCTCAGATGCCTTCTGTCTGGCATCACCACACTCCCACAGATGATGGGGCTCAGGTGACATATTTGGTCTTTGGCCATCTCTGGCTCAAAGGTCCTTGACAGAGAACTTGGCCCAGTAAAAAACAAGGGAAAGGGCAGCCACAACTGGAAGACACTCATCGTCATAATTCTCTGCTGCTGAGCAATGCCTGGACCAGGAGCTGCCCCGTTTTGTGCTGTAGCAACAAGGCACTCAACTCCTCTTCAGCCCTTCCCAGACCAGGCAGACAGGAGCACTTCAAGGAAGAGGTTAGGAGGCTGTGGCCAGGTTTGTTTATTTTATATCCAATCACAGTTAAATGAAAAAAATCTGAGCAGTCCTCAGGCCTGGGTGTAGAGTCCGGGGCTGTTCACTGCTTGCTGCCTGCCCCCATGAGGTCACAGGGTGCTCTGTGCAGGGCACAGCCACGTCTGGAGAGGCTGAGGTCACTTGTCTTCTTCAGACTGGAGAAAAAGAGGCTGAGGGCTGACCTCATTGCAGTCTACAGCTTCCTCGTGGGGGGAAGTGGAGGGGCAGGCACTGATTTCTTCTCTCTGGTGACCAGTGACAGGACTGAAGGGAATTGCATAAAGCTATCTCAGGGGAGATTAAGGTTACATACTAGGAAAAGATTCTTCACAGTGGTTGAGCACTGGAACAGCGTCTCCAGGGAAGAGGTCACAGCACTAAGCCTTCCAGAGTGCAAGAAACATTTGGACAACACTTTCAGGCACCTGGTGGGATTATTGGTTGTCGTGTGCGGGGCTGGACTTCGATGATTCTTGTGGGTCCCTTCCAACTCAGGATATTCTGCAGTGGGCAGCCCATTCCCATATCTAATCACCCTTTTTGTGAAGAATTTCTTCCTAATGTCCAACATAAACCCCCCCTGGTGCAGCTTAAGACTGTGGCCTCTCGTCCTATCTCTCATTATCTGGGAGAAGAGACTGATCCCCACCTGGCTACAACCTCCTTTCAGGGAGTTGTAGAGAGCGATAAGCTCCCTCCCCCAGATCCTCCTTCTCTCCAGTCTGAGCCCCTCCAGCTCCCTCAGCTGCTCCTCATCAGACGTGCTCCAGACCCTTCCCCAGCTCTATTGCCCTTCTCTGGACCTGCTCCAGCACCTCAATGTCCTTCCTGAACTGGGGGCCCAGAACTGGACGCAGGGCTCGAGGTGCCTCAGCAGTGCTGAGGTTGTGTCTCTGCCCTGCAGCCCTATCTCCTGATGAGCACAAACCCTTCCCAGCTCCATCCAGCAACACTCCACTTCCACAGCCTGAGACAGGACACCCTACCCCCAGACCACCTCTGCAGCGCCAGACACTGGCTCTCCTGGCTGTGTAAACACCACAGAGGGACTAAAGATAGTGCCAGATCATTGCTCAAAATCACATCTTTTCTTCTCTGCAGAGGCTAGAAAATGGCAAATAGGATGCAGGGTTTGGCTCCACAGTGTTCACTGTTGTCATGACTCATGAGTTATTTTTTTTCTTTTCTGTAACAGAACATATGGCTGCAGAAATTATTCCCTGTCTGTTCTGACAATGGCCTGGCCAAAACACATTATGTTTTTGCATACAGTCAATGTAAGAAGAGAAGCACAACAGCATCATGTGTGTGAGTCACTATTTTAAATATTTTCTTTAAGTGTGTTATTTTACATGTTTAAAATACGCTTATGTGCGACATTCAGCGTATTAAATAAAGTCAAAAAGAGCAACAAGTGCTGCGGCACAGGTTAGCTGCACAGCTATAAATCTCTGTTTTGAAGCTCAACCACATGTGAAACAAGAGCTAATCAAATCATGGCAAAGGCAAAATTAATGTAAGTCTTTTCAAGAGGATCCAATCCCAGCGGAGGATTTTGCTCTGCCAAGCTCCTTCCAACTTTATTGGATGATAATTATTTCTGTACAAAAAAATGTTGCAATCAAACACTCCCCAAGCAGTACTTTTGTTTTCTACAGAGCTGGTTGAGCAATGAAAAGATTTATTAGTGGAGAATATATTAATGAGGAATTTGTGGAGAAACAACCAAAAAGTCAGTGAGTGGAATTTCCATGAAATATCTCCAGGGTGTGAATTTGCCAAGCACAAAACTTGAAGATGCCCAGTGCTCCCTGTGGGGTAACAATCACACCCCAAACTCTGGAAACAAGTATTTTTGCCACCCAGCATGCCCAAAGGAGAATACCAATTTACAGTAGCATCATAGCATCAGAGCATGGTTTGGGTTAGAAGGGAACTTAAAGACCATCTTATTCCAATCCCCTGCCACGGGTAGGGACACCTTCCACTAGACCAGGTTGCTCGAAGTCCTATCCAACCTGGCCCTGTGTCGTCCAGATCTACTGACACCAACTGTGAGCCCAAAGGAGCAAGTGTTTCATCTTCTGAGTTCAGGCTGCCCCTAATTGTTGGCTGAACGAAATAATCCTGCACAGAACTGCTCATCTCATAAATTATGGTTTCTTGTCCCTTCCTATGAAGCTCCATGTTCTCATGCCCAAGCAGATATGAGAGATATCTGTGGGACAGTCTCTCGTGGGACAAACACATACTAAAATAAGAAACATCCATTTTCCACACACATTACTCACTACTAACATACAGTCTGAACTGTCCTGCCATCTTCTTATTTAATGGAGTTTTCCTTGCCATGATCCGTGAGATAAGACACTATTTAGGCTTCTCCTTAATCACTTGAAATCTGTTGCCCAATAGGACATTATTATAACTCCATCATTTTTGAGATCCAGGAAGAAAATCCTCCAAGTCTGTTGTAGCAGTAAACGTGATGCTTTTGCTTCCCTCAGACACTGTAAAAATGAGAGGAAAGCTTCTTTATTACAATATTTAGGCCTTTCATTTGAGTTTATCAAATCAAACAATCCATTTTGGAGTTGCTTTTTTCTTCTACCTGTGGGAAAAAATTGCAGGCTACATATCCAAGTTCTTCCAGTGCTGGGATATCTGTATTTGTGTTGAAGATAAACAGGGACAAATTTCTCTTCTTTCCAATTTACAGAGAGTTTGGACTGATGTATTTCCTGGAACTGATGTATTTCATGGAACTGATGTGTTTGATAGAATTCAGGAGATATTTTTTGAACCATTAAAGGAAAATACACAAGTATTTCCTGAATTTGTTTCTTCTTATCCCATAGTTTACATGAACTGTTCAGCAAAGGGAAGCAAAAGCTGAGCATCAACCAAACCCAGACCAAAGCAGAGCTTCTGGTAGAAACCATGTTGGGATTAAATGATTTCCTTTGGTTTCCATCCAAAACCAAGCTGAACGTGGATTTCTGGGTTGAGTTTCACTTTGAATTTTTGGTTTTATTTAGTTATGAAGAATTAAGTGAAACTTGGGAGGTTCAAACCCTCATTGAATGATCCTGAAAAACGATCTGCAAAACCCCTCGCTATGGAGTCCAATTTCCTACCTTTGATCTCTGTGGATGCTGGGAGCAGCACCAATATCTCTTCCAACCCATAAAAAAATATGCTGGTGAAGCTACAATTTTTTTTTATGTAGAGACTTTGCTATGCAAGAGACAACATCCAGTCCCAGTCACCACCCTGGGGCCAGCATGAAAGTAGGAAATCCCTGAATTTGCCCTTCTCCAAGATAGGTTCTGTCAAAGTGAGCAGGTACCACCTTGAGCATGCCAAGAGAGAAATACAGAGAAAGGCGCAGAGCTAGGGGACCTACTGATTTTTTTCTCTGGGAAGAGGAAAGTATTTACCTTCCTCAGCTCCCAGCTTGTGCCAGAATCACAGGTAGTGCTCTTTGGGCTTCCCATCATGGTCACTATGATCCATGATATCCCAGTTGTGTGATGCAGCTGTCACTGAGCAGCCCATCCCACCTGACAGGAGCCAGAGGGCCATTGAGCTGGTGGCCACCGAAGTAACAGGCATTTTAATTTGTTTATCTACCCATCTGAGGTGTAATCCCATGTGTGCCAGCTTTGGCAGGAGAGATGGTGCAAGAACATCCTGCCCCACCATCTTGTATCCTCATAGCTTGCTTTTTAACTGGAGTAATTTCCATGATCTGACTTCAAGCCCTGTATGATAAAACTGGGGAGGGAGGTAGTTGCATCACAGGTTGAGAAGCTTTTGGGGAAGAAGAAGCCTTTGAAGCTGCTGTCTCCCCCAGAATATCCTCAAGTACTCCTGTTGGACCCTTCCTGTGGATGTATGACACGTCTCCCAGTTAAGTCATCTTTATGGAACACGTACTTCCCGCTCCCTTGTGTTTTTATTTTCCTCTCCCTCTTTAAATGCTTCCTGCCTTTGGCTGTCTGTGACTTAACTTCTTGGAACCTTAATAGTCTTGGAATCCCTCTACTTCTATAACTTGATTTTACTATTTAGGAGAAAGTTTGATTCATTCCCCCCAAACCAAAAAGAGAATAAAGGAAGGGGAAAAAATCCTATTCACCCACCAGCAAAGAAGCAAGATACAAAAAGATGAGATTATTCTCATTCAGCTATTCATGGCTTTGGAGTGCATTTCATTTCAGTGTCTGCACAGGCCTTTGTAGAACCATCTGATTGAACATTACTTATACTGCATATTATAGGCACTAATGAGAAAATGATTCTAAATTGCCCCTAGGGATGGTTATGATTAAACTATTTGCCTTTGCTTCCTCTAGTAAATTAAAGCAACCAAAAGAAAGAGAGAAAAAAAAGAGGCTCAATCTGGAAAGCAGTCAGGAGAATGGTTTGGTAAAGTTTCTGAATTCCTAGGAACATTTTTCCTTCTAAACCTGGTGATTGGATGTGTGTTTCATGCTGCAATTTGGAGCTAAAAGCTGTGACAAATATGTGACACGGGGTAGCGTTTTGGAGGACTGAACTGGGCAGGATTTTCTGTGTTGTCAACTGTTTTGAAGCCCTGATCAGCTTTAATTGCACTGAAGCTGCTAAACCCCTCTGTGCCACCGAGCAGCTCTTCCAAGGCGTCAGACGTCTGTCTCTTAAAAAGAGCATTTCAGAGGCTCTCACACACACGGAGCCTCATTCAGACGTTTTATTTAAACTCTTAAATCTTTTGAGCTTCGGGTGAATAAACGAGTCCCTGAAATGCAATCCATTCTTGCTGCTCAGGGTTTGCAAGTGGTTTTTTTCGCGTGGAAGAAACAAAATGTCACTTGTGTTTCCCTTGGCCTTTTTAAGGCACAGCGGGATTTGGGGAGCAGGGAGCGGTGTTCCATTGGATGTGCCTGTGCCTGTGTGTCCCCATGCACTCGGACTTCGGCAGGACTTTTATACATGATTGTCCACGGCTGTTGAATTAGCTAATGAATTAATGAAATGTGTGCAAACTACACGGGGTGAATTGCTAGGTCACGCAGTTTCTGGAGCACTAGTCAAAGTATCTGAGCTGAGGGGTCCCAAACCCGAGCTCACATCTCTCTGGTGGTCCCCAAGTCTCTGCAAGGTGGCCCCCATCATCTTCACACTCTCTGACCTGGACAATCTCACTTCCATCACCCAACCCAACACGCTGGAGTCAACTGCAGGTACTCCTTTTGGTCTGTGGGTCTGTGGGACACTCCTGTGGTCCCAGTGATGGGGAAAGGCCCTGAATTGATCTGACAACAAAGCATCTCAGACTCTCTGCTACAACTTGAGACACACACACCTCCTCTGCAAGAGTTTGTATGACCAAGATGCCTTGGTGCTTCCTCAAAAGACAACAAGGTGCAGCACTCAGAGACCCAACAGAACAACCAAATGCTGCATTGTTGAATTTTACTGTAGAGCTACTAATGATTTTATACCCCAACTGTTAGCAGTGTGTCTCAGGTTTTATTCTTTATATATCAGAGGGACATGAAAAAAAATTATTGAGAGCTTATCTGTATGATACCTGAGGCCACATGGAGCTTCCATTAGCTAGGGATGAGAGGAGCCTGTTCTTGCTTTTCTTTGGGCACAAATAAGGGACAACTGAGCAACTCAGATGCAGTTGTCTGTACCAGCAACATCTGAAGCTGCGGAAGTTTTGTGGATAAACTCCTTTTTTCTTGGATAATAGAGACAACTCCATGCTCAAAAGATCTCTAAGGGACCAGGCAAGATCTTGTCCCAGTGCTTGTGTCAACACAGATGGTCACTGGGGTTTATTCATACTGCTTAATTTTGGGTGGGCTACATAAGGGAGCTGAGGTCCGTGTCACTGAGGCCTCAATCTGTGCCAAGACTACAGGTGTCTAATTGATTTCCTTGAAGGAAATCCTTTCTGTCCACATACAGCCAGTGGTAAG
This sequence comes from Lepidothrix coronata, assembly GCF_001604755.1. Classification (NCBI taxonomy): domain Eukaryota; kingdom Metazoa; phylum Chordata; class Aves; order Passeriformes; family Pipridae; genus Lepidothrix; species Lepidothrix coronata. Next base: position 5,114,580 of record NW_016690219.1, on the reverse strand, counting down.
AAGAAAAAAAGGTCTTGCAGCGAGCATAAGTACACACAAACAGTCCCAAACACAACACCCAACTAACCTGCCTACCTATGATAGATAAGTTTTTTCCTTTAGAGGCTCTCCAAGGTGCTTATCATTAATTACCCAAAGAAATGTGGATCTTGGTGAGAGAAACATCTGCAATTTTGTCATTAGTTAGATGCCCAAATAGGACAGAGTTTGGGCTGTCTGTCATGTCCAAGTACTTCACGAGCCCTAAGAGGGTGGTGAGATGCTGAAACAGGTTGTCCAGGGATGCTGTGGCTGCCCCATCCCTGGAAGTGTTCAACACCATATTAGATGGGGTTTTGAGCAACCTGGTCTAGCAGAAGGTGTCCATGCCCACAGCAGGGAGGTTAGAATTAGATGATCTTTAAAGTCCCTTCAACCCAAATAATCTTGTGCGTTTATGGTTCTTGGTTAGCAGGGACAAAGTCTAACTTCAGGTATTTGACTGATCCACAGGTATCTGCACCACCAGGAGTGGAGTCTGAACATGTGTGTTTCTGTGCACAAGTGCAGTGGGGTGTATGGGTGAAAGGAGAGAGAGAGGAAGGACACAGACTCTCCTGTACATAGTCATTACAACCAAGAACTATCCCTTAATTGTGCTGTCCCCTTGTGCAGAATGATTCTGGCTTTGGTGTCAGGAATGCATTTCCAGTTGACCCCATGCTCAAACCTGAAGGCAGAGTGTTCATTGTTTCCTCTCCACACCACTCCTTCCCTATAACTGGAAGATTATGTGTTTCTTAGCTACTGGTCAGACTGGTAGTGCCTGCCAAGAAACTTTCAGGGAATTTCCTCGCTATGTAACAAATTTATGAGTCATATGAAAATCTGGGAAATGATTCAACCAGCTGTCTTTCGTTGACTCAAAGATTTTTACAACACCTCGGTGCCTCATCTTTGATTTGAGCCAGCAGAATGGTTTATTGTAACATCAAATAGTCTTATGTTCACTGGAAGGATGCTTCCTACTACAAAAAAAAAAAAAAAGAAGAAGAAGAAAAAGCTATAAAACATTTGAAAGCAGCCTGTCCTTAGGTGAAGGATGCACACACAGAGCAACCATATTCATTCACTATGAGCTGATGAATGTGGCTGAACTGCTGTTTCCCTCCAGGATGGCTGCAGAGGTGGCTGTCACTGAGAAGAGTGGCTCAGCTCTCAGCTGCAGCAGGTACAGCCTTCCTGCATGGCAGGGATCAGACTTGCAGAAGCTTTTGTTCATATTTGGGTTTAAATGGCTATTTCAAGGAATTTGAGCGGATCCAGACTGAGCAGCAATGCACCTAAAGCCTGGAAATGTTTTTCTTGTTATGTACCCTGTCCAGATGGTAAAGAGGTTGCATCCACTCAAAGAGAGGTAGGAACTGGACCAGGACCTTCCATCAGTATGGAAGATGCTCATTGTAGGAGTCAGTCATAAAGAACATTCTTTTCATCATCCTTTCTGAGCAAAACCACCCAGAGCTGCTCTTTGCTGAGCTGGAATCACTGGCACCCCTGAGCAGAAGCAACAATCACAGACTGGCTTGGCTGGGGGGCAATGGAGATCCTCATCTTACAGATGCCTTGGGATGGTCCAGAGCATGTGGAGCACTTGGAGAACAGAGCTTCAGCTGGAAGAGAGCTGGACTGGGCAGTAGGCAGGTAGCTACAGCTATGTGAGGAGCTAGGCTGAGGAACAAAGCAGGTTAACCCTTTAATGGAGGACATTCACTTGGGTGAATCAAAGAATCCCAGACTGGTTTGAGTTGGAAGGGGTATTAAAGATCATTTCATTTTAACCCCCCCCTGCCATGGGCAGGGACACTTTCCACTACACCAGGTTGCTCAGAGCCTCATCCAACCTGGCCTTGAGCACTTCCAGGGATGGGGCAGCCACAGCTCCTCTGAGCAACCTGTGCCAGGGACTCACCATCATTATAGGGAAGAATTTTTTCCTAACATCTAATCTAAATGCCACCCTCCTGAGTGACACAGCCAGCTTTGGACTCCCCTCCTCTTCTTAAGGGGACTTCAAGTACCAAAAGTCTGTGTGTAAGTTATTTTGGGTGAGGGATGATCTCTCAAAGAGTTACCTGGCACAAGGACAGCCAACAGCTCATGTGTGCCCCTGGGCAGCAGCCTCTGCTGAGGGAAAAGGAAACCTCTGGAATCTCCATCAGGAGCCTGTGAGCAAGATCCTTACCCTGCAGCGAGTGTCAGGAGCGTGACCAGTGCTGGCAGCCAGAAAACACTCTAATTTTAGAGGTCTTGGAGAAAAAAAAAAGAGGTCCTGCCTGGAGCTTGTTGTGCCCTGGTGCCCAGGACAGCACCCTGAGATGGCTATTGAGGACAGTATCACCAGCAACCAGTCTTGGTTGGAGGCAAAGCAGGGTTGTGGGTCTTCTGCTGCTCACCCAGGCACTGCAGGCAAACTCCTGCAGCCAGGGCTGTGCTCAGAGACCTCACTTCTCCATTACTATTGCTGCCAATAATCCTCATTAATGGGAACTGCACCTTTTGCTCAAGAAAACCAGAGTAAGAGCAGGAGACTTTGGCAGAGTTACCTGAGACCTGAAAAGACATCTCACCTAAACAACCAGAGCAAAAGGGAGTTGTTGAGCAACTTCAGCCACAGTTTAATCACTTAGGACTCATAGATTCACATCCTCTAATTTTATGTACTTACAAATATAGAGAAATTGCAGTGCTCCCACGGTTTTAAAAAACTATATGTGTGGATAAATCTATTTAATAGATGGCACTAGAGCTAATCAGTAAGCAGAAAACAAAAGTAGAGTGGAAATTATTCTTCCAGTAAGAGTTAAATTGCTGCAAACAGAAAGAAAACCGGAATTTATTATTACGGAACTAAACCAAGACTATATAAAATATCCAAATTAATTTAATTGTTACAACCCTGTTTTCAGCACATTGATGAAAGCCATCAGCCACTCAAAGAATTGCTCACAGTAGCCCCAAATCCTTCATTTTAGCCACTCGATTTCACTGCCAAAATCACAGAATAGTTTGGGCTGAAAGGGACCTTAAAGATCATCTATTTTCAATCCCCTGCCATGGGCAGGGACACCTTCCACCAGACCAGGTCGCTCAGAGACCCATCCAACCTGGCCTTGGACACTTCCAGGGATGGGGCAGCCACAGTTTCTCTGGGCAACCTGTGCCAGGGCTTCACCATCCTTACAGGGAAGAATTTCTCCCTAATATCTAATCTAAATCTACTCTCCTCCACCTTAAAGCCATTCCCTACAAATGCTCGTAGCAAGGAGCTCTCAGCATAGCTGAAATGAATGCACCTCTGCAGCAATCACCCAGCACTTTACAGGTGTATTGTGGCTTACAAACCTTGAAATGCCTCATGGCAGCACCTGGAGAATCCACGGTATGACAGAGTAAAGGCAAATATAGCATACTTTAAACACACAGGACAAGTAAGGGTTCAGAGGAGAGCAGCAGTATTTTGATTTATTGATGGTGTGTTCGGTGAACTAAACCACCCTTCTCTGTCCAGGGCCTTACTGCAGCTCTACTCTTTAGTATTCAGATAAGCAGTATAAATACTTGTCAGAGTTTTTATCCATATCACAAATGGACATAGACCAGCTCGCATGAAACTCTCATTTCTATCCATTTCCAAAGGATACAAAGCTGGGATCGGTGGAGTATGAGGGAATTAGAAACTTGGGGCAAAGAAAAAGAAATCCTAAATGGTGATATTATCTCGTGACTGCTTTCTGATTGAGAATTCCCCTTTCATCTTTCCACCCCTTCCCACTGAGCAGCGTTGTGGCTGCCATTTTTAACAGGCAGAGAGATCAAAAATGTCTGACTTCAGGGAATTTGGCAAAGGTTCTGGACTTGGACCCAGCAGCAGATACACAACACTTGTAACATTCAAAACAGACCCTCTTTTTCTTGACCTTTCTGATTTTTATTGCTTATCTGGGTATATATAATCATTTTAAGATGTCTCCCCTTACTTACCATAAAATAACCACGAATTATTTTTTAAAAGGTACATTATAAGCTTCAGAACGACTCTTAAATGTACCCAGGCAGACAAGGGGGAATGTGAGGTTGCTGTCATGAAGGATAACTTCTGGCAACTGCTCTGAGAGAGACACTAATGAGTTTAATTAGCATTTGGAAGCACAATCCCCCCATTCTGAAGCCAATGCCCTGCTGGCAGTGACAACTCTTTGGAAGATCAACAGCAAAAGACATTTTCTGTAATGAGGCTTCGTACAACTCCATGTGTCATGCAAGGAGGGATTTGTCCCTGGCAGAATTGCAATAGGAAAGCTGGAGCTGGAAGGTTTTCCAGCTGTGGACCTCCAGCAGGTAACACACGTCCTCCCCTGGGTAACGGGGGATTAATGACCAGGCACCGAGACCTGGCACCGTCAGGTGCAAATCCAAAAATCAGCTTTTCCTCCTGGCAAATCACTTCACCTCCTAATTCATTTCGTCTCTTTAGCTTAAAGGCTTTTCAGAGGGATGTTAATCTCTGCCTACATGTTTGCACAGTGCCTAGAATGTAGTAAGGGATTAGTCACTGTTGGGACTATCATGCAATGGCAACAGGAATGGTGAGGTAGCAATAAATTGGAAAAAGCAGCCGCAGATGCTGGTGCCTCAGAGGGGGTTGGAATAAGGACCAAAATTGGATCACAGTTCAGCAGGGAACAGTGAGTCTATTCTAGTGAGGAAAGTAAAATAGGAAAAGATATTTAAAAGATATTTAAAGTATTAAAAAAATTAAATGAAAAACCGTTACCTACATGGTTTTAAGCTGAAGGAGGGTAGATTTAAATTAGGTGGTAGGAAGAAATTCTTTACTCAGAGGGTGGAGAGGTCCTGGCACAGGTTACCCAGAGAAGCTGTGGCTGCCCCATCCCTGGAAGTGCTCAAGGCCAGGTTGGATGGGGCTTGGAGGAAGCTGGGGTAGTAGAAGTTGTCCCTGCCCATGGCAGGGGGGTTGGAATAGGTGTACTTTGAGGTCTCTCTCAACCCAAACCATTTTATTTTTCTATGTCCTTGTGCTCAACAAGTAATAGCTACTACAGGTAATAGCCCTCCCAGCCTGTGGGGTATTTGAATATTTTCAGAAAAGACAAGGAGAAATTAGGAGATGCAGAGGTGGAGTCACCAAGAATTTTGAGCTTAACGTGACTCATGCAATCACAGATAGGTCGATATTGAACATATTGTTTAATGCAGATCAAATCAAATCAAAGAGGAGTTGACCAGAATTTTCACAGAAAACGCACATGAAATCTGGGCTTAGTTTTTTCTACAACTTAGAAAAAAATTGAGTTCCTTTCATACTTTCTATTATAAATTATCAGGCCCAGAGCACATGTTTAAGTGCTTTTGTTGAATCAGGGTCATTATGAACAAGAGCCTGGCAATGCTCCCTTGTTAATGAGCTTCCAGGAAATGTACAATTGTTTTTAGAAGAGTCTAATGAAGACAGATTTGTAGGGGATCTCATTTGATGCAGCCAGAAAACCCAAACTCATCAAACAAACAAAAGCATGGGAGTAATTTTTTTTTTTTTTTTTTTTTTGGTGTCTGATTATCCTTCCAGGATTGCTGGTGTGTAATGCTTTCAAACTTTCATTGAACTTTACTCTCTCACTCCTGGCAATTATTTTTCCTTGATGTCTGATGTGGAATGATATACGTGCACCTGTGTGATAATGGCTGGTTGGATATATCTTTACTGACTGGGAAAACCCAGGATGTCACCTCTACACTTAACCATTTTATGTCTTTTATGGCTCTGCTATGGATCCCCTCACTAAAAGCTACCGGTGGAGCTTACATTTGTCAGGGGAAATGGGGGTGTTTTATCAAACCAGCTGTTTAAAGTCTCCTACAACTTTGCAAACTGCTTTAAGAGCCCTTGCTTTTATCACCGCTCAGACTTCCAAGCAGTCACCAGAACAAAGGAAAGAACAGCTGGGAAGTTTTAAAAGCAGCAATGTTTGCCATTTCACTCAGGTTCAAGCACAATAATTAATAAAACTTCCCCTCCTCTTCCACCTCATCTCAGTGCACAATCACTTTGGAACAGGACTTCTTGCTGGCCCCTTCTGCTGAGTTACAGCTGTTACATTTCCCTGATCCAAAATAGAAATCATTATCATTATGTCACATCCATATCACCCTGGTGTCCTGTGTCAACCTGTAAGAGGAAGCGTGCTCAGGGCAATTTTTTGTTAAGCATAAGCAAATCTTCTGGAATTTCATTCATCTGAAGGAGAAATGCTGCAGAGGTTCAGGAATACAGTACGTATGGCCAGGGGAGGTGAAAAACACCTCACTCCACTACAGCTGTGGAGAAGTTTGGTATCTCCCAGAGGTGAATCATGTGGGCTCCACCTACACCCAACGCAGAGTTGGGGGCCTCCGAAGGGTGATTTATTTTGGCTCCCTCAGACACCTCTCTTAGCATGGGATGAATCATCTCCTGACCCTCTCCCACTCTCTCCACCAACTAAATATATCTGGCATTAGCCAAACTTGCAGGCATCCACATTAGGTCGGGCAAATCCCATCTGGGCAGGCTGGTGGTCTGTCCAGCCTGGTTTTCTGTCGGGCTTTCCATCAGCGGACATGAGGGATGCTCCACAAGGATGCAAAACAAAGAGCAACACCAGATCTGTAATGTAGGGGCTGCACAGTAATAAAGTGTGAAGAAAATTGTTTCCTTCCCCTCTCTGGTGATCAGTGTTAGGTCTGACCTATGAGGGCTGGATTGATGGCCCTTGTAATTTTATCCAAACTGGAGCTCCTGGAGCAGATTTGAGGGGCAGAAATAGTGCTGCTGATCCCTGGAAGATGGGGCTGGATCCTCCAAAAGGACCCAGAGGCTGGAAACGGTGCTTGTAGAGTAACCAAACTGTGGGATTTTAGCAGGAAATAACAGTGACCATGTTTTCACACAGTCCATGCTCAGAATCATAGCAGAAGCAAGTACAATTCTGAGTATTTCCTGAAGTCACTTAGAAATCTTAACTCCCACTAAATACAAATATAGATTGAAATAACTGATTTTTTTTTTCCTTTCTCTGACAATTAATGCCAGGATTTGTGGCATTGACCTTTTTTGCTCTGTTCAGGGCTTCCCCACAGCTGCTGTTCTCCATCCCAGTGGGACATTCTCTGTGCCATGAATTGAGTCCTCCCTCTGACAGGTGAGATGGGTCCCTTATTGACACAATGGTACGTCCAGCTGCAGTTGCAGCAGGGATCTGCCAGAGATTGTCCTTGCTCAGAAATGACCTGGTGAGTTCCCCATGATGTTCATTCCCAGGGTAATGTCAACTGCTCCCCATGGTGACATTCCATATGCCACTGAAGAAATGGATGTCTGGATCTAGCCCGAGACCTTGGCCATTCAGCAGAGCATCATTTCTCTGTGGCCACACAGGCTCATGGCATTGACAGACGTTATTGCAAAGGAAAACACTCAAAGCACATTAAGAAAAACAAGGTGCCTGTGTTTCCCAGCCCACTTTGCCAAGATAGTGGTAGACAGACAGTGTTTACAAACCATTATTAACCAAACAAAGCTCTTTAAAGAGAGTCAACCCAGGGCACTCTGGCCTCCATTAAAACAGACTTTTCAAAAACATTTATGGACTTAAATAAAACTCATTCAGAACACCAGGGAAATTGCCTCCAGGTTACACTCTGGCTTTGCTACCAGTCTAGTCCTTAAAATTACTCACTAGGAAAGGGGAAGACTTTTTTTCCCAGCTAAAGGGTTGCCGTGTGTGCTGCTCAGCTGTGAGAGTCCTGCCAGAACGCAGCTGGCCAGATGTGGGTGGCTGAGATTTGATGCAGTGTATATACCAGATTTTCATTATTGTTATTACTACTATTATTATTATTGTTATTAGTATTAAAGCCTTGCCTGAAAGTTTGCATAGGCAAAGGATTGGAGTTGGAAATGCTGTAGCACAGAGACTGAGGCACAATGAGACCAAATTATTTGTCCCCGGACACACAGGAGGTCAGTGGCAGAGCAGGGAAATAAGCTCAGCTTTCCTAGAAACAAAGCAACCTCTTTAAAACAGGTCTAACTGCCATTTTCAAGGTGTCCATCACGCTGACATCCAAGTTACTGTCCTAGGAGCACAACCTGCACAGAAACTACTGTGCTCTGGAGGTTGTTCTTTATCTTCCTGCCAGTAGATGCAAAAACCTCATCAATAAGAGTGGGAGAAATGGTTGCAGAAATGCTTTTGCTGGTAACTTTCACTCTCTAGCTCATATTGTTAACACACCCGACTCTGAATGCTGGATGGCAGATGGAAATACTCACTGGCCTGATGGATTTATGGATGTCTGAATCCTTGTGGCAGTATATATTGCCTTCAGAACAACATTTTCTTCAGAGTGAGCCAAGTCCTGGTGCAGTCAAAGTTGTTGGAAGTTTTGCCACTAACATTAATGAGATCAGGATTTGGATTTGTGGCTGCAGAGACAAAAATAACCCACTACTGCAAATTGGAAAGTAAGAGCTGAATTAAATGAGGTGAGACTGGGAAAAAGAGAAAGAAAGACTGATGCTCTGGTAGGGTTTAGGATGGAGTTTTGCCCCATCTCTGTGTCTCCTTCTGCTGAAGGAGGTAGTCTCACAACCAGGCAGATCAACATTTGGCTCAGGAAAAAATGTTTCAACTACCATCCATGAAATGCAACCCCAGCCTGTACCATTGGTGACCAAAATCTCTCACAGGTGCCCTGTATGAACCTAGGTGTTGTTCTCTGCTAGTTTCCAGCAGGTAATTTTCCACACCATATAAAAGTTCCTAAATCCAAGTATAAGATGGACACACTGGTAGGTCAGTCTCTTCTGTCAGGTAACAAGTGACAGGAAGCAAGGAAACAGCATCAAGTTGCACCAGGGGAGGTTTAGACCAGATATTAGGAAAACTTTCTTCACTGAAAGGGTGGTCAGGCACTGGAACAGGCTGCCCTGGGAAGTGGTGGAATCACCATCCCTGGGATTGTTCAAAAAACATGTGGATGTTGCACCTGGGGACATGATTTAGTGGGGGATTTGGCAGTGCTGGGTTAGTGGTTGGACCTGATGACCTTAAAGGTCTTTTCCAATATAAATGAGTCTATGATTCCAAGATATAGAAGGGGACTGAACTGAACTTTGGCCTAAGAAGAATCCAAACATTTTCTTTGAGATAAGAGGCAGGAGCAGGGACAAATGACCAAAGAGGTTCAAGTAAGACAAACCCATGCTCGACACATCTGGAAGAGCTGGCCTGGGGAACATTGCTTCCTGCCAGTAGTTCTGACTGGGCATATACCAAGAAGGACAAGACATTTCAGACAACTGACCCTTCTGGGGTGATTTCTAGCAAATTTGACATAAAAGCATGGTTATAAAACTCATAACAATCTAAATTGATACCCTGGTGGCTGACAGGGAGGAGTGAGTGCTGCTTTGGTGAAGGTGGTTTTCGCAGTCAAAGCAAACATACAGGAGCTGGTAACAGCTGGGCCCAGCTCCCAATGTTGCCCTGGTGATTTTGAGGCTGCTCTGAAAGTTCCAGCTGCATATGGTGGAGCTGGGGTGGTGCGGCACCTCCTGCGAGTCACCTCCATCCCCTTTACCTAAAAAATGTCAAAACTGAAGCAAAGACCATCCACCAAGTTCACTGAGTATCTTCAATCCAACTAGAGAGGAAAAGCGCATCAAGTGCAATATCTTTTCACAGCTCTGCCTTGAAAGGAGAGACGAAATCCTCCCTCCTGAGCTGCTGTGCTCGGCCAGCTCCAGCTGTGAGCTCGCAGCCGCTCTCCTCCGGAGCAGAGCGAGATAGTGATGCGGAAATCCCACCCGTGGCTGATTACACAAGGCAGGTGTGATGCCAAGAACATCGTCACCCACTTCCCTTGCCAAGTACCTGGATGCAGCATGAACAATCACATCCTTCAGATCGCTCCGTCAGCGATGAGCGCATCCCCCTCGGAGATGGGATGGCTGGACATGCAAAGTAATGTGCCTGTGTGCCTTTCATGTGCAGAGCTGTAACAGATGTTCAAAGATCATCCTCTGGCACTGAGAAAGTGTCTAGGAGGCCCTGGATAGGAGTTTTCTTGGCATAGTTATTTTTTATTTTTTTTTCAGATGAGCTGAAGGGGGAAAGTTCCTGTTAGTGATTATTTTCTGTCTGTGAGCAAAGGGCTTATGATGAGTGTCCCAGCTCATACATCTGGGAATGCCAACCAGATAAATGCAGCTTTCCTCTTCCCTGTGGGTCCCTATCTCTCAGCAGGATTTGCAAAGATCCATAAGACATTCTTTTTGGTGACACCAGCAACTAAAGACCTGCAGCTGGAAGCAACTCACACTTCCTCCAAGACGAAACTGTGAATCTCACCACAAAACTGCAAAACACAGGTGATGTCCATGGGCGTCTCAGCCAATAACAACAGAGATTTATGCAGAAATCATGTTGAAGCTGATAAAAAGCTGAGAAAAGAAAATGCTGGCATGAGTGTGTTCTCCAGGGCTGGCCCCAGATCCCAGACACTTTTGAATCACAGTGATATGGACCCCATTCATATGGTGGACAGTCTCCTTAAAAAGACTTCTTCAGCTTGGCTACCCCCTTTTCTCAATAACAAAGGAAGAGTTATAGCAGACTTCTCAAGTCAGTCCTTGAGATAACTAGACTCTTGCCAACACTACATGAGTGTGAAGTTTTGCAATTCCCTCTGATTCTCTGCCAGCAGAGCCCTGGGGTTTTTTTGGGATGCAATGAGGTGAACATGGGCACAGGCAGCTCAGCACATGGATGGCCTTTGGGACAAGAACAGAGGATGAAATTCTTGTTTCAGTGCTCCAGACAGCAGGACTTGTCCTCAGAGCTTGTCATGGATAAAATAGTAGGATCACTAAAGTTGGAAAAGACCTCTGGGTTCATCGAGTTCAAATGGAGACCATGACCCTGCCCTGAGGTGTGAGAGCAGAGCACATGAGGACGACCATTCTGTGACACTGGTGGCCAGAGATGGCCAAAGCAGGTCACTGAAGCTTTAGAAAACATGGCCACTCATTAATAACACCTAAAGGATGAACCCCACTGATGCTGGTTGTGGAGCTCATTTTAAATCTGGCTGGATGTTTCTCTGACTCTTTGTCCACGTGAAGGGGGGGAATTCCTACAACTCCTTTCTTTAGTTTTAGAATCATAGAATCATTTGGATTGGAAAAGAACTTTAGGATTATCAAGTCCCCCTGTTAGCTTAGTGCTGCCAAGTCCACCGCTAAACCATGTCCCCAAGTGCCACACCCACACTTACAGGGATGGTGATTCTATTGCTTCCCTGGGCAGCCTGTTACAATGCCTGACCACCCTTTCAGTGAAGAAATTGTTCCTAATATCCAGTCTAATCCTCCCCTGGCACAGCTTGAGGCCATTTCATCCTGTGTCTTGTTACTTGTAAGAAGAGATTGACCCCCACTTGGCTACCACTTCTTTTCAGGGAATTGCAGAGAACAAGAAGGTCCCCCAAATCCTCCTATTCTCCAGGCTAAACACTCCCATCTCCCTCAGCTGCTCCTCATCTGACTTTTGCTCTAGTTGATCTTGCCCATCTCCTGGAATGCTGCACCATGTGCGGACTCTCTCCAGCTGTGGGTATATTTGGTTGATGAGGCTTTAAAGTTCCTATTTACTATTTCAACTGAGTAGTCAAATGCCTGGCATAAGCAATCAGGATCACGTCTAACTGAGTCTGTATTCCTGCTATGAAACCCTATAGCAACAATTTTGGCTGTCTTACTGAGGGTTGCCCTTCCCACCACGAAATAATGCCTGCAGGGCATCACTGCATCCTGCAAAACCTGCAGGAGCGAGTCCCAGTTAATCAGTGAGGGGTTTTTTGTAGGGCAACTAAAATGTTCTCATCTCACTTGGTGGGTTTGGCTTCCTCACTGCAGAGCTCCCTAACTTTAAACATGAAGGAGCATTTATCCTCAGGGTCTAACTTAGAGCCACTCTGAACCATGAAGACCCTTTTCACTGATTACACAGAGCTGGGAATGGGCCTCGACTGATTGCTGAAAAATTTAAACTTTTTTCATGCTGTTTTTGAGCAGAGACAGAGAAGACACAGACATAGATAAATAGGGCATAAAAGACTTTTTTTCATGTGTAGATTGCAACACCACAGGAAAAACTGACCCACTCCCTTCCCTTCATTTATCACTGGTGTGTTTTGAACACTATATTTTGGGAAAGGGATATCTCTCTATTAAGTTGTAAGGGGAAACCTAGCATGGAATGGCCATCAAAGTTAAGGGGAATTTTGTCCCAGGTGTCAAAAGGAGGACAGAGACCCAAAATAGGCTTTTTATGACTTGTAATAAAAATTGGAGGCAGTTTCTCTCAGTTTGTGCTGGTAAAGGAACGATTTCTCTACCACTCTTCTGGATTTTGTTTCTAGCAATGGGGCTATAACACTGTAAACTTGTTTGCAGCCTCGTTGAACATGGAGATTAATTCATTAATGTTTATAAATTGCTTTAAGATCTGCAGCTGGATAAGTGCTAAGTAGTCTTATTGCTGTAATGCAGATGAATTTGCTTATCTCTCATGTAAATCAGCTTAAAACATTACCCTGAAATTAACAGCTCCGAGGTTAACAATGGGCTCAACCACACACTAAACTGCAGCTCTTATCGTATCACAACATTACCCTTATTAATTACACACTCTGCTGTGGTTTTTGGACCAAAATCAGCTACACTTCAGATATGGGCAGCCGGACAGCGCTGGGAGGAAAGAGTTTGTAGCTGCACGACACACATGTTAATCGTGAAATTAAACAGATGGCCCAGTCACTCATCAGTGAAAGTCCACCAGGGGCTGTAAGAAAGAGGGAGATTTCCTATGTAACATAACAATTTGGACATCAGAAGGTTTCGAGTTACAAGATTTTTCTTTATCCTCCACCTGAAACTTTTAAGGGGTAACATCAGGGAATTCCACCCGGACTTCGGATACTAATCTAGTTTTATGCTGTTTTGATCTGTCTATTGGGAGCTGGCAGCCAACTCCACTGGCTCCACGTAAGTGAACACCGTGCAGCAGATGGACCAGCCCTCTGCAGCCACTGAGAAGTGTCTGGAGCTCACAAATCCCCTCCTGTCTCCAGAAATCCTCACATGTAATGAGCTCATAAAAGAAGTAGACCCAGCACTCACAGCAATACGTGCTGGCAGGATGGGTTTAGGGAATGAGATGCAGGGGAGCAGGAGTAAATATTCAGTTGTTGCTTGGGCATCTCTGCTGAAGCCACGAGTGTCAGATCTGACATTAAACCTTGTTTCAGGCTATGTAACCACTAAGCTCACACCAAACTCACTCTGCAAGCTTTGCTTACTCTGAGCAGCGTGCAGAGGTAATACTTGCTGTCAAATTGCCTGGAGTAAAACCATAAAAACAGAATAATGGAACAAGTTGAGATTAAAAGCCAATTTACAGAATCATAGAATTATTTAGGTTGGAAAAGACCCTGAAGATCATCAAGTTCAACAATTAACCCAGCACTACCAAGTCCACCACAAATCCATGTCCCAAAACCTCACCATCAGTGCTGCATCCAGGCCTGGGGACCTCAATTCCAGAAAGATGTGGACCTGTTGGAACAAGTCCAGAGGAGGCCACTAAGTTAGTCAGAGGGCTGGAGCAGCTCTCCTATGGAGACAGGTTGAGAGGGTTGTTGTTCAGACTGGGGAAGGGAAGGCTCATAGGACAACTTAGATCCCCTTCCAGCACCTAAAGGGGCTTCAAGAGAGCTGGAGAGGGACTTTGGACAGGGGCCTGGAGTGACAGGACAAGGAGGGAATGGCTTTACACTGACAGAGAGCAGGGTTAGATGGGATATTGAGAAGAACTTCTTTCCTGTGAGGGTGGTGAGGCTCTGGCACAGGTTGCCCAGAGAAGCTGTGGCTGCCCCATCCCTGGAAGTGTTCAAGGCCAGATTGGATGGGGCTTGGACCTGAGCTAGTGGGGTGTGGGGATCTGAATTAGATGATCTTTAAGGTCCCTTCCAACCCAAACCATTCTGTCATTCTATGATTCTGTGTCCCTGAGTGACACTGGTGATTTGCATGAACCCATCAGTTTACTTTCCCCTGTGTCTGAGTTCTGCATCCTTCTTCACTTACAGACAGGAAAGGGATGATTATCAATATTTTTAAATGTATTTCTGGCAATGGGTAGAAGTTCTAACGGAAGTCAGGGCTGTGACAAACATGTGCACGGCATGGACAGCTTGTACAGAGGATGATTTACAGTCCAAGAGGACACCAAAGAAAGACTATGTGAAGGGAAGAAAGGGGTTTTTTTATCCTCAGAGCACCTAGAGTCAAACTTTTGGTGGTATTTAGATGCCTACCAGTGTTTTCAAAACCTGACATCTTATTCCATTTGAAAACCTGTTCCAGATTTCCAGAAGTGGTCACCTCTCCCAACTGGAGACACATTTTCAAAAGAGCTCAGATGCTGAGAAGATATTGGGCAAGTTTTCAAAAGTGCCCAGTATGAGGCTTTGAGATGTTTTGGAAAAGTGGGAGTAAGAATCAAAACATGCAGTGAGGATATGAAAAGCCAGGTTTACATGTCCTTTATCAGTTGCAGCCTGAGATTATACGTTTGGACTTAATCAAAAGTTTTTCTATTAAGAAATTATTCATATATTTTCATATAATTCAGTTAAGCAAGTATCTACCATCTTCCTCTTTCACAACACAGAAATTCATGGACAGTCTTTTCTTCCCATTATATCAAGTTTCCTATACAGAACAGTTTGGGGGAAATGAGAGAGATTTTTCTCTTCCTGTTTAATACTTACAGAAAGGGATTTTTATTTTATTATATTTTATTCTCAGACTCTATGAAATTTCCTTTTGAATCCTGGACATTTTCATTTATCTATGTTTTGGTGTTTTGGTTTTTTTTTTTTTTTAAACTGGCTGTGATTTAGTGGAAGCTTTAGAGTTTCTATTTCAAAAGTATGAATGAGTATGAAAAAAAAATATTTCTTTTACTTATATTTTCCATGTGTGATAAAATGATTTCACAATGAGCCCAAATTTGGAAAATGGACCTGCAAAATGCAGAAAAAGACACCACTGTGAACTTTTTTTCACACACCCACTGCAGGCACAATATTGATTTGAATTTTTTCTTTTTTTCTTCCAAGTATAACAAAAAATTATGGGTCTGGTAGTATTGTTCCTCATATACAAAGTCATATCAGTTTCTGGGTCTAACTTAACCTATCAGGGGAATGGGGCATTGCTCTGCTGTCTCACCAAGGCAGTGATGCACAGGGCAGAATCACAGGACTGTTCTCCTGGGCAATCACAGCGAAAAACTGTGATTGCCCAGAAGAAAAGCCAACCAGTCAATGAAACATCATCACCTGGTAGTGTGGGAAGGCACAGCCATGACCAGGGCGAGTATCCTGCAAACACACACCTGGCACTGCCCCTTAGGGCTCACAGGCAGGCTTTACTTTGGAGCCCATCAACATTTGGCAGCAACAGACAGTAGAGCAGAAAGATCTTCCTGAGGCACCAGCAGAAATCAGACCTTCAACACAAATTTTTCGCTGACACAATTTGTGCCACAAGAAATATTCCCTCTTCAGTTATCATAGAATAAATCATAAATGGTTTGGGCTGGAAGGGACCTTAAAGGTCATCCAGTTTCAACCCCCTGCCATAGGCAGGGACACCCTCCACTAGACCAGATTTCTCCGAGTCCCATCTAACCTGGCCTTGAACACTTCCAGGGATGAGGCAGCCACAGCTTTCCTGGGAAATCTTCATCAGTGTCTCACCGCCATCACGGTAAAGAATTTCTTCCTAATATCTAATCTAAATCTCCCCTGATTTAGTTTTAAATCCTTCCACCTTGTTCTGTCACACTTCTTTTCTTCTCCTTTCCCACTCCTTATTAATTTTTAGCTTGTAACACCAAAAGGTGTTGGAACAAAGGCTCTCTGATGTTCTCACATTGCAGAGGGTCAGATAAGATGATCCCACAAGGTCCCCTCAACCCATTTATCCTCCAGTTGTGTAATATGATTCAATTTCCTGGGGATTATGGACCAGGTGGGCTTAATGGTGCTCAGCTGCAACAGTAAGCCCTCAGCTCCTTCCAGATGGTCAGTGTTCAGCCCTGCAGGTCAACCTTAACCCCTGCCCTCTGGGTCTGTGATCCCTGAAAAAGCCAGCAGGTTTTTCCATAGCTACCTGGGTATACATCCTTCCCTAGAAAAGGGCTGGAAACAAAGCCCAGAAATAATGATCCAGCATTGCTGGACAAGCACTACTGCATGTGGTGCCTTTATATTTTGCCCTGCTAATCAAGGTGTTAATCAGAGCCAAAGTACTCCAGTCATGGGCACCTTTCAGAGAATTTCTTGTTGGTCAGAGAGGTCTTCATCCACTGCTTATTCCTAGGACATGCTGAGGCAGCAGGTATCAAACATCTTTTGTCAGCACAGGGAGCTCTACCTGGCACCTCACCATCTGCTGGCAAAGGCAGGGCTTGGCTTGGCCATGGTGCCAGCAGAGGAGTTCTGAAATGTCTATGCCTGCAGCTCAGTCACTGCATGGAGACACAGAAGGATTGTTCTGGCAGAACTGAGGTGCTGGGATGGATCACAGGGACTCAATGCCCAGGAATCAGCAAGGACCTCATGACACAGGGGAAGACAACACACCCCAGCAGTCCTTATCAGTCCAACCTGGAGAAAAGCGTTACTAGATCCAGTATCATCCTGACCTGGAACTAAAAAAGATATTTATCAGGGTCCAGGATACTGCCCTCATCCTGGGAAGCTGTGTGCTTACCTTGTTCACACCTAGCTCCAGCCCTGCAAAGTGCACCCATCAGTGCTGAAAGATTTTCCAGAATAGAATCATAGAAAGTTTTGGCTTGGAAGGGACTTTTAAAGGTCACCTAGTCTAACCCCCCTGCAGGGAGCAGGGACGTCTTCAACTAGACCAGATTCCTCAGAGCCCCAGCAGAGCATCAGACCCACCTCCTGCTCTGGGAGCTGCTCCCAGCAGGAGAGAGGAGCTGAGCTGGGAAGGGATTTTCTTGCAGCAGGAAAACCAAAGCAGGCCTGTGCCAGCCCCCAGCAAGCCACAGGCACGATTTCTGATCTTCATGAAATCATCAACCCTCTGTCCTGGGAATAGGGGCTCAGATAAACTGCCCAGAGGACCTGCTGTGCAAACAGTGGGGAGGGGGGATTTATTCCCCTTAGTGGGCAACTTATATAGTTTATAAGAAAGATTATTTACCTATGGGGGTTTGGCTTGTTCAAACCTTGAGATGTGGAGCATCTGGGCCGCAGAGCCCCACTGCCCTGCATCCAGGCAGGGGGCACAGGCAGAGACACCCCCCTACCAGCTACCATGGCTCCTGCAAGGCAGGACAGCTGCAAATAAATGTGCAACTCATAAAACTGGAGGGGCTCTGCAAGCTATTAGGTAATTAAGCAAAGTGAGGGCTCGGAGTACCCGGCTGCTGCTTCCAGCCCATGGCTGTGCTCTCTTTAGAGTCTGATTGGATAAAGGATTTTTATTAACTTCATATTTTTGCTTCTAATTTTCCTCTCTTTGCCTTTCATATTGCAGGCCCCGAGCTCCTCTGGTCTTGTGGTGATGTTTATTGGCACTGGCAGGTTGCAACACCCCTGCAGGCTTCCCACAGACAGATCCCAGAGTGCAGACCATGAACCGAGGCAACTTCATATGCTGCCTCTGCTGTGAAATTGCTCAGGCACTTCCCTCACGGTTTTCCTCTCGCCCTCCCCACCTTCCCAGCTGGAGCTGCCTCCCCCCAGCTGCCCCTCTCCTTTTCCAGGATAAGAGGCAACAGGCCCAGAAAAGCAGCTGGTTTGCAAGGCATCACTAAATTCGGTTTTTTTGCTGCTCCTTGAGGCTGTGGTTTGAAGTAGAAGAAAGTCCCTGTGGGCTGCAGTGGCCACCTATTCTGTGTAGTGCAGGACAGACTCCAGACAAGGGGAATGTGCAGGGTGGGTGGCTTTGAAGCATCAGCAAAAGACCTGATCATCTGCTTTTGACTCCGCCATAAACCTTCTTTATCTCCAAGGTCATATAAATCCTATCAGAAAGGTGGTGGATGCCCCATCCCTGGAAACAGTCAAGGCCAGGTTGGATAGGGCTCTGAGCTTCCTGGTCTAGTTGAAGATGTCCTTGGTCATTGCAGGGGCTTGGACTAGACAACCTTTAAATGTCACCTTCGACCCAAACCATTCTATGATTCCATGATTCTATGAGTCTAAGTCAACCCCGTCCAAACTGGATACATGGGAAACTTCACTTTGACCCCTTAAATGCACTTTTCACTCCTTTTATCTTCAAAGAGAGCTTAAAAATGCAAAAGTATATTTTTGCTGCCATAGTGCTAGTGTTTGAACACCTACTATTTGCCTCAGAGAGCTCCCCAGCCTCTCTTTGCAGCAATAAGCACCTTTCTGGAAGCTTTCCACAGCCTGAAAGAGTTGTACCCTGGGATTTATTTAACCTCCTGCAGTTGCTTGTTGTGCCCCATGGAACAATGGGCTCCGCTTTGCGAGCAGGGCTGGATCGGCTAAATTGGCTTATTCTGCGATGCTCACAGGCACATCTGTTAGCAACAGCTGGCTGCCAGCCCAGCCTGCCTCTTTTAATATTGCTTTGGGGTTTTACTGGTAGTGTCTCTGGACAGTAGGAGGCAAAGAAAGAAGCGACAAACCCCCAGAGTGCCACCAGTGAATCCCAATAAAAGGCGAGCGGGAAAGCGCCTGTTTGACGAGCAGCGCTGCCCGGTTTTGGTGGCCCTCCAGCTGCTTGTTATAATAGCAGGGGAGTGGCTGGGTCACTTGATGATTTGTTCCAGCTCCTTGTCCTGGTTGGGAGGAGGCATAAAAGATGCTTTGTTGCCACGAACAGGAGATGGGGAGCACTCCAGCCTCCAAATCTCCCACTTGCCAGCGGAGCCTGATACACTCCCCCATGTGGGATCCATTTGAGCCTGAAAACTTGACAAGGAATGTCATAGCAACACCAGGATGTTTCCCCATCCAGCACAGCAGCGGCAGCTTATTTGTTCAGCTCTCAGCTGCTGTGCACAATCAATGCAACATGTAGCGTGTGACGGGCTTTTAAGGCATGCGGGGAACCTCTGGCTGTGTGGAAAGGATGGTCTGTCCACAGGGAGTGCTTTTTGAGCCACATTCAGCATTGTTTGAGCTTCCAGGCGTCTCTTCCAGGCTCTTACAGGCCCTTGTCCCTCCCAAGCACTTGTAAAACTTTCAAGCTGACCCATTTCCACCCTTTTGGGGCTGCTGCAGTGTTCAGTGTCAATGCCCCAACCCGCACTCAGCAGCCTCTTTAGGTTCCTACCATCTTGACAGACCGGATGTTGGACCCGAAAGGTGATATTGTATCTGGACTGACACATCTGTGATTATCTGTTGCTTTATTCTATGTTTTAAAGTTTCTACTCTTTATGGCTGCAAATAAAAGCTGAGGAGCACAGAGAGACATAACTGATGCCTTTGGAGCAGTAGTTCTGAGGAGCAGCAGCTGCTGCCTTCAGCCAGATCTGCAGCTGCCTTAGGGGAAGCAGACAAGTTCATCTTTGTAACAGGGCTTATATTAAATAATAAAGCCCTGCTTTATTATTTATTATAAATAATATTTTAAATATTTTAATAATATTTTAAATTTTTTGATTTTAATTTTTAATTTTAATAATTTTTAAATATTTTAATATTTTTAATAATATTTTTATTATTTAATATAAAATAATATATTAAATTGTAGCAAAAAAAAGTCCATCTTAATATTCTCTCTCTTTCTCTTTTACCTCAAAGCACCCTATAAAATATAAACCCAGTCCTACTTGCCACCAAATTTCATCACTGAAAGACCCACAGGCCCTGGTCACTGAGCCCCTGGTCCTCATCAAGCTTTCTTAAATCCGCCACTGAAAAGTCAGAAGCAGCTTTCTGAGCTGACAGAAAATAACATCAATTTCCAGTGCAACTTGTTACTTAGGTCTCCTGTGAGATTTGCCAAAAGCAAACCACCTCCAGGAACCATTCAGACAGGAGTAAACCTTCTCAGCACGCCTGTCCTGTGGCACTGGCACTCTCAGAGCAGCCATGGGTGCTTAAGCCTATGCAGTTATCACAAGTTTAGCTAAAATGAGTTAGTCTGTACATAGGGCATCTGTCAGGAGAAAGTCAAAGTGTTTGTGGGTCTGTTAGAGGACCTGCACTGGTAGCAGTCTTCTTTATTTTAAATAAACAACTATAAATAATTTAAATAATTTTAAAGGCACCAAGTTTAATGGAAAGGCAGAGATCTGTGTATCAGGACCTAACTTGGGTTTTGCTTCCAGTGTCACTGCTACGTTCTGAGGAGACATGGGGTGTGGTATGAGATGACTCTGAAATATGAGATTACCATAAGGAAGTAATACATCATTATTTAAAAACATTTCTACACAGTCCTTTGTGATCTTTGGACATTGATACTGTTCTTTCTGATCTGCGAATTACTTCATGAGGGCATTTTCTGCAATTACTGAAGATACCTGGTATTGTTACTCCTTCTTCCCAAATGGAAAAGCCCAGGCAGGTCAAAAGGCCTTCCCAAGTCATGTAGATGAAGAGTTCAGAGTTGAATTTCACTTTCTGGACTTAGGGGGAAGTTCCTCAAAAAATAAATATATATTGAAAGACTCAAGTGATATGCCTGATCTTTTCCCATGATCATTCATCCACTTGTCTCTGTTCTACTGAAAGTCACTGCAATGTTTCTGTTATCTGCTGAAAGAAGCTTTTCTCCTGGCAAAAGAGAAAAGGACTTTTCTTGTCACATGGCAACCCCCAAGGGAATAGGGAAGAGAATAGTTTGGTGAGTGAAAAGCTCTGCTGAGAAATGACTCAGTCCATGCTGGATAAAGCAACACTGACCTTCAGTGACTAAAATTTGTCATGTCATGCTCTTTTCTCTTGGGATGTCATTTGGGATGCCAGGTTGGATGGGACTCTGAGCAACCTGTTCTAGAGGAAGGTGTCCCTGCCCATGGCAGGGACATTGGAACTAGAGCTTTAAGGTCCCTTCAAACCAAAATCATCATATGATTCTGTGGTTTGTAAGCCTGGCCAGAGCCAAGGGACATCTGAATCCTTCCTCTATCCCCAGTTGCAGGACAGCACCAGACACTGAACATCAGGGCCACCCAAAAGGATCTCAGCCTTTCAGGATTTTGCTTTCTAGTAGAAAAGGAACAGTTGTATTCCCATAGTTTTGGGGTCACCAGCCATCACAGATGGTCCCAGCACCACTTGCATTTGAAAGGGGCATCACTCCTCAATGTGACTTCCCAAGTTGCTGTTTGTTAGTTCTCTGCTGACCCTCTTCTCGATCACAACCTCTGCCACTGTCACTGAGGCTCTTTACCCTAACAGTGGTTTTCCTTGCCAAGACTACAGGCAAATCCTTGTTGGTTTTGGCACTCCCTACACCTGGAGAGGACCAAGCCCAGGTTTCAGCTGACCTCACCATGCCCATCTAGGTCAACCTGCAACTTCCCTCCCCATGGATATTTCCGCCTCTGAGAATCTGCCACCCTCTAACTAGTAGTGACTCAAGTGACCTTTAATGACAGTAAAAAATCCTCAACATTTAGAACACCTTTTTATTGTTGCTGTTTCCTTTAGTGTGCGTGTTCTTAAACTCCCAGCCTGTGCAGGCCAAGGATGCTGTGTGGCTCCCTGGAACGTGCTGAGCTCCCTGGAAGCACTGCCATTAACAACTAACAAATGTCAAGATAAACTCCATAATCACTGATTGTTGCATCCAGACCTGAAAACTCCCTGGATTGCTTTACCTTTAAGCAAAACCATGGTCTCACTGGATTGACACATTTTTTTAGGGCCAGGAGGCACTATCAGATTTTGAAACTCGACCTCCAGGACAGATTTCAGGCAGAAAGCATCTAACACCCACAGCAGACTTGCAGGGAAGCTGTGGAGCTCAGGGCTCCAGTGTGGGTACAACAGCCCCAATGTGTTCCTGTGAGCGGCCCATGTTCAGCCATGAGCTGATCACCATCATAAGGTGACCTTGTAATCCTGGTCACCTGCTGGCCCAATTAAACTATGGACATCTGCAAAATATAAGCTGAGAGACTCCCTGTGGCACACCAGTTGTGTTTTATAATGATTCCAAAGCAGTTCTAAGTGAAAATAAGCCACCCGACACAAGAGCTAACGAAGGCAGGGTGCAGAGCTGGAAAAGAACTGGAAAAAATTAACTTCTGGTATATATTTCCTATGGTTCCTTTCAGTTAACTCACTGCAATGCTTAAAATACTTCCTCGCCCTGTGAATCTGCTGTGGTATATTTAATACATTACCGGTACAAAATGATTTAAGCACGAGTTTCTTTTATCAGCAAAGTCCAAACTACTTCCCTCCCTCTAAAGCAGGGATGGAGCTGAACCAAAACCACAGATCTGATCACTCCCTGAACATTTGGGCGAGTTTGGATCTTCAACCTAGCATCATGTACAGTTCTAATTTGCTAATAGACCCACGCCTAAGTCCCAAATCTAAATGCTGTTGGATGTGGAGTTTGTTCCTTATAACGAAAGTGATCCAAAAATTCAGGAGACTTAGTCTATGAGGGAGTTTGGTTCTGACAAAAAAGCAATCACTCATGACCTCTCTCTAAACAAAACAGAAAGCAGAAACTGGAGTTTTACCCCTCTTGTGTTTGGACAGAGATTTCATTTTGTTCCAAATTTCTCCTGGCAAACACCATGGTTTGGGGCAAACCAGTGAAATTTTACAAGGTGAGGAAATTATATATGTCTTTGGGGATTTGTCCTAATAGGATTTGGGATTATTTTTTTTTTAAATAAAGGAAATTGTACCACGGTTTGATTGTTTTTTGTTTTGTTTTGTTTTGTTTTGTTTTTTTTCTGACAGGTACAACCATTCTCTACTACTTTTGAATCAACTTGGTGAGAACCAATGGACAGAGATGAGCAGTCATAGGACAATTTACTCTTTACCTTGGTCCCATTAGGAATAACCAGTTCCTTGGACAGACCTGCCTGGTGGTGTTCTCTGTCATGCTGCCAGAGTGATCCTCATCAGGCTTCTGTGTCTCTCACAGGCTACTCTCAAGGATGGTGCAGGAACAAGAACACTCCTAGGACCACTTCTAGTAGATGATTGAATGCAGTTTTAGAGGATAACAGAGTTTAATAAGGTGAAAGTAACCAGACTGTCAGTCTCCGAGCACAAGAATCACTCCTGGCAATGTTTGTTTTATTAATACAGATGTAGCCATTGAGGTCAATTAGACAAACTGGAGAGCCAGGCACGTTTAAATACTCAGATAGAGAAAGGCAGGAAGAAGATAAAAGTCTGGACTATAAGCCCTCTGATTTTTCTCTGCACAGGAATAACACAGCAGCAGCACTTCATGCTATATCACTAACCCAAAATCACAGTGCTGAGAAAGATGTTGAGCTTTCCCTCTGAGAACATCTTCAGCCTTCCTGACCCAGTCATTGGCTCTTTTTACCAATGCTGTCAGTAAGACTCATCCAATGCTCTGGAAACCCTTAAACTCTGAAGTGGAGTAAGTTAAACACTGTCATAGAGTCTGGCAAAAAGGGCACAGATCCTTTCTGTGTCTACTGTGTCTTGTCATGATGATAGAGTCACAGAATCCTAGGGTCATAGAATCATATAATCATGGAATGGTTTGGGTTGGAAGGGACCTTAAAAATTATCTAATTCCAATGCCCTGCCATGGGCAGGGACACCTTCCATTAGACCAGGTTGCTCCAAGTCCCACCCAATCTGGCCTTGAACACATCCAGAGCATCCAGGAATTCTCTGGGCAACCTGTGCCAAGACCTCACCACTCTCACAGTAAAGAATTTCTCCCTAATATTTAATCTAAATCTCTCCTCTACTAGTTTAATGCCATTCCCCCTTGTCCTACACTATCTATGTAAAAGTGAGTCAGTTTGCACTGACTCACCAAACTCTGAGCTGCCCAAGGACAAGGATGTACAGCTGAGAGGACAAAATTTTAAACCTCCTTGCACAGCTCCCCTGTAGCCTTGTAAGAATCCCAGCCTTGTGAGTTAAAGCTCAGAGAAACTTCTCATGTCAGAAGACCTAAAGCATGGGTTTGCAGTACTTGAAACCACTGTGGGTTTCCAACAGGTTCCACAAAAGCCAGAAAACAGCTTTTTTCCATGACAAGTTACTTTTGTACATCTATTAAGCAGAAAGGACACATTCCTACAAATAACCTAAACTGTGTCTGGAAATCATGATTTTGTAGACCATGTGGCTTCAAGCCTATGGGACATGTGCACTCAGAGCCCACTGGAAGAGGATGCTCAGCTGATAATGGTGGATCAGGCTCTCTGAGGGCTGAAGCCAGACCTTGACCCAATTTCAGAGTTCCTCCTCATCTACTCCCTCTCAGATCTGTGTGACTGAGGCAAAACAGGAAAGAGACTTTAAAAACAATCCCAAGTAAGATAGCATTACTGTATTTCAGGTTCCTCAGTGTACTCTTGGTGTTAAATTCTTCCATGTCGATAAAATGTCACCAGCCTCCGCAGGGCCCAAACAAACAGAGGCATCTCACTGTGTGAAGGTCACTAAGGCATTGCTGCCAACATTTTTTGTTCGATTTTTTGGTTGTTCCTTTTTTTTCACTCCAAGTTTCCCTCTAGTTTCAGACTGCTTTCATCTCCCTCTGTCTCTTGAGCACTGTCTCACTGTGCATCTGTTTTCCCTTTGCATATTCTCCCTTCCCCCTCTGTTTACTTTTATAAGCAGACTGTTGTTTTTATTCAATTCCCCTTGGTTTTCTTCGAGTTTTCCAGTTCTTCTACTCTCCTCTGCAGCTCTCACATTCTCTCCCCTTACCTTCCAGCCTCGAGTGCTGCTGGGGCCCTGTTTCTAATTACATCTGTTTTGTCTTGTTTACTGGAGTTTTCTTCTCCTCTATGTTGTACAGGAGTCACTTTCTTTTTTTTAAATTTTCTTTCCCCCTTCTGATCAGAAGCCAGGACACCACTTCTTCTTCACTGTTGTTGGTTTTACTCATTTACGTATTTTTCTTTCCCCAAGAAATAGAGTAGATGGCTGTTTAAAAAATGTTTACACTCCCATTATAGCAACTGCTGTGGAAATTGCTTTCATGCATATTAAATTGTAGCAAAAAAAGTCCATTTTAATATTCTCTCTCTTTCTCTTTTACTTCAAAGCACCTTATGAAATATAGACCGACTCCTACTTCCCACCAAATTTCCTTACTGAAAGAGTCACAGGCCCTGGTCACTGAGCAGCCCAGTCCTCATCAAGTCTTCTTAAATCTGCCACTGAAAAGTCAGAAGCATCTTTTTGAGTCGATAGAAAATAGCACCAGCTTCCAGTGCAACTTGTTACTTAGGTCTCCTGTAAGATTTGCCCAAACAAAACCACCTCCAGGAACCATTCAGGTAGGAGTAAACCTGCCTTTCCTGACAGGAAAATGATCTGAGGGGAGAAGTTCTCACTGGATCAGGTTCATAGTCGCTGTTACCTTGTCCTGAGTAGTACAGCAAGGAAAAGTGATCATCACAAGGGAAGGTAAATTTCATTAGCAAGAAAAAAAGCTCAGAAAACAACATGGGTTTCATCTGCTCATTTCCTTTTATTTTTAGGGAAAAGGAAACAAAATAAAAGTTAGTTTCTGCACTTGGCAGTCTTCTGTACCCTCTGAGCCTAAGGGTTCTTTTCAACCTCTGGGGAAAAAAGTGAGGCTTACCAAGATGCATAAGGGTAACAGAATCAAATTCTACAGTAATAAAATTTGTGAGGAAAATTATCCACCAGCTTTGAGAATTCCAGCAGTGCTCAAAGCCGTAAATGTTTGGCAACACAAGGCATTCAAGAAATCTGAACGGGTTATGTTGGGTTGGGTCCTTTGAAAGCTTTCCTTGTCCCTCCCCTTTGTTATGTTCTTTTCATGTTTGATTCTTATGAGCAGAAGTGGTTAACTCAGGAGTTTATGAAACAAGAAACTTGGCTTCCATTCCTGGCTCTTGCATTCACTTTCTGCCTAGTCTTGGAAGAGTCACTAAAACTAGATCTATATGCAGACTCAGGCTGTTCCAGGCATCAGGCACTCAGGATCTCTGTAAGCAGATTAGGTGAATGAATAGGATTACCCAAAACCAGAAAGCAGAGCTTAAATATACCTGGGGACACCTGTGAAAAATAGGAGGATGGGCAAGACTCAGGGCTTCTAGATTCCTGGTTCTGGATAAAGGAGGACATGGTGTTCAATAAGATAAGTGTTGAGAAAACAAAGAAACTTTATGGCACTTTGTGGTATGGTTTAGTGGTCATGGTGGTATTTGGTCGAAGGATGAGTTTGATGACCTTGAAGGTCTTTTCTAACCTTAATGATTCTGTGATTCTATGATTCTCTGTCCATCTGGGAGTCTAGCTGGGATTTAAGCTCTGAATCTTTTTTACATTAGGCATGTAAGTCACATTTGCCCAATTTTATGGAAACCTGCAGGACAACAAATTGTTTTTTGACAGCGAAAGAGGAATATGGGGAGTTGTTTTTTTCTCAGATACTCCTTACACTTGTTTGAAGCAGGAACTTTAATACACATCTTGACTTTTGGGGCAGTTTTCTGAACATCTCTTTGGTGGGGTAGGCAAAGGAGAAGGAAAATAGTCCAGTTCAGTCACTGCTCTGTGGGATATGGTTGGACACAGGTGGCAACATTGGAAAGTTCCATTACTACCTCTGGTTGGTGCAAAGCCAAGTATAACAACAGCGCCCAAAGAAGTATAATAACTGTACTCAAAGAACAACAAGCCCTGAAGCAGGTCCTTGAGGAAAGGCTACAGAGCAGACAGGCAGCCTGGGAGCTCTGCTTTGCCTCTGATGTGACACAGGGGTCTGAGCAGGATGACAGATCCAAGGCTGCTGTAGTTTCTCTGGTGGAGATTCGAGGCCTGTGGGGCTTTGCCAGCAGTAGTGTGACTGTGCATAGCCCTCAGCCACAGGAATTTGAAGGATCCCTGTAAAATACCATGCTGGAAGTAGCACTTAGGTCCATTTGTAGCTTTAGCTCAGAAGCCTGGTTCTGTGATCTGTCTGCACCCCTGAGTGCTGGATTGCTTTATGAGAGAAGTTAATATTCATGCAATCCAGTTGTGTTGAGGAGGTGAGTTGGAGTCAGCCAATTGTGTAGCATGTGTGTGTTTAAATATTTCCTTAGAAGTTTGCTTTGGAAAGCCAAAAACACCAGCACAATGCTAATAAATATTCCTATCAAATGTTTATGATGCCAAAGCCGTAATATAAATCAATATGTTTAGATTTGAGCATGATAAAGGTACCTTAAAACAAATGAATTGAAAATCATTTCCTTATTCCCTTACCTGCCAATTTTTCTGTGGAAACACCTTTGTTTCTCCAGCTACTCCTGATAACATCACAGACACATGAAACAGCTCTTGGAGCAGACCTCAGAAGCAATCCAAACCTCATGGGTCATGTAGACGCACGTGCACAGTGAGAATGGGACATGACAAAATGCTCACTGGTAGGAGTTGGATTTGTTTATAACAAGTTAGGGAACAGGGATGTGTGCAATCCACTGGTTGGGTGACAACCCCAAAATCCTGGCAACAAGTAATGCACAAGCTTGTTTATTCTGCTTGATCCCCTACAATGGGATGAGGATGGAGAAAATGGAAGAGGCGTTTTCCAGTGATTGGTAAAACAATTAAAGGCTTCGGCACAATAAATTGGTGCTTTGCCTCAACATTAAGGGCCAGGGATGGGGCCTGGTGTTTGCTTCACCACTTTCTTACGTGTTTGGGTTTTGCTCCTGGGCACAGACCCACAGCAACATGGCATCTACAGCCAAAACTGCTCCCAAGGTCAAGCCTGGCATCTACCAGGCTGTCAGTGGGAATCCAGGAGAAGACACCAACTGCAGACATCTGTTTTGGGAGGAAACCTTCTATAATTGCATTTTTGGAGTCCACACCCCAATCCTGTTGCATAATGCCAGTGATGGGGTTTCTTCCAGTCGTTCTTGTCATACAATCTCTGATTGCTTGGACCAGAGAGCTGTTCCTTCCTGTCTGAAAGCAGCCATCCCACAGCTAGACTAGAATGAATCCTGCTTTTCCAGGATGAGAAGCAGATGGGATTTATGTCCTAAAGTTTTGATGGCTTTTCTTTGCTTTAAAAACATCCGAAGGGCAGTTATTTTGCTTACTGTGTATTTTAGCTACTGGCAAATGTCTCTAGCCATGCTAGAGAGCTGATTATACCCCTCTCAAGCTTCCACTTTGAATCAAAAAAATCTTAGTAACAGTTGCTAGCAAAAACATTCTGGAATGGATTTGTTGATAGAAGATGACTGCTGTGCTTTCAGAAGGAAAATTAAACTGAAGAACAAGTATATTTAAGCTTAATTGCTTTAAAAACAGAACACATGCTATATTATAATCTGTACTTCACTGGAAAATGGAATAATCCAGAGGGCTGAATTCCATACAGTGCACTAGAAGAGTTATGCTAATTTGCAATGAGTCCTGCTTGCTGGTTTGTATCAGAATATATATATAAAATGCCTCAGCACCACTGGAGAACCATCTGCTTGTATTCTGATAGGATGGTGCAGTAAGAGTTAGCTGCAATTTTCAAGAAGATAATTTTGCAGATCAAGATAATCTTACCAAAAACTGGTTTTTAAACTGGATCCAATTCCTTTTGGTGGCTGGGCAATCTCAATGTGACATGTGTACTCCAGACTCACTGCTTGTCTCTGGTGTCATGTGGCATCTTCTTGTTGGGCTCTGTCAGCCATGACACACTATTAGTGTGTTGTAAGAAATGCTAATAGCAATTCCTTCCCAGTGAAGGTTTTAGTTTCCATCCGATACACAAATATCTTTGAGACACTACCAGCTTCCTTCAATTCTGATACTCAAAAGGAGGTGGCACCAACACCGTATTTTAGTTTTGGAAAACTGGAACTTCCCCAGTTTGTACATGAAATAGAGGCAGACTCAGACCTAAGTCCATTTGTCCAGCAGGCCTGTACACTAAAGAAATGGCTCAGACATCCATGAGCCTAAATATTATTTCAAACCTCCAAATGCTCATTGATTGCATAGCTCAGAAATTATTTACTTTGGCAAATGAATAAATAAACTGTGTCAAACAACTCAACAGTTTTTTGCTTGATTTTGCAGTTACTTTTTTTCCTTTTCCTCTCACTTCCTATTCTTCATCATATGGTTCTTGTGGAAAATGAGGCCACCTCACAGGAATGGACATTATAGCAAATCTCAGTGCTGTTGTAGGTTGAAATTAGCTCTTTCTAAACAGCAAAACCAGATGTAAGGCATGACAGGAACAGCAAATCCCATTACAGACCCGAGTGCTGGAGACGCCAGCAGGTAAATGGGCCTGTGTTGATCAGACACCCCCAGACTGCAGACTTACTGTGCTAAAAGGAAGCTTTTCCAGTGAAATGTCAAAAGATACCAAACCATGAGCAACTCCAGCCTTCTCGTAGCTCTGAAGGAAGGAAATAATCCATCTCAAGATGCGTTGAGCCTGTTCGTGTATAATAATCTATGTCAAGTTTCTTTGCAGCTTGTAAACCAGGGAAGAATAATAAACAAGGGAAAGCTGAAAGGGGTTAGAGGGAACCTGGTGTATATAACAGGAATTCAGCTTTGCTGCCACCAGGATTTCATCAGGTTTCTCATGACAGCTTTACATTTATCTCTTCTCAGTTCAGTGACTTCTGAACAATTTTGCAAAATTCTTAAAGACTTGATATCTGAAAGAAGTTCTAAGACAACTTAGCACACATCATCCTGCTTGTTCCCACAAATAACTGCAAATATTCAAGGCCAGACTGGACAAGGCTCTGAGCAACCTGATCTAGTTGCTCAGATCAGGTTTTTTCCAACCACCCTGTCCCTGCTTTTTCCAGGGTGGTTGGACTAAGCGTCCTTTAAAGGCCCCTTCCAACCCACACTATTCTATGATTCTAACTGCGTAATTTTTTTTCCCCACCCATGAAAATGTCCTGAGCAAATCAGGATGCACCAGCTATCTCAGGCACATCTCTCAGTGAAGCTGAGACTGCTCTCTGGGGAATGGTGTGGCCCAAGTTCTGCTTAGGAACAGTGTTGCTGAGCTGGCATTAGATGAGCTGTGGTCCTTTGGGACCACGATGGCTTGGGAGCAGTGCTGAGCCAAACTCTAGAGATACATTTGCTTCACAGTGTTAGATTTAGATGTCAGCCATGTATTGTGTGCTGCATCAAAAGAAGGATGGCCAGCAGGTCAAGGGAGGGAATTCTCCCTCTCTACTTCATTCTCATGAGACCCTGCCTAAGTATTGAATACAGCTCTGGGGTTCAAATATATGATGGACATGGCACCGTTGGAGTGAGTCCAGAGGAGGCCACAAAGCTGCTCCAAATGCTGGAGCCCCTGTGCTCTGGAGACAGGCTGGGAGAGCTGAGGATGTTCAACCTGGAGTAGAGAAGGCTCTGGGGAGACCCTAGAGTCCCTTCCAGTGCCTAAAGGGGCTCCAAGAAAGTTGGAGAGGGACTTTAGACAAGGGCCTGGAGGAACAGAGCAAGGGGGAATGGCTTCAAACTTACAAAGGGTATATTTAGATCAGAAATTGGGAAGAAATCTTTCTCTGTGAGGGTGGGGAGGCCCTGGCACAGGTTGCCCAGAGAAGCTGTGGTTACTCCATCCCTGGAAATCTTCAAGGCCAGGTTGGATGGGTCTCTGAGCAACCCACTCTAGTAGAAGGTGTCCCTGCACATGGCATGGGATTGGAATTAGATGATCTTTAAGGTCTCTTCCAACCCAAACCATTCTATGATTTATTAATACTTGCCAAATCTCTAACAGCATTTTGTAAACACTCAGAGGTAACTCACCCAGGACCCTAAGGAGCTCATTGTGATGAATAGCTTTGTTCTGATTATCTGTGAAATGATGTCCGAGACAATGAAGGAATACAGGAGCTGAAATGCTTAGACATTCATTAACACATTAATTAAACCCTTCCAGTACAAACCTGGGAAGCTGCCTTGGCTGTATATGTTGGCATCACATTGCAGTGATGGGCAATCTGAGGCACAGAACAGTGACTTGCCTTGCTGGTTTGACCTGCCTCACAATTTCTTTTGCAGTTTATGGTTGCTGCCTGGCTCTACAAGCTCTAGCAGGGAAGATCAATATTGCCAGCAGTAAATATCCCAAGAGTGATAAGATTATTAGTGTCTGACGCCTCTTATACTCCCTATGTCTATAGGACCACTGTCCAGTAAGACCAAGGATTATTTTGATTAGCAGCTGGTCTCAGGCAATATTAGTTTATGGGAAAGTTTCTTGGATGTAGCAAGTCTTCCCTACAAGGCTCATTAAATTGCATTTTGCTACATTTACTTCACGTGAGCAGTTTCCCTCATATGGATTGACTGTTTATGCTCATTTCTCAGCTGTGTTTATTGGTTAAGTTTCATAGCCTTAATCACAAATGCATAACATCCCTAACCAATACAGAGCATCCACCATTTCTAATAACATATGGTCTGACCACTGATAGTTTAGATGCCACGGTTCATTAATTCTCCACAGGAGTAATAAGCATTTGGTGTCGTCTTATATTTTAAGCCGATTTATTGTTCCAAAGGGATAAGAAAAAAGGACCTGCTATAATCTGAGTTTAAACAGCCCCTTGCTTAGCTTTTCCAGAGCTGTGCTGCTGTGTGACAACAAAATCAGAGCCACAGGACTTTTGTCTTGGTTAAATAAATGTCATCCCCAATTGATTGAAAGCTTCCAGAGGCAGGACTCCAGTTCATCTCTAATGTCATTCTGATGTGGTCCTTTCCCTTACTCTTTTTTAGAGGAACCCCCATCCTTAGCACAAAGACACGGGAAAGAAAGAATGGTAGATTTAGTGACAAGTAAATTTAGAACAAATTAGTTGCTGCACCAGATGAAAAACCTTGGAAACTTCCACTGTGAGGAATAAAAAACTTGGGAGAGTTGAACCTGAACTCATGAGCCACATGTGATTCCAGGGATATGGAAGGAAGCTTTTTAATGGAGGGGGCTCTGACTACTGAGGGAAGGGCTACAGATGTCAACTTTCTGGACTTCTGTAAGGCCTTTGATGGTCTTACAGTAGTTTCTTATCACTTCAGTGAGATTTGAAAAATTTTCCAAAATTCTGAAAGATCTGACTTTTGAAAGAAGTTTTCACATAACTGAGCACATATTGTGCTGTTTGCTCCCACAAAGAATTGCAGAACTGGAAACATTCAGGGAATGGCTTTAAGCTGAAAGAGAAAAGGATTATACTTGATATTGGGAAGAAATTCTCCACTGTGAGGGTGGGGAGGCCCTGGCACAGGTTACCCAGAGAAACTGTGGCTACCCCATCCCTGAAGTGTCCAAGGCCAAGTTGGGCAGGGCTTGAAGCAACCTGGACTAGCAGAAGGTGTCCCTGTCCACGGCAGGGGGTTGGAATGAGATGGTCGTTAATTATGATTTTAGTGTTCCAATCAGGCTTCCTCAGGGAATCAGTTGATTCTGGCAAGTTTGAGGAGGCATTTCATGACAGAGCAATTAAATGGTTCATTTTTGATTTTCTGCAATTGCTTCTCATCCTCCCAGGACACCTCCCACCATAAACCTAGTGGCAAAGAGTCCTTTGCAAATGCTTTCATGTGGAGAAGTTGTTTCAGTCATAGACCAAGAGGATGAGATGTTATGTGGGCTGTAGACCATGCTTTCAGGTCAGCCCACAAAATATGCAGGACTGCAGCCAACTTATCTTTAAAGGGAATACTATTGTTTGGGTTTTCTAAATTAATTCCTGAAATATAAGGTACCAATAGAAGTGTGGTGATGGAGAATGGCATCTAGTGGCTTCAGTCCACTGGAGTCTTAAATTGACTTCAGTTTGAGTCTTTCTTTGCTAGGCTTTGTTTGTTAAAACACCCACTTGTGCTACCATTCCTGGGAGCAGCAGTTAGAGTATTCAAACAAGGTACTCATAACCACCAGAATTTTTAGACCAGATGAAGTAAGATTAGCTAGGAAGGGAGCTAATGGGTGGTAACAGTTCATAATGATGCTCAGACCCTTGTTATCCCCAGCGTAACTTCAATATTTCTTTCAAGTCATTGATAGGAATTGTTAGAGACAGGCAATGGGCACAGCTGTTGGACATAGATCTTCCAGTTATGGAGGTATGATGTTTTTTTTTCTTGTGAGGAAAGTGATAGTAAAATCGAAGTATGTTACTCTTCAACCTTCTGCTGGCATTGCTGAATGGAATGAAAAACATCCAAATTACAGCAGTCCAGAAATGAAAAGAATAAAAGGCAAGGAGAGTTAATTTTTACTTCAAAACCTTTTGTCCAGGCCTAATTGACACTTTGGAATAAGTCATATTTCTATCTTGACAATGTTAACAGCCCTAGGGTGAAAGACAACCTTGTTTACTTAATTTCTCTAAAATTATGTTCCATCTGTACAGAAAAAAGAGTTATTTTTTACCTTTGAGTGGCATGAATGGGATGAGAAGTTTGTGATTGTGACTATGTTGCAGGATTTGAGTGCTGTAGCCTCACCTTTATCTGCACAAGATTCCTCCTCAGATCAAGACCTCAAATCCTCTCATTCCCCCTCTCATGGCAAGGTTGCACTAGAAAGGGAACCTGGGCACATGGTTGAAGGACATGAGATGCTGCATCCAAGCCCTGAGCCCACTGTGCCCCTTTTCTGCTATTAAATGAGATGGATGGGAATAGAATCACGGAATCATGGAAAGTTTTGGGTTGGAAGGGACCTTAAAGATCAGAGAATCAGAGAATCATAGAATGGTTTGGGTTAGAAGGGACAGAATCACAGAATCAGTTAAGTTGGGAAAGCGCTCTGAGATCATCGAGTCCAACCTGTGACCAAACATCACTTTGTAAACTAGATCATGGCACTAAGTGCCATGTCCAGTCTATCCCTAAAAATCATCTCATTCCAGCCCCCCTACCATGGGCAGGGACACCTTCCACTAGCCCAGGTTGCTCCAAGCCCCGTCCAACCTGGCCTTGGACACTTCCAGGGATGGGTCAGCCACAGCTTCTCTGTGCCCTGTGCCAGGGCCTCCCCACCCTCACAGTGGAGAATTTCTTCCCAATGTCTAATCTAAACCCTAGACATGAAGGCTAACTGGCATGGTGGGACCTGCATGTAGCACGACCTCTGAATCTTCTTAATAGGATGGCTGGATGTAACCTGCCTGTTGGGCATGGTGCCTGCAAGGTCTTAGTTCCAAGCTGTACAGGGACACTATTTGGGCACTGCCAGTTGGCCCCAACCAAAAGCATGGCATGGTGAGTTTCAGCAGTGCAATGAAGGGATGGTTGCACTCCCAAGTGCCACTTTGTTGGCTGGTAGCCTTGGGGTATCAGGCTGTTGCAGTCTGTGGTGGGATAGGCCCACCCTACGTTTTCTGTATTGCCCTGAGGGGTAAGAAAAATCAAAGCAAATCCCTTATGTCTAAAATCCTACCTGAGGAAAAGGAATTTTGCAAAAGTAATGAGTTTCTTTTT
This sequence comes from Lepidothrix coronata, assembly GCF_001604755.1. Classification (NCBI taxonomy): domain Eukaryota; kingdom Metazoa; phylum Chordata; class Aves; order Passeriformes; family Pipridae; genus Lepidothrix; species Lepidothrix coronata. The sequence continues at coordinate 5,079,735 of NW_016690219.1, read as the reverse complement.
AGTGCATCATTTATAGGAGCTCCGCTGGAGATAAAGCCAAGGAGGCAATTTTCAGGTAAAGTGTGGTCAGGGTTTGAATGCCTGTGAAAAGGGTTGGTTTTGGCCCCCATAAACTGCAACACTAAGGATCACCCTCGAAAACTGCAGCTTTAGAGGATGGATAACAAGGCATGTCTCCAAATTTTCTGCAGTTTTCAAGTACAGGATGAGTGGCAGCAATAACACACCTACACAGTGATCTGTAACAGGTTGAGGTGATATTCCACAAAGGAGAGAGAAAAAGGGGGAAACTTATTATTTTGTAGCTAAATACTAAAACAAGTGAGAAAAGTTAAGGTTAAAGCTCTGAGAAGGTGCTTTGATACTACAGATTCTTACACACATTGTCATAACTCTGTAGCAGTATCATTGTATGGCTCTAGAACTTGTTGATCTCTGAAACGTGCTCTTCCAGATGTTAATGGCTTTGATTTGGCTGACGGTTCTTTTTTAAATGGTGCATAGTGAACCATAGTGTGAAAATAGTTACTTTTCTACACTCAAGTTTCTCCCTGGTGGCCATATATTTTGTGTCCCTGTAATATTTGATCAATCTTCTTGGTCAGTGAGAAAAAGGACGTAATGGGTGTTGCTTGTTCACATAAACATTCGAGCCTTTAAAAATATCGCTCTGACCTTCTTCAACTCTGCCTCAATGGTTTCCTCTGGCAGGGAATTCCTTAGGGTGATTACATGCTTTAAACAGAAGTATTTCCTTGCATCCATTTTGACTTTGTTGCCTGTGAAATGGACCCAGCAACTCCCTTGCTTTACAGGATACAGAGAAACTCCCAGATGGTTTTTCTAAAAACCAGTAATTATTTTGTATTCCAGCATTATTTATATATAAGTATATACACAAAAAAACCCCCACACAAAATCAACCCACTCACATAAACAGGAAAAATCTAAAAGTTTTTCCAGAACCTTTAGTCACTTACATGCAAGGGAGAAAGAAAACTCCTGAAAATGACCTCAGAAAGTGAGATGTGCCCAACATACACAGTAAAATAAAAGAAAAAAAAATAGTTTTCCCTCCTTGTTTTTTCTTTTTTTTTTTTTTTCTTTATCTAAAAGTGTATTTGTCTGGGCATCTTACTCTTACACTAAGAGAACTGGCTCTCATATCCTTCTTGTCTGCTGCGAGTCTCTTCCAGACCCTGCCACCATCAAGAGTGAGGTTTCCGTGGGAGTAACGGACTTAGGGAGAGCTACAGTCGCCCAGCTCTACATGATGCCCTCCAACCCTGCAGTGGGAACACAAGCCAGGAGAAAGAAGAACTTAGAGCCATCCCCAGTGTGGGGACAATGTCTGGGGATGGAGAACACCAAGACCCACAGACTCTTGATGATTTTGGGTAGCCTATCCACACCAGCAGCATTCCTGCTTCCATTGACTCCTGCCAAACTTACTGGTGGTTGAAAATGTTAGACTTCAGCCTATTTTCATGTCGAGATGGTCAAACAAGTTAATAAATTTGCTCAAGGTTATTATTGCAATCTCAGCAGTGGAGCCACAAACAGAGCTGACAACCTCCACCTCTCAGCCTGCTCTGTGACCCTCCTTGCTAATTGTGTGATGAATTTTACCTCTATAGGTACTGTAGAAATCAGTAGGTGGGTGAGAGAGGGTGGGGTAGGTGGGAAATGGGTCAGGAGATGGATGGGAGGTGACCTGTGTGAAATGTGTCCTGCTTTACCTTTACCAAAGATTTTAGTCCAGACTGTAGAGACTCCTTAAAGGAAATACTGGAATCTACTGAGGAAATAGAAATTATGAAGCAGGAACATCTGACTTCCTCATCAAGAAACATATAATCACATACCTCCATGGGGCCACTCTGGAAGATCCATGAAGTTATACTGGAGAGGACTAGCCTGTTGTGCCAAACAGAAACAGGAAACACACAGTTACTTAATTAGAATGGACTGTTTTCTAGTAAAGGACTTACTATCTCCCAATTCACCTTTCATGAAAAAAAATGTCTATCATCCCAAATCAGGGATTTCAATAGGCTTAGCAACTGGGAAGTCTTTCTTTGCAGTCTCTTCCAAGCTAGTCCCAAAGGTTTTGTGTTTGAAAAACAGAGCCTTTATAGGGAAAAAAAAAAAAAAAAGAAAAAAAGTATTTTTAGCCTCGTTCAGTAGCTCAGATGAACAAGAACCCATCGGTTCTCTGAAGACCTCAGAGCTTCAGGATCAGCCTCATGTCAACCCTTGGGGTGCAGAAGCTTCCCAAAGGCCACCATACCATACTTGCCATCAACACGTATGTGTTTAATCAGGCTCTTGACAGGTAAAGACTGTGAAAAGAGGACAGTTTGTTCTCCCAAGCTGTTCACTCTCTAAGTCCCCTGTTTACTTTGGAAATGAATGAATAACATTGTGCTGGGAAAGGAAATTAAAAAAGCAGGGTTGTAATTTACAGTAGAGAAAAGAACAGATTTAGGGGCCTTTTTTTTTTTCACTCTCCTTCTCCCTCCTCCTTTCCCCCTCTTTTCACTGCTCTGGTTCCAAACATACAAACGTGCTACAGCTGAAAAAGAGGACCTCAAGCCTTCCTTACTGCTGGCAACAAGAAGTGAGTTACAATTGCCAGTCTCTGTATTCTTGCCAAGAGAACAAACTGCTTCAAGGCAAAAGAAAAAAAAAAAAGAGGTTTATCAAAACCAAATGCCACTGGAAATCCTAACTCTGCGGAGCCCAATTCAAGATGTACGTTGAAACCTACCCCCAGACATTTAAGGAAAAAGAAGAAAATGGATTCTTTAATAGAATATTTAAAATATAACAATTGCTTTGGAGTGAGGAATTCTACTCTCTCTGGTTCTTATAAAAGCTCTGATTTTTTTTTTCTTCATCTCTAAGTAAACTCCCAGCAGTTTTCTTTGAAAGTGGATCCTAGACAGGCACCTCTTTTCCAAAGAGCTCAACATTGTTCTAATGAGATGTGATAGGTGGTTTGGAGTAGGAGCTGGTCCAAGGAGAAGAGGTATCACTTTATTGTGTATTTGTTTTTCTTTTAAAATTCAGTGATCTGGCTACTCTTCATTTTCACTTTAATGCTTCTTATTATTTTGTTTCTAACCTGTCTCCTGGATTCAAATCAGATCCAGCCTCCTTCCCCTTTCCAAGCATTCACTGCAGAATGCAAAGGGGGGAAATTCAAGGACTTTTATTTTTAGACTAGTCACAGTTTTGAAGACCAGAGGGAATGACCCATTTAGACTATCTATTTAGATAGTTGGACACCACAGACCATAGCATTTCATGAAGTGATTTGTCCATTTTTTATGGGAACTGAACAACCCTTTCCAGAAAACCACTCAAGCATCAAATCCTGCAGGAGCCACCACAACCTTGGGTGTACAGACCTAATGGGTGAGTATCACCCTTACAATTTGTGCCAAGTTTTTGCCTAGAACATTTTTGGTCCCAGTTCAAGACATTCAAGCTTGCAGTAACTTCAGAAGGTACTCTGCAATGTGCTGTGCAGACTTGCAGACCATGGTGAGGGCTGTGGCTCCTAAGAGTCACTTGAGAAAACATCTAAGCTGGCCTGTTACCTTAAGAATCCACAGCCAAATGCCAACTGAGAGGTACATGACACTGGCTCACAGTGATGCAGCAACCATTAGCAAATGCTACCTCAGCTGAGACCAGTGTCTGCAGCCAAACCAACTGATAGGAATATCCCAAAACAGTGGGCAGAGGCAGAAACTGCAGTCAGGCTCTAGTCTCAGCTGAGAAATGGGGGAGTTCCTGTTGCCTGTCTACATGAAAGCCTTTCCCACCTTGCTCCTGCCCATAGGGAGGAGCATGTGGTCATGACCCAGACTCAACCAAGAGCACCGCTACCCATCAGGTCAAAGTCCAGATCTGATGTGGCTCAGCATCACAATAGAGAAAAGGCAAATGAAACAGGCAAAGTAGCCAAGAGTTACTTCCCAAGTTGGCTGTGATCTCAGAAGCCATCACTGAGGTCACATGTCGGAGCTCAGGGCAACAGGCTGAACCTGCTGGGCGAATCCCAGAGGGCTTCCCAACTTTGGCTGCAGGCATAGATGTCTAACAGAAGACACATGGCAAAAGACCAGGGTAAATTCAGGCCAGCCCCACCATGCAGACATGGTTTAAATCACTCCCTAGACTGCCTAGCTGCCCCATGGACAGAGTAGGCAGCTTCATCATCAGGTGAATTTTTCAGATCATGAATGCCTTATTTTAGTCTTTTCTGAATTTTTCCTCTTTATCCCATGTCTTCCTTGAAGTTCTCCAGATCTGCAAGGCAGTGACAGCCCCATTGATGAAAATATGGATGCAAGACCATCTTCTACATGCTATTTTCCTGCTTATAGCTGAGAATTGTTGTTGTCTTTAATGCGTGGATCTGCTTGTTCTTACATTTTTATTGAGTTTAACTGAGTATCAAAATATCTGTTTCAAAACCTCTTTGATGGGTGCTGAAGTCTTATTTACACCAACCCTTCATCATAAAAGTGTGCCTCTCCAGAGACACCTCTGGAAGTGTTTGCCTCTCCCAGCTACAACACAAAGAAGCTATTGCAATGATTTCCTCCACCACCCAATCACATGACTGTGATGGAGAGAATGCAGTTTAGGCCCAGAGAGGAGAGTGCCAGAGGAAATAAGAGGTTCTGGACGCAATTGTGGGGCCTCGTAGGTTGACGTGAGTTCCAAGTTTTGTTTCCTCTGTAATTGTTACCCTGATATTTATATTTTCACTTATTAAATCTGTGTCACATAATAAAATATGCTATAAATTAAAGGCAGAGTGGGAGCTTTTTCATCTGCTCTCTGCTCCGTGTCAGCCTCAGGACGTTGCATTATGGAGCCTTTCCTGGTTCACCAAGCCTCCTGCTCCGTTATGTCAAAAGCGAAACCAGTGAAATATTCCCTTGTTATTAACTCTTAATGTCTGATTTTTTTTTTAATATTTTTTTTTAACACACAATGCTCTGAAATTGAAATTGGAGCTGCAGCACATTAGCAGCTGTTAACACATCTCTGTTAGCCTGTCCAGCAGCCATGGAGCACCGATCCCTCCTGCTCTACAGCTGAGCTGCCAGGCTCTGTTTTGAATGAAAGCCCAGCTCAACTTCAAAGTGGGCATCCAGAGCAAAGCCTCCTCAGCTTCAAAGGTGTGGACAGGCCCTCACCAAGATGCACATCAGTCTCGACATCCACATCCCACTGAGGTTCTCCTAGGAGCTAATCAGGATTTGCATGAAAGCAAGGAATCAAGGAAAAGGCTTGCCAGGATTTAGATGCTGGGTTTGAACTCCATGTTATCTATTGACTAAGCATAGATTTTACCCCCACATCCTGGCCGTTTTCCTCCAGGTTTATGGAGACAGGAACTGAGGAAATGTCATGAAGCTGTGTCAGGAGAGGTTTAGATTGGACATTAGGAAAGGGTTCTTCACTGGTTGGGCATTGAACAGGCTCCTCAGAGAAGTGGTCACAGCCACGAGCCTGACAGAGCTCAAGAAGTGTTTGGACAATGCTCTCAGGCACATGGTGGGATTCTTGGGGCTGTCCTGTGCAGGACCAGGAGTTGGACTCTATGCTTGTGGGTCCCTTCCAAGCCAGGATATTCTGTGATTCTGTGATTCTATGACTAGCATAGACATTGCCCATGTCTGTGAGTGCCCATCTCTGCTTCTTTGTTTGCCCATCCCTGCTTGCACCTGAAAAGCAGAACATGGCTGCGTGGAGGCAGTATAGAAGAGTGGCTCCCTTGGGTGGCACCTTGGGTTGGGGGCTATCTCCTCATGAAGTGATACAGGGAAGGGCATTGTTGGTATTTGAGTGGTCCTGTATCACCACTAAAATCTCTACAGTGTTTAAACAGAGTGCCAGCAGCAGAATTGGTAAAACTTTCTCTAGAAATTAAATGAAGTTGTCAGCTACCTTTAGGAAACTCAAGGGACTAATTAATATTAGGATATCCTTGGTGATATCCCAAAAAAGATTTTTTATATGCTTAAACCATATATCTCAACTGGATCCAAATCCAGATCTCAGTTCTTATCGGACTGGGAATGTCCTAAATCCACACTGCAATAGCTCCCTACCTTGGCTGTGAAATCCTTGAGCCCTTGGGCCAGGTAAGTTGATAGGAAGAAGAATAAGTTGATTTGCTTCTCATGCTCAGCTTAAAGAGGATGTGCAATACAGCTGAGAGGGGCTTGGAAAGCTGCTGTTAATAATTTCTTGGCTGCTGGCCCTTAGTTGATATCAACATCCAGGAATGATTGGGAGAGAAAAGGAAGGAGTCTTCTCTCCACTTTCACCTGTTCCCAGGGTCCACCTTTAGGTGATGGTGACACCAAGACCTAGAAATACAGGGAAGGAGGATGAGGATTTTTCTCTTCTTCATGTGTCACATCTCTGAGCTCTGTTCCAGCAGCAGAGCTGATACCAAGAGCCAAGACTGCAGGGAGGTACCACCAAAAGGTGTGGGCCTGACCTGTGCCTCACAGGCAGAGGAAAGAGCAACAAATTCATCAATATTTTGATAACTTGACAGTGAAGTTTGATGTATGGAAAAGCTATGTCCATTCCACATCCCCTCTGAAGAGGCAGAGATCTCTACCATTTCTGAAGGACAGTGTTGTTCTTCTCCTTCAGTTTGGCAACTCATATAAAGGACACATGATCATCTTCTACTCCTTTCATATTTTCAGAGATCTAATAGGATAATGTAGTCTGCAAAGGTATGGAACAGTCCAAGCTGTGAATCCAGAGTGAGTGAAGAGAATCTGTGAATTTCATCCAGGGACCAGGCACCTAAAATGTGGGAAGTTTTTCAATGAAAACCCAACAGTCTTTTCATAAAGGGACTCCTAAGCTCTGTGTGTGTCATCTTTCATCTTTACTTCGAGAATCATAACACATACGTATCTCAGAAAGGGCAAAACCACATTACCTGAGATGTCTTGGTTACATCATGAGATGAGACTGGGAGGTATTAAGCAATGATTTTAAGAGGGAATGGGGGAAGAAGCATCAGGTGCTGTGCATAGCCTGAGTCCAGGTGACCTGCTAGTCCTCCTTTCTGCTCTGTCATCTCATGGTGCAGAAATCAGATACAGTACTTAAACAGGGCAAAGGAGTCCCCAAGGCAGATAAAATATAGTGGTGATCCTTCTCGAGGGAAAATTGGTTTCAGTGGTATCACTTAATGAGTCCTAGCAGAGACTCAAATTTTGCTGGTGGTTCTGGTTATCTTGGAGAGAAAAAGGTCTTTCTGTGGCAAAGGCAATAAATATGTGAAAACAAGGTTCAAACAAGGAACAGTTTGCAGCAGGAATCTCATTCACTGAGTCCCTGTGGTAAGACTACAGCATTATAAACCATTGCTGTCAGAAGAGATACATGGGTGAGAATCAGTGTTTCAGGGATGCCACTAACAATGGGACATTTGAATCATAGTCACAGAAAGGTTTGGGTTGAAAGGGACCTTAAAGATCATCTACTTCCAACCCCCTGCCGTGGGCAGGGACACCTTCTACTAGACCAGGCTGCTCCAAGCCCCATCCAACCTGGCCTTGAACTGCCAGGGATGGGGGCATCCATGGCTTCTCTGGACAACTACTTCCACCATGGTCACAGTAAATAACTTCTTTCTAATATCCAAGCTAAACTGATATAAGGTTGGTTCTGCTCTGAAAAGACACCTTGCAGCAAAAGTGACTCATGGGACCACCTGTTCATTCAGTTGCAATCTCCTATCATGCATTATGTCCACACACTTATGCAGGATGATTTTTAATTTTCCATCCCTTCAGAGATAGCCTCAGATCTGGGATGCAAGGGGTTGTCTCCTTTCCTGTAGCATTATTTTCAAAGGGGATCCTATAGAATAAATTATACCCTTAGTTCCTATGTACCTCATGGCCACTGAATGAGACATTCAGGGATGTGTCCAAACTGTTAAACTCCATTGGATTTGATTAGAAATAACTGAAGGGAAAATGAGTAATTTTATTGACTGCAAAGGGAGTGAGAGACAGCTGAGTCTGTCTTAAATACGCTTATTCTGCAACCCTAGGAAGGCTGAAAGCCAGTGGCTCTGAATACAAACAGGAGGAGACATGCAGGCTAAGAAAATGCCATTTCCTATTAGCTTTTCAGTGTAAGAATCACAGCATGGAAGGAAAAAATATTTGCCTCTGAATCAGCAGAAAGAATGCTTCAAATGAATCTGAGCAAGGGGGTGCTGTGAATCTGGGATGCAGGGAATGGAGGAAGAAGAGGTTATATAACAATTTACTTTAAAGCCAGGTAAATGTTTCTTCCAGTGCCCTGATTCCAGCCGGTAAACAGGAATGTATGGTTTAAAATTTGTGAAAGAAAATTCAGCAGGTACTCCTATAATCAGAGTCTGGTTTTAAGTATCCCTATGTTTATGCACAGAAGAAGTGTGGTGTTTCCAGGTGAAGCCAAATAATATCTAAAAGAATGGGAGACAAAGCTGAGCAATGTGAGGCAATTAAAGACATCAGCAAAGATTCAGAGAAGTTAAAGGCTTTTTTTGTTCTTCCTTTTGGTGCATTATTCTTTAACCATAAAAATTAATGGGGAAATTCCTCCTCTCAGGGAATTTTTATGGAGAAATCTGAATGTGGTCTTGAAAGAAACTCCAAGTTTTCAAAAAAAAAAAAAAAATATGAAGAAACCTGAGAAGTTAAGTGCAGTAAATCAACAGGAGTTGATGAGCTTCACCCAAGGGTATGGAAGGAAATGAAGTGTGAAATAGCAGAGATCTGAGTTTATGCAATAAGGCACCAATCCAGGAGCCACTGAAATCAATGGAAAGGCTCTCCATGTTTGTCTGAAAACTGGATCAGATCTCCCAGATTAATTCAGAGAAACAATGAGTACTCACAGGAAGGTGTCCATCACCCTTTCAGGTCAGGCATGGGAAGCACAGAGGGCTGTGTCCAGCAGGATCAGCCAGACCAGGAGCAACCCAGACCGTACGGAAAGTTCTCGGTAATTACAGAGCTCCATCCTGGCCAGTGCAGTGCAGCTCTGCGGGAGCTGGCCCTGGAATATCGGGAATGACATGTGACAGTACGAGCATCCAGCCAAATCCTACCACCCACACGGCATGGCGAGTGCTCCCAGGATCTGGCCCCTCCCAGTGGCACCACCGTGTTTGCGCCACCACAGCCTCTCACAGCTCGGCTGTGCTCCGTGGCTTGCAGGACGGAGGAGATCTGAAAGCTGCTCTTTCTTCCCCCCAAAATCACTGCTGGCAATCATTTGTCACAGCTAAGGACAACATCTCCCGCTGCTTGGCCATAGGGCTTCTGCACAGACGATGCCTTATGGACAACTTCAAGCTTCCAAAACAGCATGAGAGCGGGAGCACAGGCCAGAGCTCCCTTTGCAGGCACCGAGAAGCAAACACTCCCAGCTGCCAAGGGTTTTACTTTATTGTCATTTAAGTTGGCTCCTTCGGCACAAGTCGCTGGCGGTCTCACAGTAGCAGGAGTTGAGTAATAATAGTATTTCCAGCATGCTCACCTCCAAGCAATGCCTCAGAGGAGAGACTGCTGGGAGAACAGGATGGGGACGGTTTGTATTGGCTGTTCCTTCTCTCTTTCTCATCAGACTGTGATTCAAACGAGCATCAAACTACAAACTCCATCACTCATGTCCCCCCTGTGGATTTTCCATGTTGGCTCCTCAACGAGTGGGACTAGACTGCCATTCATCAGCCCTTGGAGGTGCTGAGAGGGTCTTCTCATCTTGGAAATTTTGAAACAAAGTCATCCACCAGCTTTTCAACAGTCCCGTGGCTTTACTATGCAGGGGTTGGGGATTGATATATTTTTCCATGAGAAGATTTCTCCAGGAAGTTTGCAAAATCTAGTCTCATCAGGCTTCACTCAGCTAAATACAGGACACTCCCTCTTCCTGAAACTTTCCTCATACTCAGAGAAACACAAAAACAATCAAGGCAAGTGTCTAGAAGCAGGGTAATGTTACAGAGCTTCCAAATCACCCCCAAAGTCATCAATGTACTCTAAATGCAATGTTAATATAGTCCCTGACTGCAGAGATACAGTGCTCTTCTCCTTTTGCTTCTTTGAGAATGCAAGGAGATCCTTCCCCACTGTTCTTTTCCTTACCGTTGGCCTCCACATTTCCAAACTACTCCTTTTTCTAACTTAGAAGCAAAGTCACACTGTTGTGAAACAAGAATATTTGTTTCTACTAGCAGACTGTGCTTGGAATTAATGCAAGTTGTCTTGTGTTTAATTTCCTAGACTGTTCTAAAAAGTAAAAAGAAAATTATTTTCTTATGGTAAATAATACTTCAGTCAATACCTTAGATAGCCCTGACTAGGCATTAATGATCATAACTTGTTGAATAAAACTTGGAGAGAAGGAAGGATTTACCATTGCTGCCTCAATGTTTTCTTTTGTGGTTGAAAGCAGTTTTATGAGACAGTGGAATGAAAGATCAGTTATCGCTTTGTTAGTTTGATGATGGTTTTCTATCTCATAACAAAAAAGGGTAATGAAAATTTACACCAGTAGACATGGTCTTACTGTTTCCAGGATTTTTTTGATAAAATTAGTGGGTCTGTGTGATGAGAAAGAAACAGAGACTCCATAAAATGCCTTGGGAATTAGAATGACATCTTTGCAGTGTATTTCTGAATCTGCAGAAATATGCCTTACTCCCTGGATCAAAATGGAGAATGGGGGGCAGTCTGCAGCTGGTAGTTTGATGCTTCTAATCTGGAAAGTGAAATAGCTTCATTCACCTACAACCTCAGTCTTTACAGCTTCAAACCCACCCATCTCACCTCCCAGAACGAATCCCTGACAGTACCAGAGACAGGTCAGGAGGGAGAGACCTCTACTCCGTGCTCCCCTACGAGAGACAGTCCAGGATTTCATGCGCTAGCTCTTCTGTCACTAGAGAGCTATTCAAATTCATCCAGAGAGCTTTCCAGGAGGGACAGCCTCCACACAGACCCACCAGGATCAAATACATACAGAAAGCTTTCCAGGTAGGACAGCCCCTGGATAGACCCACCAAGAAGATTTCCCCAAAGCCAAGGCCTTCAGGATTACAGGGTCTGTAGCTTTAGGGCAGGGAGTGATGCCAAAATTTCCAGACAGTCTCTCTTGGAGCCAAGAGCCTGGAAGAGTAGATATAATCTGGGCTCAGCTCCCAGGTCCACAGCAGGGAGCCTGGAAGCTCGTAGAAGCCTGGCTAGAGCCAGAGTTCTTCAAGCACGCTAGTTCCCTGCTTCAAGGCTGCAGACCCTGAGCAAGAGGGACAGTCTCTAAGGCTGGGGAAACATCCCAAATGCAAGTTGTCCTCATCTGGACCTATCTGGACCAGTGCATGAGTTGGGGAGCAGTATGCCAGCAGGACAATGACTGCAGTGACAGGACTTCCAGTGGTCTCTTCTTCTGGCACTTACCGGAATAAAGAAAATACCTGTGTCAAAAAATCCCATTTATTTTCAGAGCCATCAAGTTTTGGGAGACCTGCAAGAAGAAATCTATTAGAAATTTGAAATATTTTTTAATTTACATCCAGCTTAGTGGGAAATCAAACTTAAATAAATAAAAGTTGGAATTGGAAAACAGAAAATAAAAATCCCTAAAATTTTGAAACATTACCTTTTGCCAGAACAGTATCTGCTCTAGGCATGGATGGAAGGAATTGACTAATTTGAACAAAACACCTTTTTTCCTGCATGTTTCTAAATGAGCTGATATAGCACTCCAAATGTGGGCTGATGTCCCTATTGGTGTGTGAGTCCAACTCCACTGACTTCTGGCAGGATTTCCCCAGAACAAGTTATTCAAGAATGAGTGCAAAACCCATCAGTTAAATTATTCACAACTACAGTCTCTGCTTTATTAGACTGTTAAAAAAAAATAAAATTAACTAATCACAAATTCAAATCGCTTTGCTAGAAAATGATATGCAAACAGCTCTAGTCAGTTAATAAGCTTTGGGAGGGGAGCCAGGCATTGATTTGGCCTCTTGGAGCTCTGCTAGCGTGCTGGCTGCTGGGCAATGGTTAGAAGAGTCAGAGATGCAGCATGCTGGGTTTTTTAGAAATCCCTGCCAGTGGAGACAGATGCTGTTTGGACTGACACCCACTGAACTCTCACTCACAGGCACACATAGGGGTGTGTATCCAGTTGTCCGTGGCTTCCTAGTTAAGTGGATGTGTTCACACTCTCCCCACTTGTTTTATTAATTCTGACATGTTGTGTGGACAAAGCTGCAAGAAGTGCCTTTCAGATAAGGTGAGTCCTTCCTGCTGAGCTCTATAGGGTTTGGAAACTCTTCCATTCACTCAGCAAGGAGGGATTAATGATAGTGACTGATGCAAGGTGGGCAGGGCAGGCTTCCCTTTGTGTTCTTCTGTTTAAATGTTTTTCTTCCCCTTCCCTTGACAGCTCTCAACTGCAATGAAAAATTACATCTTTAATGGAAACACAGGCTCCGCGAGCAGCAAAGATCTTGTGGGACAAACACAATACTAGGAGGTAGGAGATGTTGATTCAGTTTCTGGCTCTCCTACAGCCTGCCCGTATGATGCTTAACAATTCATCCAATACCTCTGTGCTTCTGTTCTCCTGGTAAATGAGAAAAACAAATTGCAGTCTTCCTTCCTCTCTTCAGTTTGTTCATCCAGCAAGACTCCTTGGAGCAGCCAGTGTCTCCTGTTACACATAGATATGAGGCCTTCCCCAACAGGTTGCAAACTCAGAGAAGATTCCTAAGTGCTACTGTAATAATGAGTCATTTATCCCCAAACTCCCTTAGCAGGTTATTGTAGATAATAAATAAGGTAAAGAATGACCTTTACTGAAAGCTGAAAACTTTTTGAAGGTTTAAAAATCAGAGCATGCCAGGACAGGAATGCCAATTCAGCTCCCTAAAGAAAGAATTATCTCCATTTCAGAGATTGAAAACTGAACAGTAAAAATAAATGATAGTTTCCCAGCTCCCAATTCCCTATAGATTTTCTGGGAATTAAACATAAATCTCTGTTAGAGAGCTCTTACTAGCCAGTTTTACCTTTGTTTTTCAAAACAAAAAAAACCCCAAACATTTCCCCCAGGTTCCTAGTAGAGTCAGAATGACAGACTGAAGTGTTTTTTTCCAGTCCTTCAATTATTTTTTTGTTGGGGAATATTTATAAATTCTAAATTTTGTCAATCACGGGTCATATTTTTTTAAGAAAATGCTTATGTATCAACTACAAGGCTACTCTTCTCCTATTACTGAATGAGATTGCAATTAAAAGGAGTGCAGCCTAAAGTCTCTTACCTCACAGTGAAGGCTGGGTGGAAAATGGATTGAGAGCAACCCTGTCAAGAAGGACCTGGGGGTGCTGGTGGAGGAGAGGCTGGACATGATCTGGGCAATGTGCACTTGGAGCCCAGAAAGCAAAATGTTCCCTGGGCTGCACCAACAGCAGGGCGAGAGAGGGGATTCTGCCCCTCTGCTCTGCTCTGGTGAGACCCCACCTGCAGTGCTGCCTCCAGCTTGGGGGTCCTCAGAACGAAAAGGATGTGGAGCTGATGGAGCAGGTCCAGGGGAAGCCACAGAGATGTACTGAGGGCTGGAGCCCCTCTGCTCTGGAGACAGGCTGGGAGAGCTAGGCAGTTCAGTCTAGAGAAGACTTCAGGGAGACCTTAGAGCCCCTTCCAGTGCCTGAAGGGGCTCCAAGAGAGCTGGAGAGGAACTTTGGACAATGACATGTAGTGACAGGACAAGAGGAGATGGCTTCAAACTGACAGAGGGAGGGTTTAGATTAGATGTTAGGAACAAATTCAGGGCCAGAGTACCCATCTGAGGTTTGGCTTCAGCCTAGAGCACACAAAGGCAGCCTGATCAACCACCAGCAGCTGAGCAGCCTCTCCCAGTGGGCTCTGAGTCCACATATCTCCTGGAGGTTTGAAGCCAGACAGTCTACAAAATCATGATTTCCAAGCACAAGTTAGGATACCTGTAGGAATGCATCCTGTCTGCTAAGTAGATTAAAAAGCCTAACCTGTCACAGAAAAAATCTGCTCTTTAGAGCCTCTTTGGAACCTATTTTAAACTCAGAGGTTCCAAACACTGAAAACACATGCCAAAGGTCTTCTGATGTGACAAGTTTCTCTGAGCTTAAACTCAAGGCCCTGGGTTCTTAGAAAGCTATTCTGCAGAGCTGTGCAAGGAAGTTCAAAACACTGTCCTTTCAGCTGCCTGTTCTCCTCCTCAGGCAGTTCAGAGCTGCACAGAGCCTCCACAGGCAGACAGTGACAGAACAAGGGGGAATGGTTTTGAACTAAAAGAGGAGACATTCAGATTAGATATTAGAAAGAATTTCTTCGTTTTGAGGGTGGTGAGGCCCTGGAACAGGCTGCCCAGAGAGGACAAGAAGCTGATGTTCTATCCCTGGAAGTGTTCAAGGCCAGGTTGGATGGGGCTTGAAGCAACCAGGTCTAGTGGAAAGTGTCCTTGCCCATGGCAGGGAGTTGAAATGAGTTGAACTTTAAGGTCCCTTCCAACTCAAACCATTCTAAGATTCTATAATTCTGATTCTATTGTAGAGTATCTGTATATTTCAATGTATATCTAGAAGTATACTGAAATACTTATATACTTTGAACTGCAAATATTTATCGAGCACACTAAATATTTTAAATGAGTACAGCTACAGCACTTTTTCCAAATACATGAATAACCCTTACAAAATAATATACATGAATCTTGCCTGTGTGCTTAGAGTTCCCCTGTACATTAATTTCCTGAATAGGGCATCCTCTCTGTCAGAGTCACAAGGCATCTTTTACACTGCTGGCTTCCACCACTATAATGTGGTCAGGAACTATGAATTTTTAGGATACCATTCAGGGGGCATTTTATATGCATATTTCATGAGAAGAGAAGGTGGGAATAATATTTTTGGCAGACTCTTGCCAGGATATGGATGGGATTCAGGAGAAGATGACTTTTCATATAAGTAGTCAACTCCACTCAATTTAAACCATGGCTCTTGGGAAACATTTAAAACACAGAGCTTAAATGGAGCTGCACTGTAAGCAGTACAGAGCAAACTGTCCAGAGTGTGTGTGTGTGTGTGTGTATATATATATGTGTATATATATATTTACATATAGCCAGATACTCAAGGTCAAATGCACAGAGGTAGCCACTTGGGGACTGAAACTATGAAGCATTTTGCTGAGACAACTGGCTGTTCAGAGCTGTGCACCCCTGAGAGGCTCCTCAATACTAGGAGTTGTCCTTGGGGTGAACTACAGGCTCTAAGTCACTGCAATGGCACCGATGACAAGAGACATCTGAGGAGCTCAGGCAGCAGATGCAGAGAAAATAACAGTGCAAGTTGCTCAGGGATTAATGTGTAAAGTCAGCTCTTCTTGTACAGCTGCTCAGGACCAATTGCACTGGAATTGGTCACCCTTCCCAGTGAGCTGCAAATCTCTGATCCTTACAAATGATGCACACACAGCTACACACTCAGCCTAAGTGCAATAATCCAACTGTGTCTCAAGTCAGAACCTCATGAGCAAAATTGTGGGGAAAAAACCCCTGATGAAATGGGCTCAGTGCTCAGTGATAGCACTTGGGAGTACTTGGTGCATGGCATCAGTTAGGGCTTGGGGATAGCATTGAGTGCTGGGGGTGTTTAGCCTTGAGAAAAGGAGGCTCAGGGGAGACTTTATTGCTCTCTCCAACTCTCTGAAAGGAGGATGTAAGGAGATAGGTGTCAGTCTCTTCTCCCAGGTAACAAGTGACAAGATAAGATGAAATGGCCTCAGGTTGTGACGGGGGAGGTTTAGATTGGATATTGGAAAAATGTCTTCACAGAAAGAGTTCTCAAGCATTTGAAGAGTCTGCCCAGGGCCATGATGGAGTCACCATCCCTGGAAGTGTTCAAAAAACCATGTAGATATGGTGCTTGAGGACACGGTTTAATGATGAGCATGATGATGGTGCTGGTTTGACAGTTGGACTTGATGATCTCACAGGTCTTTTCCAGGCTTAGGGATTCTGTGATTCTATGAAACCAGAAAGCAGCCTTGTTTTCTTAAGGTAGTCAGCGGGAAGCAGGAAGAAGGAGAGGTACACACATCACATCACCAAAATAGGGAGAATGATTCCTCAGGACACTACAAGGCTACAGGGATCCTCATAATCCAGTCCACCCAATCTCCAGTGAGGTCCTGTCCAGACAGCTTCCTATCTGCCCAAGGCACTTGGCTTTTGGCCTGGCCCTGAGTAGACTCATCTTTGCCTCTCAGGACATTTACTACGCAGTGAAAAGAAGGAAAGAAATAAAAAACCTTGGCAGTCTGAATACATTGCTAACAGATTTTGGAAATAAGTAATATGAACACAGTTCCAAAGCCTGTATTAATCCTGCCTAACTTTAGGCACACAGTGGAGCCACAAAAATTAGTAGCATAATTGCCTTCAGCTCCTCTCTAATTAGAGCAAAGAGACAAGCACTAAGAGGCGATATGTCTCTTAAGGGGCTGGAGGTTTTCACTCTCTTCTTTAACTACAGTGGATCATTTGTGTCTTTCTGTGACCATTTCTGATTTCAGCCTTCTTGAACTTCCTTGGTCCTGCCAGAAAGTACATCTTGGATGTACTAGCTGTGAACTATTTCTATAGAGGTTTGTCCAATAAACATTTGCATTTATTTTCACCTTTTCTCCAGTCATCACCTTTCCTTCATTAATGGTCTAGATCCAACCCAACCCTTTCCTAACTCCTTTTGGCCAAATCCAGTTTAACCTCTGTTATCAAATTCAACTGTAATTTCACTGGGAGACAGTAATGATTTAGCAAATCTACTTTGTCTGGTTGACTTCCCTGAAAGAACTGGGAATTAAAATTCTCCACTAGGACAAAGCTGAATACACTGCAGGTCGGGCACATATTCTCAATTTGTGGGGCTTTTTTTTTCTTTTTCACAAATTCACCCTCTAGAGATGGTGAAAGCAAGTTCATGAGCAGAGAAAAGACAAGTGTACCATTAAAATGAGCTGTTAAGATTAGTCCTGTACAACCCCCTCCCACCAGCCCCCTCCAGGAACCGTCAGAAACCAGAAAGCATCTGCCTTGGGACCAGTCAGTCATGCCTCCATCCGATCCTGGCGCCTGTCCTGCTGAGAAAGGGGGCTTGTCTTGACTAATTTCATGATGTCACCATTAGAAGAGTGGGAAGCAATATTTCCACAAATAATAATATACCATGAAGGGCAATCAGTGCTCAAGAGCAAAGTCCTTGATCGTCGTCCAGCCAAGCAACCTGAAGAGCTCTCCTCCTCTTCCTCCTCCTCCTCCTCGTTGCACATGGAAACAAGTTATTGATTTGCACGTTGTTGCAGAGGGCAGTTCTTAATCATAATTAGGCCACTGTGAAAAGTCAAAGCATTCAAATCATGCAAGGGCTTTCACCATTGCAATCTGGCATCCATATGTTCCATGGCAACTCAAACACACTGCTTTAATTTTTCCATAGTTGTTTTTTTTTTTTTTTTCCCTCTGAAAACTCAATATCATTTACCTCTTTAAAAATGTCAGTTCTGTGATTTTGGATATGCAGCCCCATATTGTCTTTCAGAAGGCTAAGTTAAAACATAGCACTATATTTTGATGCACTATACAATAAGAAATCATCTCTTTAAGAAAAATAAGATATGATAGTCACCATTGTGTTGTGAGATATTCCCACAAACTTCCATATTTTGATCTGAGTATGGGTTGCTTCAGAACCTGACCAAGTTGCTCAAGTAAATTCTGAATAAAAGTAAGAGGAGCCAAAAATACTTTTAACTGATTGTTAATCTACAGCACTGAATAAATCTTTCAGATATTTCCAGGCATCACTCAAATATTTCTAGCTGAAAGGTTTAGGGTTTATGTTCACCTTGGGTTAGGTTAAGAAAATTTGAAAAAAAAAATCTAAAATCTCCTGAAAGGAGTCTAAAAGCAGTTGGAGTTTGGCAGTGGGGATTGGTCCCTCTCAACAAGGAAAAGGAGCTAATGAGTGAAAGAGTGATGGGGGCTCAAGTGCAAATGGGCTTTTGTTGGCTTGGAGTGTATTTACTCTAAAAATGTACTTTTCAAATTTTCTGATAGTAAAGGTCTGAAACCCTCTTATAGTTACCATGGTAGCAAAATACCTTGGTTGGTTTTAGAGGGAAGGATAATCATTTTATGAAAGGGTTAAGATTCTTCCTGACAGAAAGGACAGGATCCCTGGAACTCTAATCCAAGTGGTGGCCCCTTCCTTTTGCAGCACATGGGATTGAGGGGCTCCTCCAGAACACTGGTCCTGTCAGCCTAAGGAAATGTCTAAATGTGGCTTCAGAAATCAATTCCTAAACATACCAGTTTCTTTCCACTGTCTCTAAAATGATCCTAGTGTGTCTGAGTTAGATGGACAGAGCTACACCATATGAGTTAGATGATATGAATCCTATCAATAGGGCAATATTTTATTTCTTTCTATCAGATATATCAATTTTTAATACAAAGTTAAAGTTTGAAAAAAACTCAAGTATTTTTCTGAGATTTGGAGTACAAAGCAGAACTGAAGATGATATCACGTATTAAAGGAGAAAATGTATCTTAGCTTCTCTGAAAACCAGTGGAACACATCAAATTCATCAGTTCTGCTTTGTGCCTTTCTGCCCTGTTTCCATTCAGCTTCCAAATGCCTCCCTAGGTGTCCTGCAGAGCACATAACCCAGGTCCCTTGCTTGCAGTGCTAGCCAGCTTTTCCTCAGAAGCACATCACTCAGCAAATCCAGTAGGAAGCAGGAAAACAAATGTCATTTTTTGTGTATACTCTTGAATCCCATCCCAATGAGGATCTCCTATTGCCTCTATGAGCTATATGAGCAAGGCTGAAGTAAGGTCATGGAAAGGATAAGAAAACAAAGATTATTAATTTATGCCAGCCTAAAAACCCCAGCAATTTTATTATTTAAAAATGCTGAAATGGGATGAGATCAGGGACATATACTTTGAATACAAGAAATTTTTCTAGTGAACCAAAGCCTTAGTTAACAGTGAAAGGTGGAACTTTAAAACATCTCCATTTGAATGGACAAAATATTAAAAATGTGCCACGTTCACCATCAGTTCCTTAGAAAGCAAGAGCAGGAAATTTCAGCAATGTGAGACCTTGGGGCCACTGAAGGATTGAAGGGCCCTGAATTAGACTTAAAATGCAGTTCCTCTGGTAGCAGTCATGGCAGAGTCTGTTTACAGACTGATGGTACCTGGCATCTCACCAGTACAGCTCCAGCTCTTCAGGTTGATGAACTTCATGACATGACAACCCTCTCTCTGACCCAAAAGAGAGATAGCACTTAACATAACCATATAAATTCTTGTATTTATGGTGATGCCATCTTGGCTTAGATGATGTCTTTACAGCTCTTGAGCAGCTGACAGACCACGTGTTTTAGCACAAAAGGCCCTTTCCAGCAGTGTATTGGCAGGACAGAGTTTTCAAATATGAATTGGAAGAGCCATCTCTTTCATAAGGTCTCAAACACTGAAAAGGCAAAGTTGAAAATGTTTTGTTCTCTAAGAACAAAAGAAGAAGCCTCTAAGAAACCTCTAAGCATATAACATTATGTGCTACTCCATCATGGATAACCAAATTGCATTTCTGATTTCCTCATGAGAAGCCCAGGCAACCTAAGGAAATAGAAGAGCCTGCTCCTGTGTTCTCATAATGAATTACATTTGTTAAGCCTGTTTTAACAAATTAATTGATTTGATATGATCTAGGAGAACAAAATTTTCCACTTTCTTTCGGCATTTTGCCTCAATGCTGCCACATCTAAAAGACCCACAGAGAGCAGAGGAGTTAAAATGAAGGACAACAGAACTGGCTGCTCCTCTGGCTACCTATTCCCTGCAAAACCAAGAAACATTCTGTATAGCAGTGTCCCCTATCCTACCCCCAGCCCAAAATTCTATGAATAAGGACCACAGTTCTCTGTTCACTCAGGAATGCCAGATATGAAACCACAATCAAGCTTCGATCTCTTCAGCACAGCGTGTTCCACATGCCAATCTACATGTTTGTTGAAAAAAAATGATTCTGCTGGAATAAGTTTCTATTACAAGCTCTCACTGTGTACATTTTTTGGAGTTAGTATATAATTCCTGCACCAGAACCCAATATCTTTTCTGTTTTACAACTGCACATAAATACAACTGCCTTCCATCTAAAAAAAATAAATATTCACAATGTCTGTTCAGTTTGCCTTCTCGCAGCATCTCTCTCCCTCTGCCCAAATATAATCACACTTTCTAACCCCAATCACTCATGGGGGGGAGAGCCAAACAAATCTCACATTCATAAACTCAGATGACAGCCACCCTCAGCCATAGGAATAGCACAGAATTTATTGGAGCCGTTAGCACAGTACAAAGCAACTGGAGCAAACAGCGACTTCCAAAGGAGGCAAAGTCATTTGGAGCAGCTCCAACATGCAAATGGCAGAAACACCGATGGTTGAGGCAATTATTATTTCCTTTCCCCACACCCTTTTCCTTTTTTACAGCTTGGCCAAATGAATTTCTCTGCAGATGCTGCAGGCACTGGAATCTGCTGAAAATGATAGCGATTTCTGTGGATACACACAGGTTTTCAGCCCACGAATGAAAAAATTTTCCATCTTACCCATCACCATGAATTCACTATGGAAATAGTGGTTACCCTAATGACTTGTTCACTGGGTCTTGGTTTCTTCTTGGACCTGGTGAAGCAGGTTGTCTGACCAAGTGACTTGTGAGCTAATCCTTTTCTGTGTGAAGCAAATAGGAAAAGGGCCAATTTGTATGGAATTAATTTGTTTTTAAATAACCAAGCTCCCACAAATATGAGCTGAGCCTAGAAAGATGAGTCCAAGGTTAAAGCATAAATGTGAAAAACAGGATAATTATTACTATTGGTAGTATTGTTACTTCTCTTAGCAGCCTCACACCCAAACCAGAAAGCTGTTACAAGAGTTGTGCAAAAACTGAACAGAAAAATAGTCCTTTCCCCAAAAACCACACAATCTTATGCAAGAGACAGTGAAACCAACAGGGAAAGACAGGGACACAGGGAATGGCTGGTAGCCTGAATAAGACTGAGTGGGGGAGACTCTGGATTCACCTTCTTTTTCCAGCTATTTGCTTTCTTTGCCCCAGCAGACCTCTGGGTCAGGATGTCTCTCTTTCTGTGCATTTACACAGCATCGTCTCTGCTCTGAAGGAAAATTTGGGGAAGCTTTCAGCACATTTCTAAGTGAAAGGTATGCAAGTGGATGAGACAGACAGCCTGGCCTTGATTGTGATCTTTGTTCCTGTGTTGAATTCACATGTATGTGGGATTGTGCCATATGTTTCCAGTCAGCCCTCAGACATTGGGTTTTATACGGGCAGGGAGACATTACACCGAGAGGAGCAAGAGGTTTCAACAGCAAAGGGAGCTGCAGCAGATCCTTTTGGCTTGGTTGCTGAAATTGTTGGGTTTCTTTTGTGCTGGGAAGAGGAGGAAAGCTGGTCTGGTGGGACAAGCTGAAAAATTCTTTGGTTTGATGTTTTGGACACAAATCTGAGTGTGAACCAGTGGGCTGAGCACTGGAACAAGACCTGCCTGATGCTGTTCAGGTTTCTAGCCCTTGTTGATGTCTTTCAGGAGATTTGGCAATACACATGCACATTCTCATTGCATTTTGCCCTACCTGGTACTTCTGCTTATCACTGCACTCTGTGGTCTTGCTGCAACCCAGACATCCCTGACCCAAGGAGTGTTGTACAGTTGGGTCCTTTCAAAGATTTCTGAGCCAGACACAATTATACAATTGCTTCATGGATCAAAAAGCTAACATGCATTTATTCCCTTTGTAATACATCGTTAATTGATAGGCTAAAAATCATCCCTTAGCAAATGTTGCACAAAGCATCAAAATAATCTCATTCCTAAAACTATCGTAGAAAGTATGTGACACCAGTTGCTTAACACAGTTGCTTAATGCAATGTCAGCTCTCAGAGTAACTTACTGGATATTATGGACTTAATTAGCAACACCACAGCATGCTGCAGTGCCAGTCCTGGTCTTGCATCAAAGATTTTTAAAGACAAGACTGTTAACTTTTTCCAGGACAAAGGCCAGTGTTGTGCAATCCAGTACCTAGAGGGGTGATGCAGCTGATGGAGGCAGAACAGAAGACTTCTACATCAAAAGGGTTGTCAGCACCTGAGCAAGTGTCATGCACTCAGCTTCTTTTATAGTTTTTCCAGATCCAAATTTTATACGGGTTATCTGTCAGCAGGAGGCATTTCAACAGCAAAATCAAACTGATCTCTCCTGAAGAGGTCAGCTCAGAATCTGGTTCAGCTCATTACCCTCTGGTTTTATTCTCATTTTAAAATTGGATTTAAACATGTTCTGTCAGGATTTGTGACTTCAGGTTGTTTGTGGGGTTTTTTGGGGGAGCTTTTTTTCAACATAGAAAGCTGCTGTCTGTAATTCTCAAAGCTATTTATCAGCTAGATAAAAGCCAGAAATATGACCATACAGTATCATCTGGAGGTGTTGGTATTTTGGAAGTCTTCTGGCACTATCCTCACAGGCTACAGTTGATAGAAAGTCCCACAAAAGATCTCCACCTAACAGGGAGAAAGAGTTACAGTGGCTGATGAGTAACTTCAGATCAGATATGCCTTTCAAGCACCTATTTTTATTTCCAGAGCTGAGAGGAAACTTGGCTCAGATGCTGGCATTTACATCGTGGAGCTGTACAATCGGGTGAAATGAGCTCCAGGCTTATAGACAGGATGCCCCAATGTTTGTCATGAACAGCCCTGAGGGGCCTCTGAAGGCTGAGAGCCACCAGCTGTGACAATATGGACACATATCCCACATTCTCAGATGGATGCACGAGTCTCAACATCTTAAGCACACGCAGCAGACCCACGTGCTCACTGGCACATCCAAGTCTGCTCTTTTCACATCTCTGGTTACCTGTTCCATTTATCTCCCATCCCACAATGTCAACAGTTTATGTCCCAGTCTCAAGCCATTCCTAACTTCCTTTCAGGGCTCTTGGTCCCAGTTTCCTGGCAGTCATACAATGAAAGGCTTGGGTTGGAAGAGACAAAAAATCATCCAGTTCCAACTCCCTGCCATGGGTAGAGACACCTTCCACCCATGGAAGGTTGCTCCAAACCACATCCAATCTGGCCTTGAACACTTCCAGGGATGGGGAATCCACAGCTTCTCTGGGCAACCTGTACCAGTGTCTCACCATCAAGTACTACCAATTATGTTCCCAGATGCCCTGTTTTTCATGATCCCCAAATCTTCTCAACCAATAAGGCTCTGAATTTCTCTTCCCAGCTCCTTTACCTATATGTCTGTTGTTTTGGGGCTTTTTTCCTCCTAAAATGCCCATTCCTCCCCTGTCTTTAGGTCAGATCCCTATGGGATGTCACACTCAGTGTTTTCCATATCTAAAATTCTTGTACTGATCTGTTCTTCATCTTCTTAGTCAGTCCCAGATGATGTTCTCTTTTTGGTTTTATATTATAACCTCCTTGCTAAGCCTGAATTTCACATAAACAAAGAAATTCCCCTCTTTCCTTCCACTTCTTCTCCATTTGCTCAGACATATGAGAAATATTTTTGACAAAGTTTAAAACAGAGAATCCAAATTTTCACTTCCAAGAGGTGAAGCATGACATCATTATAAGTACCAGAGAGCAAGGCCATAAAAGTAAGTCAATTTAGAAGCAGTGGTATACCCTGATTAATGCATCCACAAGCTCTATAAGTAACACACATCCAAAGAGCCTGGCTTTGCTCAACAGGCTTAGAAGAGGTGGCTGAAAACAACCTGACTGGCTCTAGACCTACAGGTGTTCAGGCACTGTTTTAAAGCCACATTTTACATACTTGCAAGTGGAACTGTTTTAATCAGACCAATAATGCAAGAAATAAACACGTTCTTTAACCACTAAAAGGTGTCTGTGCAGTTTGTAAAAGTCACCAGCACCTTGAAACCATTTGAAACTCAGCCTCCATCATGTTTCCCCTTCAGCAAAGTAGTTGCTGAGTTAATGGACAAGACTGAAGCCAGTCTGGGCTAGTGAGATGGGAAATATGAGGAATTACTTGATAAACAGGAGGCAGGTCTTGGAACTATATCTCAGGTGAGACTTTCTCTGAAAATTCCACTCTCCATATTTATAATCCCCTTGTGCTGACACTCCATTCACAAGTATTAAATTCTTCACTCAAAAAAAAAAATGTTTGCCTTCACAAACAGGAATGTTTTTAACATAACTATGTACTATTTCTAATGCCTAGTTCCTGTCACTAGCGACCCTATACCTTAGAAACCATTAAAATCTGCAAAATATATCAATTTTTCCTCTCTTCAAGGGAAAACTCTTGCAAGCAGGAGTAGAGAGGATGAATAGCACCTGTTTCCAGGTTAACGTTTACATTGGACTGTTAAGAAACTTTGTTCTGCTGTCAACAGGCTCTGTCATTCCACCTTCCTTTCTCATTTCCAGAAGCCCATGGCTCCTACTGATAAATGACTCCCAACCACAAATGTTTGGGCTCAGATCAGGAATAACCACATAAAATCCTG
This sequence comes from Lepidothrix coronata, assembly GCF_001604755.1. Classification (NCBI taxonomy): domain Eukaryota; kingdom Metazoa; phylum Chordata; class Aves; order Passeriformes; family Pipridae; genus Lepidothrix; species Lepidothrix coronata. The sequence goes on along the minus strand of NW_016690219.1, from coordinate 5,054,981 downwards.
AAGATAATTTATGTTGAGCTATTCTTCAGGGTTTCCACAGGGAAGAGACAGTGTGGAACAAGTAGGTTCTCATCTCTCAGCTTCAATGTATATTTAGAGCCAAACTCTTATGAAACAATAAATTCCTTATCAAAATGTTACCTTAAGTTGATTCCTACTGAATGGTATCCCTATGTTCCACTTTCCAGTCACTTTCCCTGTTTTAGTGTTATCCAGGACCTTGCTGAGGTGCTCCCTGGCCCATCTTCAAAGACATTAATGATGATGTTGAGCACTATCAGTCCCACCATTGACCCCTGAAGGAAACTGCCAGTAACCGATCACCAGCTGCAGGTCCTGCTGATGACCATTGCTCTGTGAGCTCAGCTGTCCAGTCAGTTTTCCACCAACTTTGTAGTCCCTCCATCCAGTTCATATCTCTCTGAATTTACAGTCACCTCACCGCAGTGTCACTGCTTCCTTTTGTACCCCATTTTTTGTATTGCTTTAGGAGAACTGGAAAACAGGGCTTTGAGGTAAAACAAACCAGAGCAGCAACAGTTGGCTCAGCTCATATCCAGACTTCTGAAGCACTAGAAGGTATCAGATACCTTGCCTGTTGCAAAGATGCTTGGCATCCTAGGAAGTCAGGAGCTGGCTTTAGATGACTTGGGATGTCTTTACCTCTAGGTTTTTCTGTTATGATTCCATATGTGCACCTGCTAAGCATTAGCTCATATTTTCATACCTGTCAATCTCAAGGCCTGACACTGAGTTATACCAGAAAAAAACTCTTCTGCACTTCTTTCAGTCCAAGGGAGAGCTCTGGGTAGCACTGAAGGAAATAGTCATCCCAGGAGTCCTTTGGCCAGACCAGATGATGCCCATTTGATGCTCCAAGTCCAATGTGCAGCTTTGGACAACATCTTTGCTTAGTTAAATCCAAAGTTCAAGGTCTATGATATTTTCCTATCACTTTGCAACAGCAAAGTCCTGAATCCACTTTTCCTCCTGCTGAACTAACAGCACGAAGGATACATCCTGTGTAACCTAAACACTGCCAGGACACATTTCTGACACTGAGATTCATTAGTACACTGTCATACCCCTGCTGTTAAATTCCCTCATCTGTAAAACAAGGGTGTTATATCATCTTGCCTACAGGAAAGGGATCACAGACACAAATGACATGAGTCAAGAGAAGTAAAAAGGCATAAATCTCACTTTTTTGCATGGTACCTCTGTATTATATAGGTATTAAACCACCAAAATCAAGAGTCAAGGCTTTGGATGCACTCAACATTGCTGATGACGCAGCTGATTTCAGCAGGGGCCATTAACTTAATGCTGAGCACTTTTGCCTCAAATAAAACAGCTCAATACCACTATTTTGGGAGAAAATGCAGGCATAGGACTCAGGCACTTTGAAAACCTATTCTAGGATTCCTCTCTTCCTGTGACAAGGAACAAATCAGAACATTGTTTGATGGTACTACTTTTCTACTTAGCAAGCACTGTTAGGATAATAATCTACAGAAATATATAAAGAACAGGAAAAGCAGAAAGCATTGGCAATGTCATCTGCTGTTGTTATTATTATTTTATTATGTAGGTATGAATTTTGGACTTGATCCCGAGGAAATTAAGTTTAGAAGCACTGTTATAAATGGCAAGACAGTTTGTCCAGTTCATTCTGGAAAGTCCAAGAGCAGCAAAGTGTGAGACAACAGCTATTAGGTATTATCTCCAATAACTCCTGAAACATAGGTGAGATTACGGACAACTAGATCAAATTCAATGCTTATCTTTGAAAATAGGGGGAAAAAGAAGACTTTGACACTTGCGTATCAGTTGACTTAACTTAAATTCCTAGGACAATTCCTAGAATCTTAAATATTTTTTCTTCATTAAAATGAAGCCTAAAACCAGGTTTTTCTGACATTGTTTTATCTGAGTTTCTCATGTACCACTTAAGGCAATATGAACAGCACTACAGTAAAGTGGTTCTGCTGCTCTTCACAGTCACAAAGCAGTTAGTAATAGTCACAGTCAAAGTGGAAAAATATATCCAGTAGTTTTCCTGATCTGGCAGTATATTCATTAATGACCTGAATCATGAACATTGTTTGTAATTGCTAGAAAGTTTGGAGTTAATCCTAGTTTAAGTATGGGAGTGGAGAGATGACCAATTTACTAGTTGTTATTCATCTCCGTAATACAACACAGATGATTATGGCAAGAGAAAAAAAATTAAAAAATTAAATCTATTTTAAATAGAATATACAATGCTACCTGAACACAGGGTTTTGGCTTATTCTGCAAGGTATTTCTGCTGTCCATTCATTACATCCTGAATAAACAGCCACTGATTTTTTGTGCTGCAATATATTTCCCTTGAGATTTCCAAAGCACTCTTCAGAGCTAACCAATTTTGCTTCATAGATTTTTAAAGCTGAAGGAAACCATTTTAATTACGTAGCCTTATCTCCAGTCCAATACATGAAATATATGAATACACAAAAACAGGCTCAAGGCATCCTAAATTTTTTAAAAAGGGCAGTAATTATCTGGAACTGATATAATCATCTTCCTCTCAGGCCACCACCCTGGAATCTTCTTCTGCCATTTCCAATTTACTGAGCTGGGCATGGATTTAAGCCATTGCTGACCCTGGAAGAAAACCACAGCTACGCTACAGACTGGTTTAGATTTAGACCACGGAGTTCGGGCTCCAGCTTGAAATGAGGAGGTCAAACTTCAGTAACCAGAAATAATCTTCAGAGCTTTAAAATGGCAGAGATCCAAGGATCCAGCTTTCTCCTTGGTTTGATAAATGCTGCCCAGGAGTAAATCCTAGAGGATTCGTGTGTTTTTCACATATTTGGAGGTATGCAACATCTCTGTCAGCTCCTAGAAAAAGCGAGCCCTCCCGGACACTGGGGACCTGAGCTGCCGAGTTGGGCATCTTGGAAGACGTGGAGATGGGAATTAGTGCCTTGTAACTGTGATGGGCAGACTCAGGAGGTACCAGGGCCCTATAAATCTGTCCAATTGTCCAATTCAAGAAATTGGAAGACACCGATCACGCTATTTACACTTTCCAAGTGCGGGCAAGAAGAGAGGTCTGATGGCTTTCAGTTCTCACTTCCATTTGTATTCTCATAAACACAACAGAGAAGATAAAGAAGGAGCAAGAGTATTTTATGTTTAAAGCAGGTTTTGAGTATGAGGGTGGGCAGCAGTAATTTTAGGATATTTTTAAAAAATGGGAAAAAAACACTTCTGGATGAATCCTAGTAGAGGGCAGCCTACAGCAAGAGAAATCCCCTCCATTCCTTGTCATGTCTACTGCCTTCCCATAAATTTCTCCCTTGTTTAAGGGGCTTGCTACAAGCAAGCAGGATCTCAAATTTATGTCCCATCTGAGCTGTGGCTCTTCTGAGCACGATAATGCTTAGTTAACACAATACCATAACACTAGATCAGCTGTCATCTGAGGGGGAAAACATGCCACCTCTGGAGGCACAGATACAACTTCCTCAGCACCTGGGTGTTCTTGGAGGGTTCTTACTTACTAATTTGTTTTTTAATATATACAGCTATTCAATAATGGCAGAGGGGGGCCACTGGGTCTTGGAAGAAAATAAGAAACTTTAGCTGAGCAGAGACATGGCTTTGGAATGGAAATTCAGAGTAACACACCACACAAGGCTCAGAAAACTCAAAAACCTGCTGGAATTTGTTTGCCTCACTGAGTAAATTATGTGACATGGAGGGAAAGTCCTGCAGGAAACCTAAGCAGGGGATTTAAACTTCAGGTCAAGGTGACAGCATGGAAAAACAAACCCAGGTAGGAGAAATCTCTTCTGTTTTCAACTGCAGGTTTGAAGATCTCTTGGCTCTCCCCAGCCTCTGACATGAATTAGTTTGGTTTTCTGGCTTCCTCTGAAGCTTGATATGCAAAGTCCATGTAAGAGACAGTGTCTCTATTCCAAAAGACACAGGCAAGCTCTGCTCCCTGTTATTTTTGCCTCTCTCAAATCCTTGTGCTAAGTGTCCGAACACTGTAGAACAGCAAATCCACTGCAGTAACCCCAAAGCACCTTCTGGGAAGATATTGATTTTTCCCATTATCCATTTCCTTTCTAGACTCAAACAAGGAAGTGAAAACCCAAGGAAAATATAAAAATCAGTCAGCCTTGCTGTGGATACACACTTGGGACTCCCAGAGCCTGAAGTGGGATGTGTGTCTGCGCATTTCTGAAGCCATAATAAGATCCTTCAGTTGTTGTGAGATGAGCTTGTACTGCAGAGCTTTAATCCAGAGTCAATTTTGGATGAAATCCATCAAATTATCCAAATTAAAAAAAAAATTGTTTTGCTTAATTACATACCTAGAAAGATGCTAAAAGTTTTCCAGAGTCTGGATGTTTTTGGGGCAAGAAGCTTCTTCCTTCAGTACTGGCAACGTGGGAGAAGGAAGGAAGAGTCTTGTTCTTGATTGCCTCTGGACTTCCCATTTTACCTGTGACTAGAAGCGGAAATGCTGTGCTATGCCACAAAAAATGTTCTTCACATTCAATTACATCTTAAGATAGGATACAGCAGCTCCCCCCCCAAAACACAGAGAAAAACTCAGCTAAACATTTTCAAGCCCCCAAAGGTTCAGTTCAAGGCTCTGACAAAGACTTTGGGTCACTTCTGATTTTACCCAACTCTGTTTGACCAGTCCTAATTGCACCAGCACATCTGGAAATGCTACAGCTAAGGCCCTGCCAGCACTGTCATTACAAACCCTCCTGTTTTTGTGGGTTTGTAACTTTTCTTGAAAAAAAAGGAAAAGAAAAGCGTAAGGGCTGAAACTTGATATAAAAGGTTAGCTGGGGAGCAATTTTTGTGTGTGTGTTGCAATATTTCAAGGAAGCCAAATCAAGCCATTTTGAAAATGACAAAAGAATTTGTAGAAAAGGGCGGGAAAGTAGAAGAGTGTTTTCTTGAGTTTGCTTTTTTCTTTATTTGAAACACATAGGGAAAAAATATTGCAGCTATAAACCATTTCTCAGCTCTGACCTGTGGCTTGACTTGGATTAAAGGCTTTGGATGACTCTTTAAAAGGACAGAAAAGAAAAAGAACATTTTCCACAGTACCTGCTTAGAAACGGCTCTGAGGGACTAGAAGAGTAAGTGCGTCCCTATCCTTTGGTGCAAGGTAATGTGGGAATGGCTGGAAAATCTGGGAGCATCTGGGTCCTCTACTGCTTAATAAAGGCTTGCTTGGGAGCACTACTTGACAGAAGAATCCCTAGACTAAACTTCTTCCAGACACAGAGAGAAGAACTGAGGTCTCTTCCCAGACAATCCTTCCCGGGTTTTACTTCAGAGCCCCTGGCTGAGTGTAGCTCCCAGTCATGTAAGAGCAGGGCAAGGCCTGCTTGGGGTGAGCACTGAGTATATCCACAGGGTGAGACTGAGTTAAGATAAATGCAAACACCTATGAGTATGTCACTATGATCACATTCTAGGTAATGAAGATCCTTTCCCAACCTGAAATGGATTGGCTTAACGAGAGAAACACACAAGGGCTGGGTCCTGCTGGACCAGCAGCTGAGATCCTTTGGGAAGGCACTGCTGAGATACTTCAGAGAATCACAGGATGGTTTGGACTGAAAGGGAGCTTCAAGATCATCTAGTTCCACTGCCCTGCCATGGGTAGGATATCTCAGGTGGTACTGGGCAGCAGAATCACATAATTCGTGATATATTTACTACAAGTTGAAGCACTCACTGGACTCCAGTGTTACCACAACAACTTTGTGCCCTCTAACTACAGTGGGAACTCTGACACCTACATGTAGCTGCCTGGAAGTGTTTGGAGGCTCCATCCAGCACACTGCATCAGTAACCACACAGTCAAAGAGCACTTCTCATCTCTTGGTCTCAAAAAGCAGTAGAAAGGAGCACAGTATTTTGCCTGTAGTCACTACCGAGACACATGGGTTAAAAATACTTGAAAAAGTTATTTCTGCTGCTGACATTTGATCTATATATCAGGTTCAGCTCCACCAAAAACACAGGAACATATATCTGAATTATTGCACTGTACCAAGTTATGGGGCAGATTGTAACCCAGGTTGTCTGAAGATAAGTGATATAAGTTGTTATCTACAAATGATTCTCTCTCTCTACTGACTCTCAACAGCCCCCCTGACTAGTAGACAAAGGTCCAGGACATTGTCTACTCCATCTCTTCATGATTGACCAGACACACATTGACTGTAACAGAAGCTTCTATGCACACATGCACTAAATTTGGGTGTCTTAATTAGTTTGTACCTTATTAAAGTTCAGTCCTCATCCACAGCATCCAACAGCTTCCACAGCATAGCATCAGCCTCTTTCACTGCAAGCCAAACTGTGCATTTATATTACATTTGCAACAAATACAGTCAGCTGTGGCAGGTCAGCTGAAACGTGGCAGTTTGCAAAAGCAGGATGACTTTTTTGTGTCTCTGAACCATAACTCTTAAACAGCTCAGATGCAAACATGTAATTTGCATTCTTGCCAAATCAAAGAATAAGACACTTAAATCCTAATGTAGATTGATGAGAACTTGATACAGGAAGATAGTTTTTATTACAGCTTTTTAAGTCTGTCTCTCATCTAGATGGAGCTGAAAGCAATGTGGAAACATACTGGGAATTGTTTTCATTACACAAACCAGCCTGGCTAAAATCAGAACCTTATTGACATGTCTTCACTTGGCTGAACCAATCTGGAAACTGTAGGTTTGGTGACTACAGTTGCACAGGTACAAAACTATTTACTTCTGGAATAGTTCAGGTCACCTGTGATCAGGAAAGATGAACTGGAAATCAGGATGGTGCAGAAAAGAGCACTGGGATCATCTAAGAAATGTGGAACTTTGTGCATGGGAGGAGAGGCCTTGTTTTAAGTATCAAAACAGAAGGTGAAAGCTGATATGACTATTCAAACAACAGGATGATGTTGGCATAAGGACAAATGGGTACTAGCTGTCCATGAATAAATTTCAGATGGATATTAGAAAGGAGTTTCAACTGTCAGAAGAGTGAAGGTTTGAAGCAGCTTTCCCATAGGAATAGTTATGGCAAGAAACCTAACCCCTTTTATAAAGGAGCACACCAAATTTATGAACAGATTACATTACATGGCTGGAGTAGCATATGGCTGGATTTGTTGATCCATGAGGCTCCTTTCAGGCTACCTCAGAGAAAATTTTAGAATTTGATTTTCAAATGCCCTTTACAATTTCTGTATGTAATAATGACTGTAGAAATACTCACATTTTGCATCTAAGTCGTCTTTTCTGTTATTTTCACCTTGGACAAATAAAGGAAATAATTGAAAAGCCACAGGAAAAGCTGATTTTATGATATTATGACATTAAAACGAAAAGATAAGGTAAAAGAAATCAGTCCAAGTGCATCTAATCCTTTGTAAGATTTTAGTATTAGACCCTCAGGAACATCTATTTGCATTTTGTCTACTAAAATCTGACCAATGTGTGCCAGGCTCACACACTAAACACAGAGAATGAGCACAAGAATTACTGCACAATTTGAAGCATGTCAGTGGCACATGAAGCAGCATATAGAAGAAATATCTGGGAAAGAATCAAATAAGCTAGTTCCAGAAATGAAAGCATCATATCTGTATTAGCCCAGAGTTAAGCTCAGGACAATTGTCTAGATTTAGTTATTCTGGAATGAAATCCAGTTCACTTAAATCCCATTTTGTCACAGACAACAAACTAGTCCCCATTGTACAGTTCCTAAGTTCATTAAATGCACTAGAACCTTTTCTGGACTCTGTTGCGATCAAAGTTCTGACCTTTCCCAAGTTTACATGACTGTGCCTTCACCGAAGTCTTCTAGACAGGGCTTCAGAGTTAGAGGTAACAAGGACAATGATCTGCCTTTCTCCTGAATCCAAAAGTTACAGAAACTAGAAGATATTGAATCCAGGGAAAGTGAGCTCACATTTTCCTCAGTATTTTAACCAGCACATTACAAACGATTTTTTGGGTTTTTTTTCTGGTCAGTTGTGGAGCTATAGACAGACACAAGGAAAAAAGAAAAAAGAATAAAATAAAAGCATACAAAAGTCTACTGGTCAGAGATAGAGCAGGGATGTCACATCCTGCTCCTGGTAACACAATGCAAGTGGTGTATTCCAGGACACAGGTTCATGGAGGAAAGGGAGACCACACTCTGTCTGACCCTGACTTTGGGATCAGGGAATCCTTGGAGGGAAATGACAAGTCGAGATTACACAGACCCCAGGACTAGGCTTCTGGGGAGACTGTCAGACATGATGCCATTGTTATATAAAACCTGGGCACATGGTTCCTCTCCATTCTGCATTCCTTATGAGAACGTGGTGGGTGGCCTGGATCCTACACTGTTGCCATTACTTGTAGTTTACTTCTCCTTCTTTGCACTCTCAGAAGAGACACACAGGTAAACAAAATGGGTTGTTCTCAGTAGGTCTTTAGAGGCAGTTCTCTCTATATGGTTATGTTATGTGCACCTCTTGGAGGCAGGTACCTGAATTTTTCTTCAGGGAACTCATGGATTGAGCAGACTGACTTTTGGGCTCCCTCCCTCCCAGGTCCTGCAGGATCCTGGGTCTGGGTTGTTGTCCCTACATAACTCAGCAGCTCTCTCCACAACAGAGCAGATCACAGCTGTCTGTGGTTTAAACAGCTCGCATCAGTCACCTTGAAAAAAGAGTTTTCAGGGTACTTAGAGACCTCAGCTCAAATCAACAGACTGCCCTGGGCCTGAGCAAGAAGAAAATTTACACCTGTTGGAAACATAAAGGAAAGGGTGATGAGCTAATTCAAAAGTATAAATGTGCAAATAGAATGGAAAAGACCATTCAGATCAGACCAGATCAGATTTGGCCCCTGATCACTGCTCCCCAGCTTTAATCTGCCAGCTTTGCTACCTGAGCATTATTCAGGAACAAGATCCAGGAAGAAGCATAGTCAAACCAAGTTGTTCCTTCAACTCTTTCTTGTTAATCTCTCACTTTTGCCACTTTGACATACTTTTGGTCACAGTGTAAGACTTCTATTTATTTAATGAAGATGTGCACCATCATTTATCATACACAGTTACATCCACTGGCTGGCAAAGTGTTAAAGACCATCATAAAATGTGTAGCACTTAGAATTCATCATGTCACTTCTCATCTGCCTCCAAAAATTCCATCAGGTTTGTCAGAGATGATTTTATGTTCCTGAAACTCTCCCAATTCCTTTATATCAGCTCATATTTTTCCAGATGTTTTGTGATCTCATCCTCTGCTAATGTCTCCAAGACCTTGCCTACTGTCAAAATCAAACTTTATTGCAAGCCTATAAGTCCCTGATTTCACCTTAGTCCTCTTCGTATGGAATGGGTTTACATGTGCATTGTTCTTGTCCCTTAGTACTCCTTCCTGTTACAATAAGCTCCTAAGTATTCTTTAGCTGACCAGCATCCTCTTCCATCATCTCTTTCATGAGATTCAGGTGTGACCAGGTGAGCCCTACAGCTGTCTCCTCTTCCCAGTGATTTTTTTTGTTTTGTTTTTTAAGATTGATACTCAAATTGCTTTTGCTTTCAGAATCTTTTGTTTTAATTTCTGGCACCGTATTTTGTTTCTTCCTGGAGACCTACTTATCACTGATGGTAGAGGACTGAGGCTGAAGTAATGATGATACATTAACTAAGACAATCCACAGACTGGCCATTGTTTATAGAGCTTTTTATATCCAGACAAGACTGGTAGTGATAAAAAATAATGAACATCAGGTGTCTTCTTACTGCTTTACGTGCCAGTGAAAAACTGTTAAATTCACTGAATTTTTTATCTGGAATATCAGACTGGCAAATGGTTCAGAAGTTCTGTGGTTGTGTATGCTGGCATAATGTTTGTATGGATGTGATGGTCACAACTAAGGGATACAGTAGTTACAAATCAGCTAATTTGTCCACTATAAACATGTTCAGACCCACAGGAAAACGGCACACCAGGTTTGCATTGAGACGTTCCCTCTTCTCATCCCAGAAATGAGAAGTCTGGGGCCAGTCTCGGGGCTAGAGGAGTGATTTGAGTCCAGGAATCTTGCAGTCCTCCACCATCCCCAAAAGATGTCACTTACTTTGGAAACATCTTGTAGAATTATGTTCTGATAATAATAACTAAACCCATTGGGTTACATAATTGCTGCAAAAACACTTAACATTCAACAAATTGTAAGGCCCACTTGTAATTCATCCTGTCAAATTTTGTGGACAAGATGTAACTCCATTTGAAGATTATTTGCAGTGTAAAGATACCTAGTTGTAGTTACATAAAATTTACACGTCTGTTGGTTTTTTTTTTTTTCATAGAGGAAAAATCTCATTTTAAAGCCAAAAACTGACAGTCTGTTGTTGAATGGGCTTACAGTTCCTCAAACCAGGAAAGGAGCCCTTTTTGTCAGGTCAGTCAGAGGCTTCATGCAGTGAAAATCGTTTGGCTGGATGCAGAGATCCTTCTGTAAACGGGGACTGGTCAAAGAGAAGACCTGCACAGGACTCTTGCTCTGTCCCTTTTCTTTGGCTAACTGCAGGGTTTAGTTGCTCACGGACTCCGTTTAGCATCTTTCATGTGCTTCAAAGATGAGTAAGTTAAAGGCAGGGAAATTGCCTTACAATGAGGGAGGATAAAAGTTTTTAATATGGAATCAGTCATTTTATTTAACAAAACCTGAATTCCTCCCTCCAATCGCATTGTGACACATATGAGGTTATCAGTCTCTTTGTCATTGCTTTGTTCTCTCAGGAGAAGAGGTGTTTGGGTCAATGGGGTCACATGGAGTCTGATAACACAGATTCAAGTCTGCTTAGCCACAGACTTGAACAGTTCACATGGACTGAGATCTTACAGTAGGAAATTTAGGGATCACAACTTTCAGAGATGTAGGACTACGTTTGATTTACTGCTGCTCTGCTTTGTAGGAAATTTCCACAAGGACTTGCACAATTTTTTTTTTGCTTGTTTATTTATATTCCTCTTCTCCTCTCCACCCAATGAGCATGAGGTTCCTAATATAGCTCCTAATATAGCTTTGCCTCTCTCAGCTTCCTATTCCACCTGAAAAGTGGGGATGACAGCACTGTCCTCCTTAATTGGTGTGATTTAAAACAAATGCACTGAGTACAAATGCTACCACTTAAGATAATGGAGTTTGATGGCAACTGGGTACCAACAGATATAAATAACCACTAGATGGGACCCCACAGACTTCTGAGTTTTTAGTAAACTATTTGGACAGTTTAGATTATTCTGCCACTCAAAACAGGACAAAGTTTCCTTGGTTGGCAGAAGGATAAGAATTGTGTAACAGATAAGTGTCCTTGAATAAGAACCCCATATATCTCCAAGCATTACTCATTTTTAGCACATGAGGTATAAGAGAGTTGAAACCAGTGACAACTTCCCTTCTTGCTGAGTTTGTGCAAACATTTCCTGAGGCTTCCAGTTTTACCACAATAGAAGGCTTTTAAAGCTTAAATAGAAATAACTTGAATTATTAGCATCGGTCCCCCAGCCCAACCACAAGCATGTCTGAGCAGCTCTTGCTGATAACACACTGCAACAACTACATTTTCCTCACACTGTCCACAAAATAAGCTGATACTTGTGATTACCACACAGTGGGAAATCACTGATTTGATGGACTGTTGTCCCCAAATAACCTTTCAGCTTCTTCCCTGCCTTTTTAGCCTGATCATTTCAACACAAAACGAAAACAATTTCTCAGTGAAACCACATGTTAGACACTTTGTTAACAGGTATTTATGGTGCCCTGCTGAAATCAGTGGCTCTCTGCAATGAATAACAGGAGCAGATATGGCCCTCTGTGACTGAACTTCAGATGTGAGGGTCCTCACACTCTTTGCATGCAAGAATGGTCTTGGAAGCCAACCCACTGGTTTCACCTCCACCTTCAGCACTGCACAGCCCAAGGGCCCCCAAAAGTACAGGAGGGCAGATCATAAAATAGAGACCTCATTTCCTTCCCTATGTGAGCAGAGCATATGTACTCAATTCCAGCTGAAGGCCAGTAGCATTTTATAACTCAGTGAACTTTCCATCTCCTTTCCTGATACTGATTCTCCTCCAGTTTCTATCAGTGGTCAGCCATGGCATTCTCCTCCCATATGTACGTAGATCATCAGGAAATGCTGACTAGTCCTTAAGGCACCTCACTGTTAAACCCACTCCTGGCCCCGCAGTTCACCTTTGGGTGTTCAGTTATTGCCCCTTCACATTTCCAGTCCATATTTCTCTCTTTCATCATGCATCTGCTCACATGACATGACATGAAAGATGTCAATGAAGACTTGGAAGATTTCTTAGTTTAGCCTTGAGCCAAGCACAGATGTCTGGTCAAAGATCCAGCCTGGGTTTATGGGAGGCCACCACAGATTTGTATGCATCTCTTTGCCCATGCAGTTGAGGACATCAAGAGACATGTTGTAGCCACATATCTCACTCATGATTAGTCATTCTTTTTCCACAGAGGTCTCCACATAGTGTCCTAGATTTCATGGAATCGTTAAGCTTGGAAAATGCCTCTAAGATCATGGAGTCCAACTGTTCACCCAACACCACCACATTCACCACTAAACCATGTCCCCAAGTGTCACATCCACATACCTTTTGAACACTTCCAGGGATGATGATTCCACCATTTCCCTGGGTAGCCTGTTCTGATGACTGACCACTGTTTCAGTGAGGAAATTTTTCCTAGTATCTAATTGAAATCTCTCCTAGTACAACTTTAGGCTGTTTCCTTTTGTCTTCATGATTTGCCACAAGTTGGACACCAATATCCTCCGATCAAAGCTCTGATCCTGTTGGTCCAACATTTTATCAGCCAACCCAGATCTCATTCAGGTTTTATATTTGCAGCTGGCTGACTCCAGTGGCTTTATACTGTCCAGATGAATGTGTGGTGTGGATGGACATTCCATAATGAATGATGAGGAGTGAGACACTCAGCACCCACCAAACAAAAAGAGAGGAAGGTCTCAAATCACTAAGTAGTGTCTTAGCTGGCACCTTCCACTAGACATTTCTCCATCTCCCAAGGTTTTATTTTCTCTGGAGGTCCTTCTTTTGCACCCTTGCTTTGTATCACATAATTTCCTTTACTCAATGCTGCTTTGTTGTGCCCATGCAGAATTACATTTGAAGTGGGAAGACTCATAAACAATTTAAATTCACATTTCAGGGAGAAGTTTTCTCCCATGGAGTCAAATGGAGCTGGAAGGTGCAATTCTTTAACATCCTTTACCAAGCTCAGTTCTTGCTGTGGCAATTAGGTCACCATGTTAAACCTTTTGTGGTCATATGCAAATGGGAGCTAAAGACACATGGTAAATTAGCTCATTTCAGCCAGATCAAGACTCATTAAATAATTATTTGTTGCTCTTGGGGATTCTTAATTAGCCAGTTACTTCTTCTGCTAGAGCTTTAGAAGGAGCTGGGATTTGGATAAGCTACTGTGTATTAATAAAAATGTCTTATGGAAGGCTGTGCTTTGTCATTTCCAAACTATGCAAGTGGTCCTAACATCCCAAATTCTTTACATAGTTCAGGAGACATAAATGGCACCGGCTTTTGGTGGTTTTAGGACACAATTCCAAGTCTTGATAACTAGGTTTCCAGAGGCAAAGTAAGTAATTCCATAGTAAAATCTTATTCTATTCACGTGCTAGGGAATGGGAAAGCTGTCTTTCATTTCAACTGAAAAGGATAAGAGAAGGTTTTCATATTTGAATATTTTTTCTTTTCTCATTTTTCATTCTTCTCCAAAGAAAGAAAAAAAAGGTTTTTTCCAATCAATTAATTTCTTCTTAAAAATATTTGCCTTTTTTTTTCCAAGTAGATCCTCTAATAATCATCATTATGATGAGCATCTTCTTTCTGTTCTGAAAAATGATGGACAATGTTGCACTTACAAAAATTTCTGCAGAACTGCTACAAAAACCATGGGACTAACAGGAAGAACTGAATAGGTTTAAGTCTCAGCAAGATACAGCATCCATAATGCAAAAAAGCAGGGAAAAAGGTACCTACCACTGTAATATTTAACTTTAAGAATGGAAGAATGGAACCACTTGAAAATGAGGAGGTCAGGGGTTTTTTTAGGAAATAGAAAGGCACAGCTAAAAGGCTCAAATGACTGCAGTTACTATGGAGACTTTTAAAGATGAAGTACCATAATGATTTATGATATTGATCAACTAAAATTCTCCCTAAAATTTCTCATGATTTTACCCCCCTTTAAAAGCTCAGAAGTTTTTTATAAAGGAAGGAAAAACAGCAGCAAACACTACGTTCGATTAAATATGAAACATTAATAAAGCAAGACAAGAAATAATTTGAGGAAACTTATGCCAAAACCATTTAAAAACACCCTAAGAAAAATCTTCCAAATGCTTTTCTTTGAAAACCAGAGAGTCCAAAGAAGTAATAGTTAATTCAAAGAAAAGACAGTTCTTAGACAAGATAAGACCACAGCAGAAAAGCAAAATACTTTTTTTTGAGAAGCGGTGAGAGGTTCTTACAACAAAATTTACCTCTGTGGTGGATTAAGCTCAAGAGCGGTGTCAAGATAAAGAATTATTAGCAAAAATTTTAGAACAAGCCAATAAAATGTAACAGTAAGAAACAACCCAAACTGGATGTCATTCATGCACAAGTTCTGAGGAAACTCACTCACAAAGCAGCAAACCTCCTAATTGTGATATGGGATCCACCACTTATATAGTGATTTCACTGTATAAGTATTTTCACTGTAGACAAGAAGACTACAGCATTTATAAAGTTATCTTTTTCTTTAAAGCTCCAAACATCATCTTGGGAATGCCAGATAATATTCTATTTAATGCACATTGGTTGACATTGTATTAAATTTCCCTGGAAACATTCAAGGTCAGATTGGACAGTGCTCTGAACAATCTGAATTCTAGATGTAGCAAAGTATTCTTAAGAAATTAATCTTTCGTGATGTAATAAGTATCTTGACATGGGTTAATGGTTGAAAGGTTGGAAACAAGTTAAGGACTGAAATAAATGGCTGGTTTTAAGAATGATACCCAACAGAGAGATGAGGTAAGACTTGTGCTGTTCAACCTATTTGCAGATCTAGGAAGAGATTGAGGGGAGCAAATAATGGTTTATCCAAGGTCATCAAAGCTGAAATGTATTCATGAAAAAAATTCACCAGATAATAAATTGACAAATCAAATGCAACATCAATAAAAAAGCATTGGGTGCATATAAAAAATATTAACTGAGTTATGTGCAATATTGGAGTACAGAATATCTTTTACCACCCAGGAATGACATCTGAGTCTCCACGGTTAATTCTCTGGAAATCTTGTCTTTGCTGTGTCATGTCAGATAACATGTGCATTAGGAATTCTTAGGAAAAGAAATTACAAAAGAGCAAAAGGATGATTACACAACTGCATATATCTAAGTCTGGCAACATCCTGAATGGACTGATTTAGATCTAGTTGCTTAATTTGCATTTTTTTTTTTGCAGTTGTTTCATTTGCATTCTCTTCTTGAGGATGAGTGGTGATGAATTTTGCTACTTTTGAGGCACTGGTGTCTCACAGGCACAAAGTAGCAATGTTGACATTTTCTCCAAGGACCCCTTTTGTTTTGGTGAACCAGGGAATGCCAAGGGAAGTATCAGCTTAGGAGGCACTCCTTTGCCATCCTGCCTGGATTCCTTGGTATGAAAGCAGTTATTGTTATTATTTTATGGGGAAGGAATTTTTTCATGTGGCTGAAACAAGAAGCCATCTGAATCTTGTTGCTTGTTTTGCCATTCCCTTAACATCAGATTTTGCCTAAATTTATCTGTGCCTTAGTTTCAGGGTACAAAATGGAGAGAATATTTCTTCCCTTTTCCATGGGGCTCCTGGGATGCTTGTTTCATTGCTCTGTGCAAAGCTGCTGGAAACCTGAATATTAAAAATGCAAATAATTAGAGGTCATTAATATTAACTAATGCTGCCCTTGCCTCGTGTAACAATTTAACTTTGGAAAGTCAAGTCTCCATAAAAAAGAGAAACCCTTCTTTGTACTTGGTGTGGATGGATTATGATCATTCTAGGGCTCTAGTTATGTTTGTTGGCATAAACTTAGAGAAGTTTCAAACAGCCAAAGTAAAAATAAATCTTATTATTGTACATTTATACTAAGCAGGGTTCACAGTTTCCTCTTTATTTTTTTTAGATTGCTATTTTGATTTTTTCCCCTGAAAAACAAATACTGGAATATAATGTTATTTTAACTTTGAAATTTATGGTCTTCCTGACAACAGGTAGTCACAGTTGCATTCTTGCAAAAGAAAACAAAATTAAAAATATAGACACAGGAAATAAAATTAATTTTAAAATATATGAAAACATTTATTCTGTGCATCAGCCCAAGTGAACAGACAAGTCTCTGACTGATACCCACCACAGACTGCAGTTTCTTGAATTGATTGATTAATAGGACAGAAATGAGGAGGTGTGAATTTATTTTGGACTTCAACGGGGTTGAACAAGGTTTGGCACAGTTCAGCTGGGCTTAATCTGCATTTTAAAGTCTATGAACAGTGACCACCTACTGGCACTCTTCAGTGTGTTAGGTCCCATAGAAAGGAAACATTTTGCACTAGACTTCATTTCAGCTAATGTTCCTGGATTTATAAAGGTACTAAAAAGGCAACAGCAATCTGATTTCAAACTAACAAAATACCCCTTTTCCCTTAGCGGGATTGAAACTCAACAGAAGACTCAAGGAAGGAGGAGAAAGGTAGGTGGGATTGGAGAAACAATTTCTCATTGTTTGGAGGTAGATTGTTCTTTTGAGGGCGACATTACCCTGAAAATAAAATTAAATTCCTTTCGGGTGTTTTCACCATTAAGTATCAAGATTTTCATTTAACTGCGTGAAAGGTAGTAAAGAAGTAATAAATAACAGTTCAAATGGGAAAAAGCTGCAGAGGAGGAAAAAAAAATGCTGAAATGCTGAGAATTTTATCTGAGCTAAAAAAAAAAAATGGAAGCAGAAAGATCTCACTGTATTTTGCAGCGAGGATAATTAAAAACAAAGGCGTCTTTTAAGACAGAACAAACATTCCCCACCATCTCCTTTTTCTGGCAAAGCCAAGAAACACCCTCTGAAGTGAAATAACCATAACAAGAAAAGGCATCTTCTTGAAGAAATTTTGACTCATAGTTTACTGCTTTATAAGCAGTTCAATAGAAAGATGTTCCACGCCAGGGCAACAAGTCAAGAATCCACATTTTTAATGCTAGTTTAGCCTTCTATGTGATTATTTTTACAACATGTGCAATTAAAGACAGATTTTTCAGCTCCCTGATTGTGACCGGCTAGAAAAGGGTTTGCACACACACAAACACGGAGGGAAGGAAAACGCCACCTCTCCCTATAATGGTCTTCATTAAAAACAGCTTTGCCCAGCTTCTGTTTTATTTCATTTTGATGATTTAAACTTTCCTTCTCTAGTAGGTGGTGTTTTTTTCCTTCCTTCCACTTCACTGGTCCAAAGGAAAAATCTGATAGTCCAAACTCCAGCATTTTCAGTCGTTTGTTCAGGAAGGGGTTGTCATGTTTACGGGGGAAAGATGGGGCTGGGATGGGAGGGACAAAGGGAAAACTCAAAAACCACAGAATCACTGCTCAAGGCCAAGGTTATCAACACTCACACAGTTGTTGGGGGAGTTTCATGCTGCTCCCAGTAGCATCATAGACTTGGAATGGGAAAACTGGTCACCCCTTTGCACTCTATGGCACCTGCTGGAGAATAAATGGGTAAAGGCATGAGTTCACCTTCCAGTTCTGATTAGCTGCCCACAAGCTTTTTTTTACCCTAATCTGCAAACTTTGTCCATGTATTGATCTTAGTTGTCCAGCATGATTTTGAAATAAAAGTATGCCATTGACGATGAAATTGCCTACTGTGCCTTTCAGAGCTTCAGCACTTCTATTACCAGGAGATTGTCTTTGCAAACAAGAATTGCCCTGTACAAGAAAAAGAGCAGGAAAAAAATTCCAGGAATTATTTTGTCAATTCATTGTAGTGTTTTTATAGGCATTGACTTGTTTCTCAGTAAAATATGACTGAGCAAGAAATTATCATTACTATTAAACTACACTCCAGGTCAAAATTTCTGTGAATCCATCTCTTTCAAGGGGGGCTCTGAAGATAAATTTTTTTCCTGATGATCTAAAAGGAAGGGACACATAAAAATCATACAGCATTGAAGGTAAATGTTCTTTCTTTCCTTTTCCTTTCTGAACAAATCTGACTCTATTCAAGGGATGTGTTTATCCCAGTGCTGAACTGGTGTGGACAGGAGCCCAGCTTTGATCCTGCTGGAAACATCCATAGCATTTCAAAGTGATTCAATGTGGGCTAGTATAGAAGGGAGATATTTGTAGCTGCCATCCCATTTACTTGCTAGGATGGGAATAACCCAGAGGTTTGGCAATGTGTCTGGTGGGAATGAGGATTTTGGGGCTGTGCTTGGTTAAAGAGGGGAACAGGCAGAAATCCTCCAGTTTCAGGCCCCAACATCCCCAATACCATCAAAGAGGAGCTTATCATGGCATTGTGTTTTTATCAGCTGGCTCAGGATCCCCAAGTGCCTTTAACCTGCTGGGGTGGCCCAAACCTCAGTGTCCAACAGTTTCATTTGGGTTGTTTTTAAAAAAAAAACCCAAAACACCAATTTTCCCCTTACCCCTTTAGCACCAAAGCCTCAGAGCCATAGGCAGCATGAAGCAGGAATGCCATACTGCCCAGACCTTCTTTCTTGGGATGGATTTGGATTTATAACTTGCTAAACCATGTCCCGGTGGGAAGGTGGGAGGCTCCGAAGCCACTTTGTGTGTGTGTGTGTGTGTGTGTCCACGCACGTACACGGGAAGCGCTGGAGCTCTTAGGGCTCTCCAGGACTCTTCGGAGAGAAATCCAGACCTGGAAACAAAAAAGAAGGTAGCATTCATGCCCAAGCACATAGTGGGGGTAAACATATTTTGTAAATGGAAGTTTGTTACTCACATTGTACCACGGGAGCTGCTGTTTACCCACCGCCGCTCGGATGCCGACGTTGCCAGAGGCTGAACGATTCAGCGGCGATCACTTATAAATAGTGCTGACCAGAAACAGAAACAGTGAAGAGTTTTCATTAAAAAAAAAAAAAGCCTAGAATATTTTTTTTCATTTTTAGGGAAAGAGTTAAAAACTACCTGCTTTTATTGATATTTCTTTTTTTCCCTTGTCTTCTCTCTACAGTGTTGTATTCCTCTTCTTATTTTGTTAAGCTCTGGTGTTCAATTGAATTTTTAAAATTTTATTTTAAAATTGTTTTGTTTTATCTTATTTTGTATTCTATTTTACTTTGTTTTACTACTGTAAAAAGCAACAAGGACAGAAGAAAATAGAAGAAAAGAGAAATAATGAAATACAGAAAAATCCTAGCATTTGAGCATTTGTTGAAAACTCGAACTCCCATTTTTTAATTAAAACAGGTTTTAAACAAAAACTCCCATTTTGCCAGAGACAAATTTTTGCTATTAAAAAAAAGAAGCTTCTAGAATCCCTGATAATAATAGTTTATGGGTGTTTAGAGCCTGTTGGTAGATACAAAATATATTACCCCTTTGCTCTGGCGAGATGGAGTAGCTCAGGAAAGTTAAAACTCTATAGAAAAAGGTAGGATAATCCCTCCATGCACTAAACTTTTCTGAGAACCTCCCTTAAATTCTCCACTCTGCAGGTCAGCCCTGGATACTATTAAGAGGAAGAAAGAAGGTAAATGTGTGAGGAATCTGGATTTTGCCCTCCAGTCAGCAAGGCTGTGTGTGACAGAGCTGCCGTTCCTGGTGATACTGGTTTGCATCCTCCTGCCCAACACAGCAAAATCTCCCCATCCACACTGAAATTAAATACTGCAAATTCCAGGTCAGGCACTCACTCTTTTTGAAAGCTAAAGTGATCGTTTCCCTGTGCCCAGTTTTGATTTCCTGAGCATAAAAGTAATGTGTGTTCTCCAAAGCGTTGGCCCACACAAGCTGGGCAGGTACCCACAGGTCTTGAAGGTTTCTTTTATGAATCTCACTGGAAGTGTGGCTTCAGAAACCAGATAAAAATCTGCCATAAGTCAACAGGAGCTTTGCTTGTGCAAGGACTGCAGGACCACAGAGCATAAAAGCCAGGAGATCTTTCTTTTTGCTTCTTACAAGATGATAATCCATGGTCTTTTATGAAAATTATGAGTTTTACTTGCGAGACAATGGGCAGATGACCAGTTCCTGACAAAGAAAGGGAAAAAAACGGGTGCAGGGGATGGGAAATAAAAAGAAGAAAATCAAGGGCAGTATTTTTCTTTTTGAGAATGACCAGTGGAGGAATGGATGCTCCAATTGCAGCTCCTTCCCAGAACATCCTCGGCCTGTTGTCCCTTTTCCTACCAGCTCACAGGATCGTTCTTTCTAATTAGGCAGCAAATACAAGGAGGGAAAGCTAGTAATTTTTTTTCTTTTTCCCTAAATGAATAGAGTTTTTTCTTGTTCCACAAGGTGGCAACATAGCTTCAGAGCTCACAGCATCCTCCATGGTACAGAGAGAGTAAGAAACTTCAGAACTTCTAAGCTATTTCAAACATGTTCTTTGGGATGACTTAAACATAAGGGGCAAAAAAAAAGCCATTGTTCTAATTTTCATCATTTTAATGTTTTTTAAACATGTGATTTAAAATTATATCTACCAACTTTTGTACATTTTACTGTGTGTACTACCTGTGTGATCCCATTTTTGCTGCAGATCTTGCTGTACAGATCACCAGAGGGAAAGGCTGATTTTCACTGAGTGGAGGCTCAAATCTAAAATAACCATGGCCAAAATAAGAAATGGAACAAAACTGAGCCTTGATCTTTAGGGCTGATAAATAACCAAAGTTTTATTTAGAATTTTAAGCCAGAGTTTAACTTTACTTTTAAGTAACTTCTTAGAAGCCAAACTCTGTGACTCATAGACTCTCCTTTCACATCTCTCTTCTCTTTGTTCCTAACTCCTATTTTTTTCCCTAAACAATTGGTTTTGCTGTCTTAAACAGCATCTCTTCACTTCACTAATGACTGCAGGGCTATTTCTTCTGTGGAAGTTGAAAGGAAAGGAAAGAACCCCACCTTCTTAAAAATTATAACTCAGACCCTCTTCTTGGTCTGCACAGTACTAAGGACACAAAAGTATGACAGATATGAAAAATAAAAGAATATGGATGTTGTGAAGTTAATGGCAAGTGCAAAGTCCTTCATTTCCCACACTAGATCATGCAGGCTCTGATATAGTAGAGTGTGAATAATTTGGCACATGTACCTGACATCCTATTAGCCCCCCTAGATCAGAATTAAAATGGTTTGTAGACAATGGTGGGCAACGTCAGTGGGTGAAGAGCAGGAGAATCAATCCAAGAGCCCTACCAGAATGAAAACAGTGGGTCCAGCTGGCCAAGAAGGCCAATGGCACCTGGCTTGTATCAGACATGGTGTGGCC
The DNA here is from genome assembly GCF_001604755.1 of Lepidothrix coronata. Taxonomy (NCBI): domain Eukaryota; kingdom Metazoa; phylum Chordata; class Aves; order Passeriformes; family Pipridae; genus Lepidothrix; species Lepidothrix coronata. The sequence goes on along the minus strand of NW_016690219.1, from coordinate 5,033,328 downwards.
AGCAGGACAATGGCAATGACCATCCCCCTATGCTGGGCACTGGTGACACTGAGATGCTGGAGCGAGTCCAGAGCAAGGCAATGGAGCTGGGGAAGGGTCTGGAGCACAAGTCTGATGAGGAGCAGCTGAGGGAGCTGGAGAGGTTCAGCCTGGAGAAAAAGGGTCCAGGGGGGACCTTGCTGTTCTCTACAGCTCCCTGAAAGGAGGGTGGAGTTGGGGGAAGGTCAATCTCTGCTCCCAAGTAATAAGTGGCAGGACAAGAGGAAACAGCTTCAAGCTGTACCAGGGAGGTTTAGATTGGATATTAGGAAAAATTTCTTCACCCATAGGGTTGCCAGGTATTGGGACAGGCTACCCAGGAAAGTGGTGAAGTCATTATCCCTAGAAGTGTTCAGAAGACGTGTGGATGTGGCACTTGGGAACATGGTTTAGTGGTGAACATGGTGGTGCTGGGTTAACTGTTGGACTCCACAATCTTAGAGGCTTTTTCCAACCTTAATGATTCTGTGATTCTGTGACTTCACCAGATTATATCAACTTCAGCTGTGAACCCAAGCGATGCTACTGTAACATTCCAACCACACCTCCCACCTGCTCCATCGTCATCTGTGTTTTGTACGAGCTCTTTGATCTCATCAGGTGTGTCTGCATTAGACCAGCTCAAGGGATGTCCCAAGACCACGTTATCCTGCTGTGGATAATGTGGATAATCCTCCATTGCTGCAGGACATCTTCATGGCCAGCTTTGGGATACCTGTAGAGCCAAGAGAATGTGTTTCACAATCTTTGTGCTAGCTGCATTCCTCCCAGCTGCCCTTGCAATGAAGATTTGGAACCAGATGATCCGTAAAGTCCCTTCCAGCCCAAACCATTCTGTGATTCCATGGTGTGTGGTACTGGCTCTCCAGAGCAATGTGGGAAATGTATAAAGCATAATGTGTTCAGAGAGCAGGATTATCATGAATACAGGTCTCTGGTCTAGGAATAACCCTTCCAAAGCACACAGCCAGGCTTGTTCCAAAGGGTTGTTGGCAGTATCAAGCCTGGTGTTGGTGAAATGTTTCTACTCATTGTTGGCTGAAGCCAACTCACTGCTGATACAGCCCTGAGATAAGAGCTGAGCACAGACAGTGTCTTTCATTAACTCCTCTGCAATCACCAAATTTCTTGCTGTTCAGAAGCGAATCAGAAGTGGGGGCTTTCCACTGGCTTTGCCTGTCTCTTCCCCAGCCAAATTTCTCCACCAATCCATGGAGAGAAACCATATGTTTGTTTTTAGATGGGCTGCAGAGCCCACAGATGCCTTAATAAGGGACACTCAGTTGATTTGTATATAAATGAATAACTGGAGAGGGCAATTCAGCCCTGGATTCTCCAAGGAAATCTTGGACATTGCTCTTGACTGACAGCAGAGACTGGAGCTAGGAGTGCTGAATACAAAGCTGCTCCCATGTTTGCAGCTGAGCAGGCTTTAACTTTTCCTTTCTTCCCCCTCTCCTCCCCCCTACTTTTTCCATTGTAACTCAGAGTGCATTTTTGCAAGATATCCCTGAAATTACTATTACTACATCGCAATATTAGATCAATGCAGTGGTAACACAGTCCAGATTGTTATGGCATTCGCATCTTGATGCCTTCCATACTGTCTTGCGGAATCCAACCTAATACCATGATTAAAATGCCTTTTCCATTTCTCCAGAGCACTCTCCCTGCTGCCATTACATAAACGTCTGCCTATCTAGGGTTTTGTACTGGCACCCAATACCGGGGTCTTTGAGAGTCTAATGAAAAGGACCTCCACTCATTAAAGGGAGATGAAGGTTCTTGCCAAAGCCAGGGATTAAATTAGAGTCCGTTCGGTTTCTCTTCTCACTGACATCATTATGAATCAGGGAAAACACTCCATTCAAGTGAGTTGTGTTACGGCAGTAAAGCCAGAGTGAGTTCAGAATCAAGCTCGTTCATTTTAACACCAGTCTTCCTTCGTTTTCTCTGGCAGCTTTTTCCCACTCTACAACTCACCTGCCGAAAATAGCAGCCCTCGGTATAATGTAGTTCCTTCTCACGGACAAGCACTAAGCTTCAGAGACAGGAACCCTTCAGAAGTCATACTTAAGTGGGATGGGAGAGGTGAGAAAAATTACCAAAAGGATGAAAAAAAGAAAAGGAGACAGTTGAGTATCATAGCCTTTGAAAGTGGCAGAGAGCCAAGTTTCCCAGAGAAACTGTGGATGCTCCATCCCTGCAAGTGTTCAAGGCCAGCTTATGTGTCTCTGACCATGGCAGAAGGGTGGGAACTAGATGCTCTCAAAAGTCCCTTCCTACCCACACCATTCCATGATTCAATGATTCTATAATCTCTTGTTTATGATTCTATGATTCTATGAGCTCTCGTTGAGAGCTGCAGCCTGAGCCTTGCACCCCTTTCCACACCCCTAGGAGAACTCAGACAACAGGGCAGATGCACAGGGAGGGGTATCATTCACACTGCCAGATTTTCCAAGCCTTCTCTCCAAAGGGCTGTACTCACAGTCAGCTGGGAATTCTCATTCGTGTCCCACCACGAAAGCAGATGAGACCAGGTAGCAGAGAAGCCTTCCTTTTCCAGTGTCCTCAGGGATGAGATTAATCTTGCCACGAGATTAAATGTCCATGTGGAGCTGTGACTCAGTAGTCTAGGCACGGCATCAATAGGCTTGAAAGAGCACTTTGACACTATCTTGTTTAAGAAGCAGGGTGGTTCCCACCACACTGAGAGCCAAGGAAGGAAGAAGGAAGTCCTTCATGACGATCCAACCAGTCTTAAATCCATTTCCCACAAATGTGAAGGTACTGGTTTCAGTGGGATGCCACAACACAGTTGGCATTCAACGAGGAAATCTTTGTTGGTGATATAATCCCAAGGTTTCCTGCATCACCAGTGAAGAAAAACAAATACTTTGACGAGGCAATTTGGGTCTTAGGTGGGAAAAAAGGGCTGTTCCAGAGGGGTGGGATGAAGCTGGGAGAAGAAGCCACCTGGGGAATCAAATGGAGTTTTAAAGACTTGTCCATTAATACATCTGTATGTCCACAGATGTTATAAAGTCCCTTCCAAAAGCATCATACTATCATTCCACATAACATCACAACTGCAATCCTGTGCCATTTTCACTTTAAAGCTGAAAAAACACCTGATTTTCAGAATTCCCTCTAGAACGTCCTTTCTAACATTATTAAACCAGGTCAGATCTGTTTTTTTGAATAAGGACAGAGTTCTGGGAGATTTTTCAGTTTGAGGGATGTTTGTACATCTGCTGCCCACGGCAGCAGTGCCGGCTCATGGAATCTTGAAGTACTGATTAAACTGCAGTGTGGTTTTCCAAGTGGCAGCTTGTACAAGGGTATTTTGGAGCATTCTCCAAATGTAACAAAAGGGAGTAGGACACTCCCCTACTTTATCTGTCTGTGAGCACTGGAGCAGCAAGGAATATGTTTAATTTGGTTTATAGCAAATGGAATTTTGCACCAACGTTACTCCCAGGCTAGGCACTGGTGATGGGCTCTGTTCTCTGATATGGATGCTAGCGCCAATCTCACTTGTAGAGCCACATGAAAAGCCATGAGATCCAGTGTGAAAAAACCAGGGGATATGGAAAAAAACATTGCAATTATTAGAATTATTTATTACTGTTATCTGTAGAGGGAAATTAATGCAACTGGGTAAAATGAACGGATTTCATGAAATAGATCTGTAAAGTCCATGTGCAAGCACTGCCATGTCTCTCTTTTGTGATAAAAGAAATTATTTTTTTAGTTAGGGGATTAAGTAAAGTGTTCTTATAACCACAGTAATATTAAAATCAATGTTAGTAATAATAATATCAATGATAACAAAGATAATTATAATAGTAATAGTAGTAAAAATAATATTATCTCAATTGCACTTCAAATTAAGAAAACCCATACCAAACAATCAGCCAAATTGTCAGCAAATTGTTCTCACTGATAACCTGCATGGAAAGCTGTTGGCTGAAGTCTTAGTGGAATTAAAACCTGGTGTTACCTTGAATCACTGTGGGATCTTAACATCTTGTCCTTAGTAATTGAACACACAGAAGAGAGAAGCTATTCTTGGCATCACCCACAAGCTCTGTGGAAGCACTTGGACACACTATAAAGTCAAAGGCAGTGCAAGGCTGACATGTGCTGTAGATTCACCAGGCAGAGGAGGAAACTGAGGCAGAGCTGAGTTATGCATTGCAGTCACACTGCAAATCCAGAGCGCTCAGACTTACACGTCCCCCAGCACCAGGCCTTACAGCACAAGCATCACTCCTCGTGCACAGCAGCGTTTCCAAGTAAAAGAGAGAGATCAAAAGCAAAAGACGGCCTTTCAGATATTCCATTTCATCTGTAAAGTCAAGCGTAGGAAGATTGAAATGATTTTTTTTTTCTTCTTGCCCATTCGATTAACATATGTTTGTCTGTGTTTCAGTATTTCACCACATATTTATATGAAATCCCTCTGCCTGTTTTTTTTTTTCTTGGCCTGTCTACAGGCTTTTGCTCATGCTAGACCACTCCAAGAAACTTGCCCACAGTACACCATCCTCATCTGTGCAATCCCAAACCAGTTCCTGCACCTCGCTCAAGCGGCATCCCAGTGCATCTTGGTTGTCTCCGAGAGTAGCAGATGCTTCTACTTCAAATAACCCACAGATAATCCCCAATCTCCTCAATGAGCTCAGGAGTGTTGGAAAGCATGTACCACTCAGATCAAAAGTGAACCCAATTACAGCCATGCCACTGCCTTTTCCCCCCTTTGGGAAGGTGGAGTGAGTCACAGCAGACAACACTCGGTTCCTCTGGCTGGCTCTCAGGGTTGTGGTTTCCAGCGATAAATTCAGCCCGTGGGCAATTTACTGAGGAATTACATCGTGTGGTGTACAAGTCCTTCCACCAGCATTCAAGCCCCAGGAACTGATGAGGTTCAGTGCAGAGCATTCAGATTTGGTTTCTTTTTAATAACACTTACTGAACGTGAACAGCTTTAATAATCCCCAGCAGTCATTAAAATCTTTTCATCTTCAAAGTGCTCTACATATGCTAATTAATGCTCACAACCGTCCTGTGATGGTATTATTATCCCCATGTGGCAGCAAGGGAAATGGAAGCAATGAGGTTAAGTAATTTGCCTGAGGTCAGAGGGAGCTGATGACAAAGCCACAAGCAGAACCCTCATCCTCTGTTCCACCACGCGTCTTCCTCCCACAGCACTGTCATCTGGTGCCCACAAGCCCCAGCTCTGTTTTGTCTTATGTGAGCATGGAACAGGTACCAAGGAAAGGGTGAAAAATTACATTTTGCCTTCCATGCCCACAGGCTCTGGCTATGCCACCAAGCCTACAAGTGTGCCAGCCCACCTGCCTCATTACCAATGCACAAAATGCAGCAGCATAGGGCAATTTTCAGGACAAAGTTCCTGCTGCAGCTCCCTATGCCAGCACAGGCCCAAACCATCCCTTCCTGTCCTCTGGACCCAGCAGCCCCAAAGCCTGTCATCCCATGGCTCAACCCACCAGATAATGACCCACAGTTGCCTCTTTCTAACCAGTCTATGGACATTTTGGCTACATCAGTTCTAATAACTAAACCCATCATTTGAGACCAAGTGGGACAGTGTGGCCATATTTGTCTCCAAGTTGCAACTGCTAAGTCACAGAACCATAGTCCTAAAATGATTTGAGTTGGAAGGGATCTTAAAATCATCTTGTTTCAATGCCTTTGCATGGGCAGGCACACCTTCCACTGTCCCAGGTTGCTCCAAGCCTCATCCAGCCTGGCCTCGAACACTTCCAGAGATGGGGCAGCCACAGCTTCTCTGGGCAACCTGTGCCAGGGCCTCACCACCCTCACACCCAAGAATTTCTTCCTAACATCTAATCTGTGTCTCTCTCTTTTAGTCTAAATTCATTCCCCCTGGTCCTATCACTACCATCTCATGTGAAAAATCTTTCTCACTCTTTTTCATAAGCTTCCTTTAAGAACTGAAAGTCCACAAAACAAGGTTTCCCTGGAACCTTCTCTTCTCCAGTCTGAACAAGTATGGTGACAGTATCCAAAATGCCTATGGAGAGAGCAGTGCTTGGCCTGGGCTAACTCCCAGACAATGTCTGAAAATTGCTGACAGTACTTCTCTCCTCGGCCCAAAGTTTGCCAGAGACAATTCCAACAAATCAATGGCACAGTCAACCTAGTTATAGTGTTTAGGCCAAGACTTGATACGATTCAATTTTCTAGTCCATATATAGCCCATGTAGCCAAAGTACAGCTAGAGTCAGTAATGTGGATACCTTGTTCTCAAGAATTTCCAAGACAAGCATCACTGTCTCTCAGTGTCACCATGCAGAGGAAAACAAAATTGAGAGTCATGATTTACTCAGGATCATGTGCTACGCTAGTGCCACAAACATAAGCACCACTTTGATCCTCTGGCCCAAAATTCAAGACCTGATTATTTGGTCAGTTTTGACTTTCCAAAACACAGTTACCTGACCATTAACATGAGCACACTTGCTAGTTTTACATCCAGCCTCTTTATGGTGGGTTCAGCTGCCAAGGATTTACTTTAGCCCGCATGATTAGGAGCTGATGAACTTCTCCTTCTATTCTCTACCCATTCAAATAAACACAGAGCTGTGTTTTATTTTTAAAATAAACAAAGGCAGGCTGGACTGAAACCATGGTAGGAATGGCCCTAATTCTGTTCTTGGCTGAGCTGCCACTCGTAGAAGGTTGTTTTACTCTTATAGAGAGAAATGACTTATTACTATCAGAATAATAAACTCCTTCCTTTTATGCTTCAAATCAAACTGCAATCTGGTCTGTGCAGAACACATTTCCCACTCCTCCTCCTCATTCTCTTCTTCCTCTCCTATGGGCTTCAAACACAGAATCCAGATGCAAGCTATTTTTCCCCCAGCCGAAGGATCTAACTTTTTGGCAAGCTGTGCAAGCTGTTGTGTGGGTGGTTTAAAACTTCCCTCTGGGCCTGTCATGTGGTTAGGGCTGTCTGGGTTGCTCTGAACTTCTGGACACCATTTTCCTTTGACTCACCTTTTATTCCAGCAGAAACTGGGACCAAGTGTGCCTAGCAAATGGGACTGCACAGAACTGCACTTTGGAGCCAGGACTTTGGTGCTTTTTTTCGCTCATGTGAAGTCCCTTGGCTGGGTTCACTAGACGATGCTGTCAGGAGGAAATCCCTGCAAATAGCTGTCTCCCTGACTTCACTTTGAGCCACTTCCTACTCACTTTCTGAGCGTCTCTTCCATGAAAATTCATGCTCTGTCATGTGTTACTAGTTAAGTCAGCAGCAAAGTCTATTCTGAGTCTATCAGGAAGGTCTAATTCCAGCCGTCAGGGCTGTGGCTCTGCCTTTCCTCTGCATCAACCTGCCTTCCTTTAGATGATGTGCAAGCAGTGGTTTGCTTCTGCATCTTGAAACAGATGGAGAGGTGTCCCCAGTGACTCCAGAGCACCACGAGTCAGACAACCAGGCCAGAATTTTCCCCTTTTCTCTAATTTAAATCGGAAGAGTGTTCTGCATCTTCCTGGTTAAGAGAAGACCCAACCCCAGGAGAGAAGCTCCAACTGCCCAGGTCTGCAAGCAGTGTGCTCCAAGTTGAGCAAACGTACCCATTCACCTCATCATTTATTATCAGCAAGCCAGAACACTGGGTGGGTCCCCAACAATGGGTGGGTCCCCAACACTGGGTAGGTCCCCAACACTGGGTGGGTCCCCAACACTGGGTAAGTCCCCATCAATATCATTTCATCACAGATCTCTGAGTGTGTGGATTCCTTACCTGCTGTCTTCCCTATCACAGCTTTACAAAGACAGACTCTACACAACAATCTCTACAGTCAGGGCCATCTCCTCTTTAACTGCTTCTGAAAGCCAAAGAGATTATTCCTTTTTGAGTAACCCTTGCTGTTTCCCAAAGAAAAGCCACTGGATAACCTAGGACTGCAATGATAGAATGAATGGCACTGCTCAAGGATGCCCTGCATCCTGTGACAGGGATGGGAATTTTAAACCACCCACACAACAGCTTGCACAGCTTGCCAAAAAGTCAGATCCTTTGGCTGGGAGAAAAAATAGCTTGCATCTGGATTCTGTGTTTGAAGCCCATGGTGAAGGAAGAAGAGATGCAGGGCAGGGTTACAAGTGTTGATACATTTACTATATAATTGGTATATATTGGCAGTGCTGGGTTAATGGTTGGACTCAATGATCTTGGAGGTCTTTTCCAACCTTAATTATTCTAGAATTCTATGATTATATATACAGTGGTCCACTAACTCAGCAGTAAGAGTATTACAGGAAGATGAAAGTAGGCATGGATTATATTTCATGAAATACCTCTTCCCTACGATTGTGCTGTCTCTGGACCCTCACAAAACTCTTCAGAAGTAAGCATAGGCTCTTTTGAGGGCACTTCAAGCCCTCAATTGGTTTTGGTCCAAAATGATCAGAGCTGGTCCTTGTGATGCTTCCTATGGGGAAAAGACTTGATTTAAAACCTTGAAACCAAAACCATAAACGTTGTGTACCAGAGAGGAAGGTACCAGAGCCTCTACCTGAGCCTGAAAGCAGCGTGTTTGGATAGGGCGCCCAACCCACACATTTGAAATTCATTAAATACAGACTTGCCTGGCAGCCTCACAAAAGAGCTTAGAGAGTCACCATAAATATGACAATAGTAAAATGTTTAAATCCTTGGAATGGATTAGTTCCTTCACACAGAGAGAGCTAATTTTCCAAGAGAGGCTGACAACATGCACTGCAGAAATTAAAGAATCAAATTCAACAGATCACACAATAATTATAACATAAAGAAACATTGTAAATACTGGCAAACAGGCCATGACAGGTTATTCCTGTAGCATGCATGAGCAGGAAAAGTTATTATGCTTTGGAATACCTCAGAAGTCATGGAGGTCAACTCAGGACATGAAACACTGAAATGAGGAGCTTCAACTCAAGTAATGTTCAAGTGAAGTAGATAACTAACCACAAATCTTTGCCCAGGGCTACTTAACTGATGCTAAACCCACCTTTTAGAGCTCTAAAAATGTTTTGATTAACTTCCCTCTGTCTTTAGAAACTACACTGATGAAACCACTCTGCCTATCCTTGAGCTTTCGGGTTCCAGGAAAATGGTTCTTCCCAGGTATTTCTAGGCAGTTCAGAAGCAAGGTGAGCTTCCAAGGGGACTTTTATTTCACTACAGAGGCTCACATGTTTTAGAAAACATTCAGACACACACCTGTATACTAGAATTCAGCTGCTGTGTTTGTCTCTACTGATCAGTACAAAAATATTGGTATAATCAGAGAATCACAGAATCATTTAGATTGGAAAATATCTGAGATCATCAAGTCCAACCTCTAACTGATCACCACCTTGTCAACTAGACCATAGCCCTAAGTGACATGTCCAGTTATTTCTTCAACGCTTCCAGGGATGGTGACTCCACTACCTCCCTGGGCAGCCCCTTCCAATGTTTAGCAACCTTTTCTGTAAGGAAATACCTCCCAATGTCCAGCCTGAACCTCCTGTCACTGGTTTTCTGGGAGAAGAGACCAACCCCCACATGGCTAGACCCTCCTGTCAGGGAGTTGTAGAGAGCGAGAAGGTGCCCCCTGAGCCTCCTTTTCTCAAGGACTAAATAACCCCAGCTCCCTCAGCCTCTCTTCTGACTCTCTAGGGACTGACTCTCTAGAACCTTCCCTAGCTCTGTTGCACTCCTCTGGAAATGTTCCAGCACCTCAATGTCTTTTTTGTCATGAGGGGCCCTAAACTGGACACAACACTTGAGGTGTGACCTTGACAGTGCCCAGTACAGGAGGACAGTCACTTCCCTGGTCCTGATGGCCACATTATTCTTGACACAAGCCAGGTGCCATTGGCCTTCTTGTCCACCTGGGCACATGCTGGCTCACCTTCAGCCACTATTGACCAGCACCCCAAAGTCATTTCCTGCTGGGCAGCTTTCCAGCCAGTCTTCCCTCAGCCTGGAGCACTGTCTAAGGTTGTTGTGGCCAAAGTGTAGGACTAGGCACTTGGCCCTGTTGAACATCAATATATCAGTAATATAGGTTGTATAATCACAGAATCACAGGATGGGTCAGGTTGGAAGGAAGCACAGTGGGTCATCTGGTCCAAAATCCCTGCTCAAGCAGGGTCATCCCAGAGTATATATTTTATAATAATACTTTATATATATTATGTATTATATTATAATATATTATATTATATTTATAAAAATAGGTTGCTCAACAGGGAGCCTGGGTTTGGCTACACACACAGCCATTCCTTTCATATCAGCATGATTTGATAGATCGTGAACGCATGTTTCAATGCCTTGTTTTGGATTTAAAAGCTTAACTGGAGGCATTCAGGTTTAAAATCTTGCCACAGTTCCCTCAGTACTTCCATTTCATCACCTGTAAAATGGAGGATACCATTTCCCTACAGGTGTTTTATAAGACTTAACTCACTCATGCGTGCAAAGTGTTGAGATACTTGAATGAGCAGCACCGTACCAGAACAATGTCTTATTTTGTGAACGCACCTTCCAAAACTATTCACACCCTCTTAGGCCTTCCAATACTTCCTGCTTCCCATCAGGCTGGGACAACTCCTTTCAGGACACTTTTGTCCCCTATTCTGGTTGTGGAAACAGCGGGTGGTGAAAGGGACAAAAATGAATAGAGGTGGGAGGAAAAGTTATCCAAATATAGCAGAACTTCAGAAAAAGCTTCAACCTGGGTTGGAGCAAGATTGCAGAGGCATTTTCTTTTTCCTTTTTTTTTTTCCTTTGTTCCCCCCTCAAAGCTGATTACCAACTCCCATCAACAGCAGTGACATCTCATTCCCTATGACTCCACTGCTTTGCACAGAAAGTCACTGAAGACTGTCACCATATCTCAGAGCGTGGGGGAAGAAGGGCTGCAGAGCTGCTGAGATGATTTTGTAACTCTGTTCCCTCCTGGAGGCACCACAGGGGAAGGGGCAGTAATGGCTGAGGCCCTCCTGCTGCAAATCTCTCTGGGTCATTTAAAGCTGTGTGAGCTGGTGGAGGGTTAAAACAGCCAAAGGATAGATGGGGGATTTGAAGGGCACAAATGTGGTTTCAATCTGGTTCATCCTTTCTGCTCATCTTGCACCAAAATGCTTCTGGGGCACAACAGCAGCATCCCCCGAACTCCTCCCTGTGCCCACACAACTCCTGCTCCTTCTCCCTGCTCGAACAATGTAGAAGCAAGTCAGGAGCGGGAGACAGCGAGCGAATATAAGTACTTTCCCTCACCCCCCTTCCCAGCCCTGACATAATAACAAACAGCTCTCCAAAAAGCACTTAAATTTACGAACAGTTTATAAATTCACAGACGTTGATTTATAGACGTTGGCTTGACCCAATATTAGACACTTTGGTTTCTTTTCTGTTTTCAAAGTGCTGCTGTTATGGCTTGGGTTCTGAGTGCCGTCACACACCAAAAACAGCCTCCAGGTCCTCCCCGTGGGCTTTTCTTTGCCCACAAGGACGGGCTGGAGCTGGGGCTGGGCTCACGCTCCTCAAGGGGTGGCTCTTCCCCTTGCTCGGCAGGACGGCTTCCAGCTGGTTAGAGAGCCGTGATGACAGGCTTTCTAGGCAGCTTCATTTCAGCTTCCTTGTCTGCAGGAATGGTGGCTGCAACATGGGGTGTGAGGAGGAGCCCCTGCCTCTGTGTGTGGTATTCCCTGCCTACAAGCCCCAGTAGGAGCATGGAATCAACCAGGAAAAAAAAAAACCAACCACCACCAGTCCCCTCCCACCCCCCAAAAAAACCCAACCCAAAACCAAAACACAAAAAAACCCCCCTCCATACCCTGCCTGGAGCCAGCATTAATTGGCTAAAAAAAAAAAAAAAAAAAAGAGCAATTTTTTTTACTCTAGGAATGACAAAATTCCACCTTGAAAAATCACGGAGTTCTTGTGTCCAGGCTTCTCCTTCTATGGCCACCCAGCATGAACAGAAAACCCCATATGCAGACCATGCCACCAGGTGAGAGGAGGGTTAAGGATAACCACTTTCCACCCTGTGGAATTTCACAGTCATGTCTGGCTTGGAAACCCAAAATCTGTGGTAACATAAGGAACTGTGGGCTGTGATGGCAGCCATGAGGGCCTGGCTGGGGGATCACAACATGTTGGAAGGCAACTGTGACCAATTCTTCTCCCTCCCCTCTACACACACACACATGTACATGCAAATAAAAGATATAATATCTATCAATCCCTTCCATTTCCTACTTTCTGCCTCTGGCAAGTCACCCGAGTTTCTCCAGCTGTGGAAAAAAAAAAAAAAAGAAAAGAAAGGATGGTTGAGCTTGCATCCTGATCTCAGAGCTTTTAATAGTAGAGAGAATTGCCCTCACTGGAGAGAAAGAGGGCAATTTCAATACCTGAAAGGATGTTGTAGTGAGGTACAGATGTGCAGAGTAAGGGCACAAATACTTTTGTGGCCAGGATTAGGAGGGTCTTGCCCAGTTGGAGTCTGCTATTCTGCCGTGCTCCCTACCATACCTCAGGTTTGCTCACCTTGGTAAGCATCCCCTCATCCACCCACCGACAGACACTTTGTCACCGGGAGGAAAATATGGTGGAGTCACTTGAAGAGGTAGTGCTGTATCATTTCAAACCTCTAACTTTGAGTATGGGGTTCATGTTACTTTATTTTGGGTTTTTTTTTCCTCATACAGACCTTCTAAGACAGACTTCCTCTAATAATAATTATTATAAATATTAAAAAGCCTAGAGCTTGCCATCAAAATAGAATTTTACCATAAAAATAGAACAAAAATTAAAATTAAGAAACCAGTCTACATTCTTCTCTGAGAAAGCCATGTATTTTAAAAAAATTAAAGAAAGCCAGAACTGTTTTTTGTTTTGCTTTTAATGAAACAGAAGACCAGTTCTAACCAATTCTTCTATATCTTAGGGACCCTTTTTTCCTTGAGAAACAAACAAACAAAACCTACCAGGGAAACTGAACATTTAAGAACACTTGATGAATTACCCTTGTACAGACATGGATTGCTTGCAGGCAACTCTGTCTCTGCATAACCCTTCTCCATTGCTCATCCAGCCCCAGCCATGGGGTGCAGGTGTCTGCCATCATGCTGGGGTTTGTAGCCATTAACAAACTAGGCAGTAGGCACCATCCACCCAATTCATTTTAAATTTAACACAGGATCTGAACTCCAGGCCACAGTTTCCTCAAAAGTCAACAGGCTCGAAACCTTCACGTTCACGGCTTTGCCAAACCAAATTTGCATCAGATATCATCCAGCCCACCTCAGGAGCAGAATCTGTGGCCAAGACAATGGACTGGGTTCCAAGAGACCTGAAGGTTGAATCTGAAATGCAGCAGCTCCTTCAGATTAAATTTCAGACCCGCTTGATCCTTGAGGAAACCACCCACTGGGAAGCTCAGTCCCACCTTAACATTTATTCTGTGCTGGGAAGACAGTGGGTTGAGTGGAGCAGCGTCCGATTCAGCGCTCTCTGGAGATCCATCAAACCCACAGCAAAGAGACCCAGACACCAGCAGGCAGGGTCAGAGGGGCTCACCCTAACGCTTATTCAGGTGCTGCGCACCCATGTGCCTTCCAGAAGGGGGAAAATAAGAAAAAAAATCCTCGTGAAAAAAGTGCACATAAAATAAATTACAGCAGCCCCCATTCCTAATTGAAATAACTCAGCTCTTCTTTTCGTGTGTGCCTGTGTTTAAAGAGAAACCTGAAAGGCACAAGTTCACATTATGGACTAATAGCCTGGAAAATTTCAGTTTAAAAAACAAAGCTGGCTTTGAGTTACACAGGAGAGCCCTGAAAAAAAGCGTCTGAAACCACTAACTTCTATTTTTTCCTGCACATTTTACAACATAATATGGGTGAACAGATTTTATTTTATTTTATTTTATTTTAAAAACTTGCTTTAAAAAAATAATCAACACAAAAATCCTCTCTCTGGCCTTCATGTGCCAAGTTTCAGCCCAGGGCAAATTTTTTACAGCTGAATTATACACCCTGAAAAATAAGGGGCTTATAATGACAACATTGAGAGTCCCCTAACTATAGTGGTATGAATGGGGAGGGAGGTATAATAAGAATGGTCCATAGTGTGCAGCAGCAGCAATAAGTGAAGGAGCCCTTACTCAGCATGAGGAATTCTATATATCTTGGAAGGCTTTCATGAACCTAAACATTATTGCTAAGAAAGGAATAAACAGTTTGAACTGCTGTTGCCATTCATCCAGCGCTCACACACTGAGGAATACACAGAGTTGTTCTCTCAAAGCTGGAGTGAAATATTCCAGACATAACTCTTTCTTACTTCAGGGCTGGAGAGGATTTTGAGCTGCTGTTTGAAAGCAAGCTGGAGAAACACTCTTACTCTGGGAGAGTTATTATTTTTTTTTAATAGCAATGGTGATAATTGACCACGTAGCTCCAGCCAAAGTGAGCAGAAAAGGCTGAGGACACAAAGGACCATTATTGGCCAAGGTTGGTATCTGTAGGTGAAGTGAAATCAAAATAAGGGGATGAGCAAAATGACTGGTTGCTTGGGGTGATTAACTCTTGAAGGTGATTTAAAACTGGCAGCCCAGAAAACGTACAGAAAACAGTTCAATTTTTAAAACTGCTACTTCCAAAATCAAATCATAAAAAGCAAGCTGGAGGCAGAATTGGCATTTAGGCAGACAGAGGAACCAGGTTGTCTCTGCTAACAGAGCCTGGGCATCTCCTTACAAATGAAGATCAAATGTTAGGATTCCTACATGGAGCAAATCCCTTCTCTGCACTGCCATTTTCCCTTCTTCTCTCTGGTTACATCAGATCAACCAAAGCATTGAGCTTCTGTCATTCTATAAATCTTTTATTGTCATTTCAGCACATCTATGTATGAACAGGTACACATAATCTCACTTGTACCTATATATATCTATATATTATGCATCTCTCCATTGTATTTTTATTTTCTATTCCTTCATGTTCTATTTATTAAGGATCATGTCAACATTTATAACAGAAATTTGACGTTTTCTTAAAGGAAAATTCATCTGGAAATTTTTCAACCACCTCGGTGACCCCAGCCCTATTTGACCAAAGGACATGACTTTAACACATGACTCCCATCTCAAAGTGGGCATCTAGAACAGGTTGGAGGAATCATGTCTTAAAAATATACTTCCATTCCTATTGACTTTCCAAGAGCATTACTAGCTCAGCTTCAAATGTCTACTTTGGAACCACCTAATGTTAAATAAGAAAATTTCCACTGCAAAATGGCTTACTATGGTGCCCATATCCCAACACTACTCCTACCTTTCCCCTCTCCCTGATTAAAAGCCACAATTATCAGTAATCACTGGATCAAAGTATTGATCTGGAATCTCCTACATTTTTATAACAGTGTGATACAATTTCAGAGTTGTTGTCAAGACTGTAATGTAGATTAAACTTGTGTCTCTTAGCACAGAAATGAAGATTATAGTTTTTCAACCTCTCTACCACACTTCTTTCTGTATTACTTAATGAATCGTTTCTTTTCTTAATTACTTCTGCTGGAAATCAAATCCATGGGCATAAATTGAACTTGCAAATAAGTATTTGAACAGAGAAAGTAGTTCATAGTCTTAAATTCACACTGCTCAAGTAAACCCAGTCTTTAATCTCTGGAACCCATCTTGGACAAACGTTTCTAGAGTAAGTGTCAAGTTTCTGGCAGTAAATTTGGAATAACAAACAAAAACCTCAGGTGAAGAAACTTTCTAAGTCCCCAAACTGCATGAGTTACAAAGTTAATGTTATTAAGAAGAATTCCTGAGCATGATATTTTTTCCATACCTCTGAATGAACTAAAGTTTAATGAGTTTGCAAAAAATTTGGACATGGAAATTAGTTAAAATTACATATGTGTATAATCCTAAAGGTTTGGACATGGAAATTAGTAAAAATTACATACTTGAATAATCCTAAAAGTAATTTCCTTGAAAGAACAGTGACAGAGTAGCCAAGGATTTAATTCTTAATTTTGAGATTTAACAAGATGCTGGAAACCTAAAAAACAACACAACTTTCGGGAAAGTTTTGGGGGTTACTTTTTACCTTGTATCTTCCCTCAAGACTGTTAGGAGAAAATGAGACTAAAGGGGAAAAAAGAACTTTCAGTGCACTACCAAAGTCTTCTCCTTTTTATTTCATATAAACAAGTACCTTTTTTTTCACAAAGAAGCATGGAGAGGTATACACTTGAAGTAATAGTCCAATGTAAAACTGTTTTGGTATAAACTATTTTTTATTTATATCTGTACAGTCTAGAAGAGTTGTGGATATGAAATTTTTCTGTACCACTGAAAGGCTGAAAGCTTTTTAAATTATTCTTTATTGCTGCTTTTCAAAATATTGGAAAATTTTACTAGCAGAAACTTTGGGTTGAAATTTGTGTTTTTAATCAAGAATACCAGGGTTTCCCTTCTAAATGAAGGGAAGTAGGATATACCTGCATTGACAACTTGTTCCAAGTTATATATATAACCAAAAAGCACTTACAAAGCTTTTCAGTGAGGCAAAAATACTTTTCCTGAATGTCTGAAAAATCTTGGGAGGATATTTTGGAGGGAAAGGAAATGTTGTGAATGAAATGCTGAAAAATGCTTAGAAAGGTCTTATGAACAGTAAGGCCACAGGGCCAGTTGGGCTGCAAAGAGGCTCCATGCCTGAAGGGAAAGAGCTGCCTAAAACCTTTCACCGCTTTCTCTAGATCACTATAACAAGTCCCTGCTGCAATAATTTCTTAAAGCTGGTGCCCAGGTCAAGCTGTTCATCTTCCCCAGGCCTCCTTTAGAGATGGGTACCCCATAGCCAGACTCCAGAAAGACATCCAGCAGATCAAAGCCAGCTTTTATCCAACCATAGCAACAGGATGGAAAAGAGAAGCTAAATAATTGCCAACATAACTGTGTTGTCAATTAAAAGGCATTTTGCTAAAAGCCTCCCATCAGGCCTTTATGTCACAAACACTGTCATTTTAGTTGTCCACCTTACCCTGCTTTTCACATGGTGCTGAACATCCTATCTCTGAAAATCAGGTCTTCTCCAAGCTGTCCCAAGTTAAGCACCCAGAGGCACTGATCCTTTTTCACATTTGGCCTCATTTTTTTAGGAGTGCGTGCCCACAGTAGCTCACAGGAGCTACTCAATTTCCTTCAGCTCCTTTTCTTTACACAAGGATTTTGACTGGTCTCCTTCCTCTCCTTCACAAGAAAAGTGATTTTCCTAACGACACAGGCTAGACAGATGACAGATTGTCAGGACACACAGCACATGTTTTCTTTAAGTGAGCTTTCTATTTGTTATTTTAAGGTTATTTCCAGATCCCTGACACTTATTCCAAAAACTCAGGTAACCAAGACGGAGCTCAGAAACTGAAGTTATTCTTAGACTAATCAGTCAGTGATCTAAATCCACAACACTAATCTCATAATTTGGCACCACAGAGTTTAACCAGTCACATCTGGACAAGGTACTCCAAGCTAACAGCCGTATTTAGGCCCTGATGTTTTCAAGCAGTTTACCTTGTGAAGTAAAACACTTGGCCTGTTTTATTCTGAACTCAATGAGACCTATTTGGATGGAGAGAGAATAGTGACACACAACAAGATAGGGCTGAAGTCACAGCTGGCCTAGGAGCACACAGCTCTGTATTATTCTGTAGTTCCACATTATTTTGTAGGGTTTTGCAAACTAAACTTGTCTCTTACAATGTCTTGCACCCTTCAATGAGGTGTTAAAAGACAAGATTATTATCTAACAACCTCTACTGGGTTCCCATGTTCAGATCTGTGCATGACAGTGTCACCAAAGGGGACTCGAGGCAGGAGAAATGAAGCTCCTTCCTTTCAATTGCACCTACTGAAGACCCTAAAGAAAAACCCCTTTTGCCACCCACTTCATTCTTTCAGCACATAGTCTTCAGGGAAAACATTATTACTATGATAGTTACCATTACAGTAGAGCAAGAAGGCTGTGCCAAGACCAGGTCCCAGTGTAAGCGCTGTGCAAACAAACACGGGGGATGTTCATGCTCTAGGCAGCACAAGAGACAAAGGCAATATTATTACCATGCCCATGAACTGAGGCACACTGAGATTATCCAACTTGCCCAAGGTCACGCAGGAAGTAAGTGGCAGGGTTGGAAATTGAACCCAGATTTCTTGAATTGCAGGCCAGGATTTTAACCACAAGGCCATCTTTCGTCTCTCTCTCTTCTCTCCCCACACTGCCTACCCCCCCCCCCCCATCTTTCTATTTTAGCACACTTTTGAAAAAAATTGCTCTTAAAAATCCATTCGGCAATACTTTAGGTATGCTGTGGCCTCCACAACCGTATTTAGCACAATTATAGGCTAAAAGGAACTCTTGCAAATTATGTGCAAATAGATACGTCTTTATGTAAATCCAAGTTCTTGGAACAGAAATCTACAGCCAAAAAAATACAAAGGTTTAAGCCAGGGAGGAATTAAGCTCCAAATTTTTTCCTCCTCGAAGGCTGGTAACTGAGGCACAACACTTTCCAGCTAAAGAAAGGAGAGCACGGACTGGATGCCTGGGGAGTAGTTATGCCAGCTCTCATAAAATTGTGATTTCACCTGCAGAAATGTAAAGGCAAAAGACACTTGGTCATTGTTTTAGAGGATTCTGTCACGTGTATGACTTTTTATATACGTGGGTATTTTCTAAACCAGTTACTGTACAATTTGTGCAAGAATACTGAAAGCCAGGCAACTTCCTGATAGTGCACAGCCCCATAGCAGACATGGGAGCTAAGTACAGGAGGGTCATTTGGTCCAAACTATGGACCAGGAACTGTCTCTGGCTTGTGAAAACTTCAGGAGGTGTTAGGTACCACCTACAGATGCCAGGGACTGCACCTGTGTGGGCAGTGTTAGATTTACTGGCTAGAAAGGAAACTTCTCCAAGATTATATTAACATCTTCTACTCAAAACCCTTATGCTTGGTCCAAGTGCTGGCCACTCTCAGTGTAAAAGAATGGCTTTATTCATTGTCTAAACAGAGCTGGGTATGGCTGGGGTGGCACCAGGAGCAATGGGGGGAAAGGGAAACCATGAGATTAAAGGGGGAATCTCATAGGTGAAGGGGCCAATAGCTCATCCCCTGTCTGAGACACTTTTAATGATAGACTTATACTTGAATATTATAAGATTTTCTGGAACATGATGAAAACTAAACAAAAAGAGGATCAGTTTGGTTGGGAGCTGTGGGGCAATTACATTTCAGGACAGTTTGTTGGGGCCAACAACGATGCGAGTGCAGGATCAGTGTATCTACTTAATTAGTATCTTCCTGCTTACACAGCCAGTTCAACAGAGCATCATGAACCATGTTTCTGGAGGGAGAAGCACCTGACACTCTGTGCATGCTGCACATGACAAAAAAGGGACCGAGTAAGCAACA
This sequence comes from Lepidothrix coronata, assembly GCF_001604755.1. Classification (NCBI taxonomy): domain Eukaryota; kingdom Metazoa; phylum Chordata; class Aves; order Passeriformes; family Pipridae; genus Lepidothrix; species Lepidothrix coronata. The sequence goes on along the minus strand of NW_016690219.1, from coordinate 5,013,754 downwards.
TCCAGTTCTCTTCACAACGGGCATCGTTCAGGAATGGCACTGGTGGCTTTAGAGCAATCCAACCCTGTAACAGGGTAACCTTTGGCAGTACTTGGCCGCTGTGTGAACACAGGGAAAGGCTGTGGAGTTTAATTTCAGGCTAATCCAGCAGCAGGCAGGAGCACCAGTGATGCTGGCTCAGCACTTCCACCAGGACTGGTGCAACTCACTCTAACTCGTTCCTTCTGGGCTCTGTTTTAAAGTGCCAGCTGGGACCGTGCTGCTAAGCTGTCCTCTGAACAACAACACTGTTAATAATAATAACAATATTCAGGTCTTACATAGCATTTTTCACCTTTAGATCTCGAAGTGATTTACTATGGAAGGCTTTGGAGGGCTTTAAGGACAGATTATACAGACATCTGTCAGGAATAAACCAGATTTCCTGACCCTGCCACACAGCAGTAGAATTGTTCAATGCTCTTTCCAGCCCTGAATTTCTACAATTACCCCCATTTTGAGGATTTTAACTCATGCAGTAGCAAGCTGACCTCTGTGGATCCCACAGCTACTGCTTTGAAGCCCCCATGGCAGCCCAAGACATTATAAATGGTAAAAGCAAAGAACTGAAGCTCTCCCCACACTAACACTGTGCCCAGCAGTCATGGGTGGTCTCTGTGGAAATGCATCAGTAAACCTCAGATTGGGCAATAATAAAAAGATAACATTTCCAATGGTAGGAAACCAGATGTTGTGTGGGAGCCTTATAGAAGTTCATAAGTCAATGGCAAAAGGAGGATTCATCCTTCAAAATCGGGATAAGCCATCCCTCATCTTTCTCCTCTGACAGAGAGGGGCTGGACCAAGTAACTAGACTGGACACTTGACTCTTTGGTTTATTAACTAGACTAGACTTGACTTCCTGGTTACTGAAGTTAGATGAGAGACATCACAGCCAAAGAGGGCAGAGGGAGCAGGATTATCTCATGGTTTCTTGGCATAAAGAGAGCCCCCATAAGCACCCACACATCTCAAAGGACTCATTTCAAAGTCAGGATACAATGACTGTGAAACAACACTTTATCTGCATTCTCATAAACATCATGAGAGGCCAAAACTGCTGTCACAGAAATTAATTAGCAGAAGAATTTTGAAAATGCACCTTGGCAATGACAGAATGGAGAGGAAGACAGCAGCCTATGTGTTGCTGGTGACACCCTGATGGTCTTCAGCTGCAACTGGGTTAAAAGAAGCAGATCTCAGTGCACTTCAGAAAACTGCACCTTCCAGGTGAGGAGCAGCTGGACTGACCTCAGAGCTGCTGAGAAAGGACCCCAGGGACTCCCCAAACCCATAGCAGTGAAAAGATCATTGTTGGATTTTAGGAATTATATTATTGTGTTGCAGTTTTGCTTCCTTTTTTGTGGCAAAGAACTTAACTCTTTCGCTTAAGTACAACAATACTTCATTCTGTTTTAAGTTCATCGGGTGTGTAAAGTGGTTTCAAGTACATGACATGGCAAGTGAGCCTCCTTAGGAGCAAGAGATCCAAGCACATTGGAGGTGTAAACCTGTCCTGTGGAGACTCTGCAGTGAAATACATATTTAGTGGCCCTCAGGGGACTGGAATTTCTTGGCAAACATTAGTCTAAGAAGCAAAATCAGCAAATGCCAAGAGAAAGAGGAGCCATTCTCAAGCCAGGCATGACCTCGTGTTATTTTGCAAGGGGCATGGAAAAGTGAAGAGAAATGAGAACACTCTGAACCACAGGAATAAACTACTCGTTGTCACCATTCACAGTTGGAGTTTAGTCATCATAAATGTACTTTCATACCTGAATGCATAGACCAGCACCTAAAAAGCCCCTGGGACAGGCAAACAGCATCAGATGCTCTGATTTCAAGAATCATTTTAAGAAATGGAAATTATTTTTAATTTATTTTCCATAATAAGAAGTATTTTTGTTGACTTTCCAATTTTCATCCAAATTTGTTTTGGGTTTTTTTTAATTATTTTCTCATTAAAGGAAATATAAAAAAAGACACATTGACCTATTCCATTCTGCAGACCATTCTTGTAGTTTTGGCAAAGCTTTTGATAAAAACCTTCAGTGCTCAGTAAATAAGCTGGTGCACTTTTTAGAATCTTTTCCTTCCAGGGAAAATCTTAACTTGTGACAAAAGCCCACCTTTTGTGGAAATCACGTTTTGATGGAAAATTTCATTTGGAAATGAAATCTGTGAACAGCATGTAATTTAGGCATCGGATGAAGATAAATTCAATGGACTGATTTTTAGTTCCTTATGTTTCAGAGGGAGGCAGGGATCCAGGTTCCCCCATGCCAGCACGGCCGCAGGGTTGGATGCTTATCAAAGCAGTTGCCTTCAGGGCTCTCACGAGATCAAACTTTTACTCAGTCAGAGCTCCACGTCTTCGAAGGGAGCAGAAAGGCCACAGGAACAGCCTCATTTCAGCATCGACCCCAAGGAAAACCAGGAATACGGAGAGAATTCAGAATTTTAAGAAACAGCAAACACAGAACTAGTCCGGATTTTCCCCATGGATACAGGAAAAAGATGTTTAGGCATAGTTTAAAGTTTTTTACCAGTTCGAAGAAAAAAAATAAAACCCACGTGAACTTGTTCATTGATCACCCTGAACAAAAAAGGGCAAACTCTCCCCATTCCATGAAGCTATTCTTGGCCACTGAGAGCTAAAAAGCAGGGAGGGCAGTTTAAAGGGGGCAAATACAATTAGTGCTCCCACTTTTGCCATATTTCGGGGCCCAGGGGACAAATCAGGAAAGTTTATGTCAGCAGGAATGTGAACAATAAAGGCAAAGTGGGTCGCATGTTAGAAAACCGTTTCACTCCCTTTTTATATTTTTTATTTTTATTTTTTTGCCCAGCAGTATGATGTGTTAACAATTTTGTTGGTTTAACAGTTCACACTTCCAGCACATTTATCCATTGGCACATGGGGGTTTTATGCATTTAACAGTTTTCTTCATTAAAGTGGGTTCCACTGTGTCTTAAAAATTGTTTTCCTTAGACTCCGTGTTTGTTATTTTATATGGTGTGACTGAAAAGCAGGCCAAAATTTTGGCCTTGGAAAATGCACACTGCAGAGAGGAGCCCGGCGTGGGCAGCAGGATTAGCCTCTCTAAAAGCCCAGCACAAATTCTTTTAAGAACTGCTGATTGCACTTTGAAGCTTTTCTCCCCTAATTGCTGGAAGATTCTTAATTTGTCCTGAGCTTGGGAAAACGAATTGCAGATGTATGTGCTGCAATCAAACCCCTTTCTGCACAGGATCTTTGCACGCTGGCGTTGAGACGTCCTTCATCCCCTTCCGCAGAGCCTTCCAACCACCTGTTTTTTTACTAAAACAGTGCCAGCATTTCAATTTCTTTTTTAATTCTTGAAGGGAAAGCAGGGGCTGGGGGAAGGGAGAGAGTGGCTGTTATTCCTACAGAAGCAGGACTGGTTCTTAGAGGCATAAGAGACATCCAGGTGTTTTCACAGCAAGCCCTGTGCAGGGCCCTTTTGGAGCCGAACCCAATTCCTGTTTGCCAAACTACACTTTCAAGAGGTGTCAGATATCCAGAACCTGCTTCAAATGCCAAGTCAAGCAACGGAGGGGAAAAAAAAACCAAGGGGAGGGAGGAGGGAAGAAGGGGGATGTGGGGGGAAAAAGGAAAAGGGGAAAATGTTCCTCCTCGAAGAAAAAGGTAGTTGTTCCAACTTGGCTGTTTCTTTTTAAAATAATTAGTTAAGCAGTGCATAAAAACAGGTAAGTCTGTTCTGCGTTGCTCATAGCCTTGGCAGGCCTATCCTTCCCCACGTTGGAGGAATGCTTGTGAACCACCACTGCACAGGAGAAGGGAGGGGAATTGTATCACTGTGACCTAAGGCAACCCAGCTTGTAAGGTTAACCATAATTTTTTAAACTAACATGACCTCTGTTAACCCCTCCACTCCAATCTTAAAAATAAAAAGAAAAAGAAAGAAAGAAAGTAAGAGAGAGAAACATGTTTACAAAACCACTAGAAGGGTAAGGGGGGGGACAAGAATCAAGTGCTCTCCCCTCCATCCCTCCATCCATCCTTAACTTGCTCCTTTGTCCCTGTATGTCCCCACCAGTAGCTCATGTTTACTGAGCCTTGATGCAAATGTCTAGGGACTTGGCTTTTTTTAATGAGTCATGGAATCATAAAATTAAGCCATTCTGGGAAGCCAAAGAAATTCAGCTCCATGTGTGCATTTGGAGCTTTGCAGGAATGTTCATGTCTGGATGTCTGGGTGACCTGCTCTCACGGTAAACGTGATACATCCTCTTTTTAATGACACCATTGGCTTGATTTATTTATTTTATTTCTCTCTACTCATCCCTCTCTCCTTATTCTGCAGAAGAACGCAGGCTATTTCCTCTAGGTAGGATGCCAGGTAAACCCACCTCAGGCACTCTTTGCCCTTCCCTCTCCTATAGCTGTCTTAAATCAGGGAACCAAAGCCAATGCCAGCACGGCTCCAGGCCAGCTGGAGGTGGCATGGGGCCATGGTATATGGTGTAGTCAGCTTTTGTGTCAACATTTGGATGCTGAGTTCATCTTAACCAAAACGTGCCAAGCTCAAAGGAATCCAAGTCTGCCACAGAAAATACATATGCAACACGCAGCCCACACATAGACATTGGCTCAGGGAGGGGATTGACTTATTTCTGGGTCTCAAAAATTTTCCTTATGGTTTACTCCTACCTACATTCATTTCTGGCCACTCAGAGTCACATGTGGCATGGGGAAAAGGGTGTAGGTGCAATATGTAGAGACCTGACCTCATCTCTCACTGATGCACAAGCTGCAAATACTGCAGAACTGCTCTTGAACACCCCTCTTCTCCGAGTTCCACCAATTCACATGGCAGACACCAAACTGATTTTATATGGGAGTGAAGTTAGGCCACTTTTAGAACATTTTTTCTTTGAAATCGTTCCTTCCCTGCTTTAACAAGCATAAACAAACACTCTTGTTTATATATTTATAATTACTAAGCATGGAAAGTCTACCAATTAAGTAAAGTTATTGTACAAAATAAGGAGCAAGAGGCCAAATTCTCAAGTGGTATGAGCTGGCAGACATTCAAGTCTTCATAGAAAAAATAGGCTTGAACTAGCATTCATCCAATATGTAGTCCAGCCCTCCATCCTAGAACAAGTTCATGTGCAATTAATTGTTTATATAGAAACATAGAAGGGTTTGGGTTGGAAGGGACCTTAAAGATCATCTAGTTTCAAACCCCCTGCCATGGGTAGGGACACCTTCCATTAGATAAGGTTGTTCAGGGCCACATCCAACTTGGCCATGACCACTTCCAGGGGTTTGTAGTCCTGATTGGGTGCACTGAACATGGGAAACATGGTATCTACCATAGACCACTCACCCATAGATGAACTAGCTCAGCTCTCCCCAGACCCACTGTTTGGAGGCCATAAAGAATGGCTTCTGTAGCTCTCTGTTCTGGGTGGCTGTTCTTTGTAAATGCTCCACATAATCCATGAGAAGACACACATCCTACTTTCAAGGATGAAGCTGAGGACCCAGTTTCAGCATCTGCTCCAGATTGTGCTTTCTGGAAGTAACTCCATCTACACCAAGCAACAAGGAGATCTGCATCTTTATGAAGGCACTTAATTCAAACATGTTTCCCTCACCTAGTAACTACAGTTATGAGGGAAGTACAACCGGAGAGCCTGCTCTCAGCCAAGGGAAGTAGCCTGTGGTAGTGACTGTCTCAGAAAAAGGACTGGGTTTTAGGTGTGATCTCAGTATCTTGAGCTATGAGGACCCAAGGTAGGTGAGCTGTAAAGGCCTTGTAAACACCATCACTGTGCTTCTTCTGGTGGTATGATGCTCTCATACAGGATGGCCGAACCACTTGAAAGCAACTGTGACAGAGACACAGAGAAGGCAGGTGGGAGAGTGTTTCAAGACTTTGTCAAGTCTTGAACTATGCCCTAGGAACTGTCTGGGTGATATTTGGCCTAAGTCCTGCTTATAATAGTTTAATGATATAACCAGTCAAGCCTTAGTGAAAAGGACCAGGCCTCAATACAGAAGTAGCACATCAGGTCACAGTTAAAATGTCTCAGTAGGTCCCACCAGACCACCCTGTAAGGCACTTCCAAGGATGGAGGTGCAGCCCATTCATCCATGTTTGCATGTCAGCCACTCTCTTCATTGACTATGTACTTATGATTTCATTGTCTGATTTCTAGACAAACAGAAATCAAAACATTGGAGACTCATTTCCTAAACTAAGGAAGGAGGAAGAGAAATTGCTAGTGGAGAAGAACAAATTCACCTCACACCGAGGATTCCAGTTTCTCTAAAGAGGCATCACTGGCACATGTGTATTTGTGCCAGTCTTTCAATTTCCACCCTTCCTCCCACCTGCATTTTCCTATTCTAAAGCTGTTTGGAAAATACTGCAATTCTGATTGTTCACAAATACGTAGTGTCTCAGAGTTTGAATGAACCTTTTCTCCTTTTACAAATTTGCTTAGAAGGAAAAGAAATTGCTAACTTTTTTCCTACCTCATTCCACAAGCTGATGTCTAAGATTCACTTACAATGTTGATTTAAGGTGGTGTTCTGCAGTGGGGAGCTAAGACTTCAGCATCTTCATTGATGAAGAATAACAAAACATCTCGGAGACATCTATGTTACCAGAGAAAAGAGTTCCTGAGGGTATCTTTCACAGCAAAAAAAAAGCCAGAGCCTTGTTTCTGATGCAGTTAATGGAATGAATACATGAGGATCTATCTGAATATGACTCATCAGTCTTGAAAATAGAGGTTTCACTCAGGTTTGAATTGTTTTTCAAGGTTAGGGTTTTTTGGTTATTCCCAGACACTATTCACATTCTTATCCTGTGATTTGTGGGCTCCATGAGACCTTGTGACTGAAAGAAGGAAAGCACCAAGCAAGGGGCTGGGAGAGCTGATAACAGAACTCAGTGTCAGATTCTAATTTCTGGGCCACATTCTCCACCGTCCTGTCTTCTGCCTTCTAATGTCTCCTAAAATTTCTACTTAATTCATAGTCTTGTTCCTTCACATTGTCTCTTGAGAAGGTTTTCTCAGACAGAACAGAGAGCAGTGCGTGTAAGATTCATTTGGTTTTAAAACTATTGCTGCAATGAAAAAATACCTTATTTTCCTCCCTTTCCTGGAACACCCTGAGATTACATCAGAGTCATGAGGGAAATGAGGAAGAATCTGGGTCATCTTTCCTCAGTCTCTCTTTTTCTACATTTCTAGCTGATGAGTTGGTGGCCTGATGATTTAGGTGAGACATCCAATATGAACAAGAATATGTTGGGATTCTCATGCTTACTTCTCAGGCTCCAAACTGATGAGCAAAGAGCTCTGTAATTTGTTCCAGGCCTTGATTTGGATTGGTGTCACATTTGCACATTTTGTAATTTCTTTTATTTACTAGAAGGACATAAAATAAGGTTTGAGCAGCTTTGAAAGTACCCAAAATATTAACTATTCAAAATTTTAAGAGATTTTCTGAAGCTGCTAAAATTATTTTGCCATTTTATTTTAATATATTCTTTAAATTCAATTATTTTAATTTAATTATTTTAAATTTAAATTGACATCCTGTAATCCCTGCAAAAAGAGGCCACAAGTATCAGTAACTGGGCAGCTAAAATGATGGTCTACTTTGAGGCAGGTTTTACCCTGCCTCAGTGTCTCCCCTCTCTTCACAGGAGCATAAAATGCTTCAATGTTAATTAAATATGCGGGTACCTGTGATCCATATCACGGAATTTACTACAGGAGTGTGAAGTATTCGCTTTCTGACCCTGAAATAAATGGCACCTGATGTTAAACATCAGAGAAAAACCAATCAGTAGCAGCAACCGAAGCACGCGGAATAATTAAGGGACAATTATATCTATTACAGAGTTTTTTCCTCTCTAACACCAAGCACAGAGCCTTCTACTGACCCTATCAGACTCATTCACCTCAGTCATCCTCATCTTTTGGGTTTACACTCTTAAAGCCTGGAGCTCCAGCTCACTGTATTCCCCACAACTTTTAAACATGTCCTGCAAATTCTCCTAGCAGTCTCTCCCCTCGTGAATCTGGCAGGATCCTCACCTACAGATTAAGGGGAATTACTGTGAGGCTGCTTCCATACCCTGTGCTCTGCATGGTACTGGGATGGTGAGTAGTTAAAGCACTGTAATTACAATCTTTCATCTCCTCCACCCATCACTGAAATGGATCCACATGGGAGATGCGAAAATCAGGGTCTTCAGTTGTAATTATGGGCTGGATTATGGTCAATGCAGAGGCACTCTGGAAAAATCAAGTGTCTCAGTCCTAATAAGAAGCCTTTAAATGAGATTTTCAGAGACATTTGCCAAACTTTGATGGATTTTGACCGGAGCTGCCAAAGTCAAACTCTGACTCCAGAGCATCCCACTCCTCCCATTCCAAATTGTTGCTCCACAGACCAAGTTTACTAGAGGTTTAACAAAAAGCATTGCTTAGGTTTATTTTTTTTTCCAGACAGCCTAACAATATCTTTTTTTCCTCTGACATTAGGAATAATTTTGGCTAGAATTGCAAAACAGCTATGTTTATGGAAGGAAACCAGTGATGCTGTGGACACAGCTGAGGGCAGGTATTGTGTTAGAGCATGTCAATCAATAAACTTCATTGGCTGATATTTCCATCTAAGTTTGATTCACTTCATACTTCATACTTCTGGGTCATGATTCTCAATTTTAAATCTGAAATTTATGCACAGACACAAGAAAAGTTGAGGTCAGGTGTCACACTGAGACTTGGGAGATGTCCAGTGGGAAGCTGCAGTAAACATTCTGGTTGACATTGGGTGTATCAGTCAAACCGGGTCTCTCAAGAAGAATATACTATTTTTCTCCTGTTTTATATATGTCTTTTCTTTTGAAATTCTAATTTCTGAAGCAGAAACTGTCTCTTTCAATGTGTTTCCCTGTCAACACAGAGAGTTTTCAATCCTGTCTGGGATCCCAATAAGCCACTGTTAAAGAACTGGGAATAATAAAAATTCCCACTGAATTAAGTGGTGTCAGAAGGAAGCAGCCGCTATGTAAAACTAATAAAAATCAAGCTCTGATTCATCAGAACGGAACTCCAATTTATGAAAAATGCAAAGGAAGGACATTGATCCCCCCACACAGGAAAGGCAATTGGCAAAACCAAACAATTTCAGCTCACATTCTGCAGAAGCAAAGAAATAAATCTGCATACCCGCTAATGGGATTCCTCTGAATGAACTTGAGCCCAACAGTAGCATATAGGCAGAAGCCTACGTCCCAAAATAGAAACCTCTTGGAATCCACAGCTCATCTGGACAGGATTAGAGAAACACTCCCTGAACATTTAGTGAGTGACATGTCAGAAAAGAATTGAACCAATTTACAGCAGTCCTGGAACGCCCCAAACACAGAAGTTCTGAAAACAATGGGATAAGAAGGAATTCTTTGTCTACTGCAGCATAAAGCAGCTATTTCAGGCAACAATATCGGTGCCATTAATGACAGCAACACAATCTTTGGGTAGTTCTGAAGGGTCTTTTAAAAACTGTGGCTGCCCCATGGGCACAATGCTGAAATTGTACCCAACTGAAATTTTTTTCACTGGTTTCACAGTTTCAGGGGAGATTAGTCAGATTTGCCTATGACTTGTTTTTTGGTCACCCTGAAGCAGAACAATGGATAACATGATGACACTGAGGTTTGCTGAGGGGAAATTAAGGGTTTATTTCAATGGGGTAGCTGCGGGGGAAAGGAGGGAGAATTGTCAATACAGCAGAGTAGTTTGAGCCAAAAAGCTCCTGAAAAAGTCACTCAAATATGTTGGGACAAAGATTTAAACACTGAGAAAGACCAAAGTAACCCATGCCTGTAAAGCATCATAGAATGTTCCCTTTTTTCAAGGCATCATTCAAGCTCACTGCCTAGATCCCAGCTGACATTGAGGGAAAGTGCTTGGAGGAGCTGCACAACCCGGTAGAGGAACACTGTTCTTTCAGTGTTACTCTCTCAGAAATTATGCTCTGCTTAAGTAAGTAGTAAGTAATGGCCAGTCTTCGCGCGAAGATTTGGGAAAGGTCATTAACCCTTCGAGCCTGCGCAGTGGATTTTTTAGGTGAGACACAGCGTGCGCTGAACTGAGCCCACCCTTTAATCCTGAGGTTCATCTGCCGGGGCCAAGCAAGCTTGGACAGTGGCAGTGAGGTCCCCAGGACGTAGGTTTGTTTAGAGTGACCTTCTCTTAGATGGATTGCCTTACAGGGCTGACGAGCTCCATCTGCCCAGGGGGCTGGGAATCGAACCCGGGTCGCAGCGGTGAGAGTCCTGCACCCTAACCACTAGACCACCAGGGTATGTGAAAAAGGAACTTTTCTTATTACATAAGTATTATTTCAACAAGATGTTATTTTCAGCTGCACATCAACATGAAATAATGAACTTCCACCCCTCTGTCTCTGGGGAAAGGCAAGCGTCATGGATTTGCTTTTGAAGGAAACAAAACACACAGGAACCACTTTATCAGCAGTCAGATCATGCAGGAATGAGCACAGTATAAATGCCTAGGAAGGACAGATGGAAATATCTGGGATGCATTTGATCCCAAGTGGTATAGTAATGTCCCAGATCACATCAAGCAGACAAGCTGGAGACTTAAGTCTCCACCTCCGCACTACTGGAGAGGCTACAGCCACTCCATCCTGGTCCCAATTAAAATCTGTCCAGATTTATCTCTGTCCATGGTATTTTCAGATTGCATGTTCTTACCAAGAAGTCTTTGAAACTGATACTGAACAGAGTTACTCCTGGCTTGTGTCAGAGCAGGGAAGATTCTGTTGCTCTTTCAGGCTTGTTTTGCTTAGGCTCTGGACAAGGAGCCAATTGCAATGAGACCAAAAGTGTAGCATGATAAAGAGAATATCCAGTCTTCATAATGGGAATTAGGAACAACCGAAGACTTTTTAAGGGGATAAAATTCATTTAGTTAGTGAAATGCATGACATCCAAATGAAAATTGAAGTGTGAGGCAGCCCTTTGTGTGAGCCTCCACCTCAGGCTGGACTTGTATCCAGGTACCTGGACTTGTATCCAGGTACCTGCAATTGCAGTAACAGCATTCCTGACTTGGACCCACCAGGTTGCAAAAAGTCATAAATGCCATGACAGGTTTCCTCAGACAAAAAACAATACTCCCTTAAGGAAAGAGGCTCACTCAGACATACTGAGTCATCGTCTGTGTTTCCCTCCCTGACAATCTGCACACTGAGGTTTTTTTAATAATTTCAAACTTAAAATAGGCGGCTCAGTGCAGAAGGACAGGGCTCTTTATTCTCCCAAAGAAGAAAAGACTTCATGGTGAGCCCAGCTTTTATTAGACACCCGAGACTCCATGTACTGGATGGTAAATACAGAAATGTTAAATATGCAAAGGCTTCAACCAGCATTCCTGACTTAGAAGACATCAGAAAACCTTCATCCCACATCACTGTTTTTTTGTAGTATGAATTCTCTGATATGTAATGCAAGATTAGTTCACCTGCATCCTCAATGTCATTGAGTTTAAAAGTCAGTCAACATGAGATACAAACCCTTTGGAAATCAGGCATAACCAGTGCACATACTTTTGGAGTGTCTAGTCTTAATGCAAATAATTGGACAAATAAATGATGGTTATTGTTCCTAGAAAGTCTTCAGAAATAAAAAAAAAATATCAGGAAGTATACAGAATGACATTTACAAAACAAGAAAGATGCTTCTCCGGAACATGTATTTCAATTATTGAACTCAATTACTGGGTTAATGCCACAGCTGGTCTTATACCTCTTGGCCCAAACACCCTTAAAATATACAGATATGACTATAAAGTCATAATATTTAAAGTCATAATCCCACTGAATCACTGTGAGACTGAGACCTAAGTCTCTGTTGATACCGTAGTCACAGCAAACACTAAAGATCATTAGAAACACGTTTCGGCTTTGAGCAATCACTTCCTCCCTAGCATGAATAAGAGGTCACCATATGGATACAGAAGGTGTGATGCATCATTTGTCCCATGGAAGAAAGGCAGCCACCTCAGGGCTGAGTTGTGCACAATTTTATTTGACAAACAGTTGAAATATTTTGAAGTGTAGCGTTTCTATGCAGAAATTTCAAGAGATACGTTTTTATCTTCTTATTCTTTGCAGTCAGCTTAGAACCTCGAGTGGGAAAATATAACTTTCAGTGGAGAGAGTTTGACAAATGACAAAGGATTATTTGTTATGGTTTTGTTGAATGCCTAAAGATCTTCCATGATTAGTGGATAATCCCTCAGTTGTACACTGTATGGGAAAGGTATTTATCTTGTCAAAATAACCTGCTCTGGTATTGATTTTGAGGGGGGATTTAATTTACCAATGACTAGTACATCCTTTAGTATTCCAGCACCAATAGTCTCCAGCTGACCAGGCTACATTGCTTAGCTTGCAGTATGTGCTTTTTGCCCAAAAAACATCACTCTGGAAAATGGTCTCATCTTGGGACTTTCCATGTATCCTCTGCTCCCAGTTACATGAGCAACTGTTTGCTTTAAGATGAATCATGTCATGTTTTTATGGTTTCTGACACTTAAAAATATTTTGCTTCCGCCTGGCGGTGAAATCAGCCACTTACCATTATTAACTGTCGTGCTGTTATTCCCCCTTTTGGGCGATGATCTCAGTGGAGCCCTGACCGAATCCAGCTTTACACTCTCAGATCTTACATGGATGCTACTGGTGCGTCTCCTGTTTGCAACATCCCTGGTTCCCAGCTGCATTGGAAGTCTATGCTAATATGTTGGATTTACTTGTCCTCTCGAGCTGAATCCAGCCTTGTGGTTTATGGGTTGCCTTTGTGGTTTGCTAAAGGTCAGGCCCTGGATGGCTCTAAATTTTCTTAAGTGGAATTAAAACACCACAGATGAACATGTGTTCAGAGTAGTTGTCTTGGGTGGTATGGATTCAGATTTGGTACTTGTGCTCAAGATTGATGCCTCTCCTCTTCTTTGGGGCAATGATCAGACATGGGTGTCCCTACCTTTCAGTGCACTATCCATCCACCACCTTCTGTTCAGATCCCAACTGTCTGGAAATTTCAGGCTCCTGCAGGACCCCAGGCTGCATTTTGAATTGCACAACCCCCGCTCCAATCCCATCTCCGTGCTGATGCCAAGGTGCCAGTCCCTATCTTTGTCTTGACTTAATAACTGTAATTCTCTCCCTTTTTGCTGGCTCACAGGCAGAGACTGCATCAGCCATAACTCAAAATTGTGAACAGATGACTAGATTACTTACTTGAACTGTACTCAATCATTACATCACCCTCATAGTGAAAATCACAGCACTGGCTCCCCATAAGATTTTGCATCCACTTTAGGGTTTGGCTCCAGAGCTACTGGGTTTACTCACTTGCTCCAGCTTACCTAAAAGAGCTGCCTGGGCCTCATAGACATCCTCAGACTCTGAGATCAGTCGGTGCCGATTTATTGATCATTCCAAAGCTCTGACTAAAAACTGCTGGTGTTGAAGGCTTGGCTCCTCCAAATGTATTTTGTGGAAATCCCTGCAATCTTCATCCAAGAAGGGGGAGGGAAATGAGGGGGAAATAAATCTGCTAAACTGTCCAAACACAAAGAGAAAACATTTTCTTGAAGCTGACAACAGCTTGGCCTCAGCAAAGGGAGAGCTCAGATATTTCTTTTTTTTTTTCTTTCATGAAACCCTTTCGGTGTAATCTTTGCACTCAGAAATTTTCCTGACTCAGGAATAGCTGAGGATGCTAGACAGGGTGCAGATATGAGCAACGAAGAGCCACAGGACTGCAAAAGGCAAGTCAGAGTGCCCAGCCATGGAGATAAGCCCCTAGGATGGCCCCTGCCTCCCGACAGCAGCCATCTCTGGAATGGGATGCTCAGAACCTCCAGGCACCTCCGGCACAGCCATGACTCAGTGCTGGCTGGTTTTTGCAGTGATCAAAACCCTGTCAGAGGTGCTGACCTTTCCCCACAGCAGAGTCAGAGCTGGCTGACTCAATTTGTCCCGCTGTCTGTCAGTGGCTGTTCCGCTGCGGTTCCCCCTGCGGTTGTCAGAACATTGGCCATGACCCTTCCTGCCCTTCTCACCCTCATGGTGGTGTTTGGAAGTGAGCTACGTTGAGCAACATGTTTCCTCTGCCTCAGCTAAAAGCAGCTCAGGACAAGCTCAAGGTCATGTAAACCACGAGTCAGGGCACCAGCAAAGGCTTTCCAGCACCATCCTCGATGCACAGCCACCCCTCCTGCAATGGGGGGCACTGCTGCCCCACTCCATGTGGGGGCAAATTATCCCTGAAATGCTGCAAGCTGGCAGTCTGGGGATCATTTCAAAAGAAGAAATATCCACATAATGAAAACCACCATTTATGACTAATTGGCCCCTCTCTAAGCAGGCTCACCAGATGGGTCAAGGTCTGCATGTTCAGGAATGGAGAGAGGGACAGTTTCTCTGTCCACGAACCAGGTCAGTTCAGGTCAATGGGTCAGTGGCTCATATGGTCAGCTTTTACTGTCATAGTCACACACTGTGAATTCTCCAGCCTAAGGATCACTAAGTTCAATAAAGGAAAAAGAAATAAAAAGAGAGGAGGAGAGGTTCGGAGAGAAGAGGAGAGGTTCGGAGAGGAGAGGTTCAGAGAAGTTCGGAGAGGTTCGGAGAGGAGAGGAGATCCTTTCCAGATATCCACCCCAGAAGAGGTGTCTTCCACCTTTATAGTTGTGAAGAAGATTTTCTCTTTAGAAAAAATTACCAAAAGCACTTCCATACATCATGAAACTCAGGAAAGGACACTGACATGCTGAAGAAGAAAGGTCTCACTGACTGTGTGAAGCAATTCAGGTCAAAGCCAGAGACTTCCTCTAGCAGTTGGGTGGTAATATCCTTTTCCCTAATATATTAGATGTAAAAGAAGGAACTCAGCACACTCCCTGAGATGGAAACAGCTTCAAAGGGAATAAACACTGTGGCCACTTCTCCCACGCAAATGCCCACCTACCATCTTTCCTGATTCCTCTGAGCAACAGATGGCTGACAGCCACGGGACATATCAGAGAGCCAAGGGGGAGAGATCTCTGGCAGCAGTTCACAGGCAGGGGGTGGTGGTGGCTTCCCAGTTACCACAGAATCATAGAAACATAAAATCACAGAATCACAGAAGCAACTAGGTTGGAGAAGACCTCTGAGATCATTGAGTCCAACCTTTGACCTGACATCACCTTATGAATTAGACCATAGAACCATTACTGTTGGAAAAGACCTCTAAAATCATTGAGTCCAATCACTGGCTCAGCACTGTCATGTTCACCACTAAACCACGTCCCCAGGCACCACATCCACACTTTATTGTCCCACCACACCCTCAGGATGGGGCTTGGCTCAGTCCTCCATGGGGTCAATGGTAGCAGCTTCAGCATTCCAACCTTTGCCTTGGTTCTCCCCAGGTAGGATTTTGGGACTTACCACCACCCTACTCTAGCATGGTACAGCTTTGGCACAAGCCATGCATGTGTCTGAACCTGCAGGTTGTCCACCCCAATATTAGCCCTTCCCTCTTTTAAACACTGCCACATGTATTTTTGCATTCTCCCTTGAAGCTTTTCTAATCACAGTAGGGCTACAGGGAAGCCTCAGGAATGGCTTCATAAGCTCAAGATGTCACACAATAAATGCCAAATGTTATTATCGAACACAACTTGTAGACACAGGCGGGGTTGGCAGAGGTGCCTGAGTTTAGGGAGGGCCCCCAAACAGGCTCTAGACGTGTTTAGCTGCAAGGCTCCAATACTGCTTCACACAATCCTGGCAAAAGCTGTGATCCTGTCTCCACTCACCCAGGGAAAGGCAGGTTTCAAGTTAACTGCTTGGGGCTTGCTGTGAGCGTTCATGTGATCCCCAGCCCATCCAGATGTAGCTCCATTCATTCCCACCCTACAGATGGCCAGAGCAATCCACTCCCTGTCATGTGTAATGAAGGGCAGGAAGGAGTGAGGATTTTTGACATGTTTAAATATTATCCAAAACAAAGAAATAGCTCAAAAGCCAGGGATGCATTTAAATAAAATAAAGCTGCCAGAAAAATCCCATATTTGTTACAGTTCATTCCATTTCATCCTCAGAGCCATTCCTCTGCAAACATGGCAGCTCCAGTAGTTTGGTGTCCAGATGTTCCCTGTCATACACTCTCACTGCATCATGCCTTTTTTTCCTGATGTGACTCCTCAAAAACAGTGAACTCGGATTCCAGGACAACCTGAGTACACTTTTCCATAATGAGGGGCGATTGAAAAAACACGGTTGTTGACTTGGCGAGTGAAACACGGGCTTTTTTGTTCTTCTCTTCATCTTTTTTAATTCTCCAGCTGGCTGGTAATCCAGCATCATCAACATCTTTTTGCATTTTATTCCTTAAGCCATTCATATTATACACATTCCTGTTTTTAAAATACAGATTTTAGGAGTGATTTGATGTGGCTTGGAATAGTGACATGCTTACACATCTATAAAAAATTCATTAACTTGGGGGGAGGAAAAGAAAAGATTGCATCTTTTATTTTCTTTCCTTCCCTTTTCTTCATTTCCAGCATATGAAATTATCTGCTGGTCATTTAGGAACCGCAATGTCAAAATGTGGTCTCCCCATAGGGAGCAAAAAAGACAGTTTGTCTTTGCAGTTCTCAAGGCAGCTGTTAAGAAGTAGCTTTGGCAAAGTCCAAAGCCAAATTGATCCTTGAGCTGCTATGTTTAAAGGCTATGTTAGCGATTCTGCTCACTGTTATTGAGAACACCTTTTCCCACAGTCCTTAAATCTGCCAAATCCTAACCAAAAGATGACGCTGTACAGCCCCTTTGTTCCAACCTTGTGAAATCCCAGTCTCCCAAGTTACAGCTGCCAATTGCTGCTGTCTCTAGGCTCAGTCATTCTTGGACCTCTGGTGAGATCAGCAAAAAAAATGCCAATTTGGAACCTTTTTCAGGAACCTTGAAGTATCTAATTCATCTAAGCCATAAGGTGATAACTTGGTGTCCAATCCACTGAAGGATTTGAATGGCTAAACTCTCCCTGAACTCAGGAGTTTAGGCACCTAAAGGGGAAATTTGAAATGTAGAAGAGAGTTGAAATGTCCTGTGATCTTATGCAAAAGTTCTGCACAACTTTCTTTGAAAGTGTCATGCTACTCTGCAATCTTCCTCCTTGTGCTTAATTGTGCCTTATATGTAAATATGACGAAGTCATACTTATGGGAGGGTTTTTTGGTGCACAAACAGTTCACAAATTGGCTACTGTGAAGCTTGAGAGAGAAATTAGAAGCCAAAAATATTAGTTCTGCTCAACCTAAAATGTATGTAGACCTCTGGCAAAGATACCCTTCAAATATGGGCCCATTTTCACCAACAGTGGTGAAAAACCCCGTTCCAGGTTGCTGGTTCCTATGGAAAAGCTTTTAGCGGCTTCTCTTATTACCACTGTATTAAGCTCTATTCTTTCACCACTACATACAAAGTAGATATAAACTACTCCTTCCCCACATCAGAGGAAAATGTTTTGATCTTGGAAGCAACGAGTGATAGAATGTTCTGCCAGTTTCTTGATACGAAAATAATCTTTTATTTTCTAGGATAACTTTTTCTTCAGACAAAAAGCCCTAAATTCCAGATTTTGTCCTTTAGAAATATTTGTATCTGACAAGTATTTTTAATTAAGACTATTTTATTCACTACAAGATTATTGTAAATCCCACAAGATATCCATATTTATATCCAGAGTTGTATTGAAAGGACAATCTAGAGGATAAAAAGGAAATGCCATCTGACTTTTCCTGTTATTTAATGTCTTTTACTGGATTCCTTCTGTTCTCAGCTTGTCATGACACTGGATTTAAAGAACAGTGGTGTAGAAATTGAACCTCGACCCATTTTGATACTGTGCTGCCTACAAGTCAGGTACACAAGACTGTGAGGAAGGAGATTAATTCTGACTGCTTTGTCTCTGTGACATGAATTTCATACCAACATCAACTTGAAGGCCAGGCACACCGTTACATTAATAAAATATGTAAGCACGTGCTTCAGTTGAGGCCCCAAGATCTCTCGATAAACTTGATCTTCAAGACTTTAGTACACACTTAATTCTTTAGCAAATAATATGGCATTATAAAGATGTCCTCTTTTCTCCTGCTTGAGTTGCTGTCAAAATCAAAGGGTGAAATATTGCACTGTCCTGTATGATCTGGAACTTTCTAGATTCAGGCCTGAATGAATATATTATGCAAAGATCTGATCTCCAGCAGTTTGTCTCTAAAGTGACAGGGATATTGCATGAAATACAACTTGCATTCAAGCAGTATCAAGGCTGTAAAAGAGAATATAAAACAGTCTTAAAGTTTTATTTTTCATTCACACACAAGACAGGATTTTCAGCAATCAGTTAGCACTAAAGTGTATAATTTAATACCCAGTATGTGCAATGACTTCAAGCCAACCTGAAGTACCAGAATCTGTCATTCACTGGCTTGGAGCCCCTCAATCTGATGGGGAGAGTCCATTGATTTGCTTCCAGCCAGGGTTTGTGGTTGTCTTACGCCTGTCTTAGATTGTTCACAAGATGACAGTCTAACACCATAAAATTTTAATATTGAACTATCAAAAACTTGGGGCTGTCGATTTTTGTTTCAGCCCAAAATTGCCTTTGAGATTTTTATTTTTCAGTCCATCTGAAGTCACCCAAAAATGACTTTGAAGATCACATGAAAGGGAAACAGAAAGGACCAGCTTTGATGGGAACAATACAATGAAGCTATTAAGGACTGAGGACAGGGCAAATGACTCACATGCCATATAGTAGCAGTAACTAATAAAAACAATTAATAATAATAAAGTCAGAGAGTCAGAGGGCCAGTCAGTGGCTCAGTGACCTCACATACGAGCAATCATCAACTGGATTGACATTTTGGTCTGCCTGGAGTATAAAGGCTGAAAGAAGATTATCACTAGATTCTTATAATTGTTTTATGAACCCCCTGGTGAATGCAAACAGGGACTAAAAAAGAGCCTTTCTTACATAAGGTGGCAATTACAGCCTTGGCAGGCCAAACAGTAGTTTCTAGTCTTTCAGCAATGAAGTCTAACGCTCTAAGCACATCTCTTTTTTTTTTTTTTTTCACTCTCTGGTCATGTTTTCTCCAGCTGGTAAACATGAGTCAGGAACATGTCCCCTCTGGGGGAGGGGAGAACTGGCTGTTAAGAAACCAGTTCACTCTAAAAGAGGACCTCTTCATGCACATAAATGTCAAGGAAAGCTCAGTCCATGTTAGTTGATGTTATCTCTGACTTTGCAGTGCAGCTTACCCTGGAATGGGATATAAACCCATCAGACTATCTCTAACCAAGTAACACCCAGAATGGTGACTTTTTCCACCTGATTATCTCAGATACTTGCAGCTAGAGCAGCCTGGACTCCACTGTGGACCACATACCTACAGGAAAGTTACCCATCCCACCCCACCTGCCTATTTCCCACAAACAGGAGGCTGGAATTGCAGGGGGAACTGCATATGCTTCCTTCTTCTTCATCGTCTTCCTCCAAATGGAGCACCTAAAACACCAAGCTTTTCTAATAAGAAACCTTGAGTAACCTGTTTTTACCTCATGGCTGACCCCGCTTTGAGGAGACCTCTTGAAGTCCTTTCCAATTGGTATTATTTATGCTCCTATAATATTAAGCTATTTTGACCTGGATATCTTTTACTGTGTTAGACTAGAGAATACAAACTCCACCACGAACTCCTGATTTACTCTCTTCGTCTTCCAGTAACTGCTACACACCTTTATTACAACATCATAAGAGATACAAGAGATATGAGCACATAGGCAGCACCTGAAATAGGAGAAGGGGATGTCTTTGTGATATAGCCATACCACTTCAAGGGTCATCTGTTTGCCAGACAACTTAACAAAGCTTCCCGTGTTCCCAAGGAACAGATTCAGGCTCTTCTGAAGGTTTCAGAGAAGGAGTTTGGTTTAGGGATGGCCCTTCAGGCAGTGGAGGAGTTTCTCTGTGAACTGTGAAAGCTGTATGGAAAGACCTGTTGGCTGACTTGAGAGCCTAAAGATGGATAGGATAGACACCATACTTGATTAAGTGTGCTGAGCTCTCTTCCCAAAATTATCTGCAGGAAGGAAGAAGTGCTCAGAGGCGGGGGTGGGAGAAAGAAATGAAAAAATATCTGAAAGCTATGACAAGAAAAGATACAGGACTATACAGATAAGAACCACAGATATGATGCAGATGGTGATGTTTCTTATTTTCTTGAAGCATGGGGAAAGTTTAGGAAAGTATCAAACTTTTGTTATTGGCTGATCCTGAATTATCTTACACTCTTGACTGGTGGATTACACATTCTGAAGGAAATTTCAAGAGCAGAAACACTGAGGCAGCTTGTCCTTGCTAGGCCCTCCTAGATAAGGAGGAGATCTGGGGCTTTGTCTTCTCCTGATCTGGTAAACTCATGTTTGTCCCTCTGTGTGCAGGAGCACCATTGAAGAGAAGGGGCAAGAGGACTCCTCAACTAATGGGTCAACATCTCAAAACAAAGTCCACTGGTGGACAGGAAACATGAGAGGGACTGTGAACAACTACAGTCTATTGGGACGAGGAGAGGGGTCAAAACCCAGCCACACTGGGAGGAGAAGTTTCTAACAGACCAAGTCTGACGTCTCAAGAGGGAGAGAAGATGTCTAGGAGAGGACCAAGTCCTGCTTCTCATGAAGGTGCCAGATTCATAAAAACATCTGGTTAAGAAAGAAGAGAGTTGTAAATGCTTGTCACTCAGGGGCAGGTGGGTTTGGTGTCTGTTAATTGGGTGGGGTTGCTCTGCTCTTTTATTGGGTTGAAAATGAGCTGGATTAAGAGGATCTTACCTCAGTGTGCCTGTGGCACTCTTTGTCCTTCTCAACAGGGAATGCAACTGGCTTTCAGGGAATTGGCAGAGAATGAGCATCTTTCTCTGCATTAGTTTTGTGAGCAGAATTGCAACTGATACAAACTCCCTAAGAGTGAGGCAACCCAGGGCAGAGTTACAGGATGAAGGTGAATGCAGAGACCTGTGAGATAACTTTCCTTTTGCTCATTAATTACAGGAGCAGAAGGTACTGAGTTTCTCTCTTCCACCAAATGCTGAGTTACTACAGCAGACAAAAAAAACCTTGCAAGGACTTAGCCTAAAGCAAGAGTTAGGAAAGGAGTAAGGGAAAGAAGTTGCAAAACTAACGAGGAGTTTATGCACCCACCATTTCATCACGTAATGTTCTAATACTAACCATGCACCAAAAACGCCGGTCAGTCACAGCCTTTCCCCAGCTATGATCCCTCCAAGAAGCATTCAGTTAGGCTGAGCTGAACAAAACCCTTCATTCATTACAGCCCAGTAGGATGCAAACAACTTCACAACTTGATAATCCCTTTCAGCCCTTATTAAATCAGCAACGCGCTGCAGGTGGGAAGTTCAGCCTGGAAAGGAGAGACGGCCCTTTACGCACTTCACAATAAAGCCTGGTTTTAGTCACCAAAAAAGATTTCCAGGGCTTTCCCTGCCCGCCTCGCCTCCCGGGAGGCAGATTCCCAGTGTCCCGCAGCAGATTACACGAGCATCGTGTTTGCATTACGCGGTGGCGATGATGTGTTTGTTCTTGGCACCGAGGGGCTCTGACTCTGCAGAGCTCCAGCAATGACAGTGGAAATCTTTCAAGCCTTGGAGCTGGATTTGCAGCTTCCCCCTCCCCATTGCAACTCGGGCTCACAGTGCAGAACACAAGACTCTTTTGTGGAAAAAAAAAAAAAAAAAAAAAAAAGAATCCCGCTGAGATTTGTTTTCCATCAAGAAAGAATGGATTTACAGCCCTCAGGACATGGCCCTGCTTTTCAAACACAGGCCCCAAGCAGCGGTCGGATGCTCATATCAGAAGTTAGGCATGTATAGGCTGACTTTATGTCCACATTTGTGGATTTGATGTTCCATTAATGAGCCCAACATATGGGAAGGTAGGAAGCGAACAACCCATGGCTGGTTTTATTGACAGTGCAAATTTTCCCCAGCGTGGTGCAGCCCCCGGAGCCACCTACACAGCATTGCCAGCCCTGTCAGATGTGGCCAGATGTTGCAGTGTTTGATCAAAATATGGCAATTATTTTTAATGGAAGATATCATCATTTCAACATAAGTTTATTTTTTTAATTATCCCCACAAAGGTTTTCTAAGTTGATTCTACTTGTCGCCTTTTAGTCTCTTCTTCCTTCCCAATTAAAAACTCTCAGAAAAATAAGCAGGTTCTTTTAAAAACTAAAGTTTTAAAGGGAAATATTTCATTTGAAAAAATCTCAACAGGGTTTTTGATCTAAAGCCAGCATTTTTATTGAGAATGTTTTCATGGTTGGTTTTTACTTTTTTTTTCCCCCCCTAACATAAACAAAATTTCAGATTGAATTAAAAATTTCCATTCTGGTTGAAAAGCCAGTCCTTTTCTGTTGGAAAAATACTTTGATGCATTAAAAGAAAAAAAAAAAAGCAGCCTTTTGAAAAACACCTGACTTCTATTTAGATGAAAACTACCCAGCTGAAAATCTCAAACCCCCAAAGCATCAGATACTAAACCTATGTGCAGTTTACACTCACACTGGCAGGCAGCAATATCCTTTTCTTCCAAAATGCCCTCAGCTTTCTGTCTGTTTGCAGGCTTTCTGGCATATGGATTTAAGTTTCAGGGTTCTTAATTTATATACATATACATACATACATATATACACGTGTCTATGTATATATAAAAGTCACTGTGGCTTCATATCCTCAGACTGTACGTAACTGTCTCCTCTCTTGTTCCTGGCATTGACATTTTGGTCCTGTTTGTATGGGGACATTGAGAAAAGGAGCTGGAACGAATTTGCCATGAAGTGTCTTGGGGCCTACAAACAACTACCTATGTTTAAACTTGAATTATTTGTCATCTTGGGTCCAAAGAGGTAGCTCTGTCTGGAACAGAAGCAACTCTGTTTCAGAGTTGAAAAGGCACATTTGCACACCTTGTCGTTAATGTACCATGTTTAGTAAAGTTTATGTTTCATGAGGTAAATCAGGGAACAATGACATTTCAAAATCTACAGAGATTTAAAGAAAGACTCATGTGCCCCAAAGCACCTTTTCTTCTTCCCTGCAACTTTATCAGCTGATATTAGAAAACTGAAGAAATCACCCTTTCCTGCAAACTTTGCAGTCACTGAGATTTTAAGGGCATTATGAAAGGATTTGGCTTTAAAGCAAAATTTTAGCTTTCTATTAATGTTGTATCCTGTTTTCTCTCAACCTTTAGATGTCATAAAAGAGAGGATAAAGAAAAAGCACTACTCTCTTTTAACAGTGACAACGTAAGATGAAACAACTCTAAGGGGAATCCCACATTAGCAACCTTTTCTTCCCTTTGTCACAGCAGCACAAGCAGAACATGGGTGTCCCAATTTGCCCTTGGCCTTCTCAAATAGAGCATTTTTGAAATAATCTCAGAATCACAGAGTCACAGGATGGGTCAGGTTGGAAGGGACTAGAGTGGGTCATCTGGTCCATCCTCCCTGCTCAAGCAGGGTCATCCCAGAGCACTTGGCACAGGATTGTGTCCAAATGGTTCTGGAATATCTCCAGTAGGGGAAACTCCATACCCTCTCTGGACAATCTGTTCAGTGCTCAGTCACTGCAGAGGAAAGAAATTCTTCCTCATATTCAGATGGAACTTTCTGGGCATCAGTTTGTGCCCATGGCCTCTTGTCCCACTGCTGGGCCTCCCCAAGCAGAGTCTGGTCCATCCTCTGCCCCCTCCCTGCAGACACTGACAGACATGGATGAGTCCCCTCTCAGTGTCTTTTCTCAAGGCTGAACAGCCCCAGCTCCCTCAGCCTTTCCTTGTTAGAGAGATTCTCCAGTCCCTTCATCATCTCTGTCACCCTCCTCTGGACCTGCTCCAGGAGGTCCATGTCTCTCTTGTCCTGAGGAGCCCAGAGCTGGACACAACACTCCAGATGTGCCTCACCAGGGCTGAGCAGAGGGACAGGATCACCTCCCTCAACCTGCTGGCAATGCTCCTCCTAATTCACCTGAGGATACCATTGACCCTTTCCTGTGAGACCATGATTCAGGTCAGAGGGAAAAAGAATCAAGCTGGAAGCTGATGCAGGTGTTATCAAGAGCATCTTGCCTTATGTCTGATGAGAGAGAAAAAACTGACATTGATAATACCAAGAATACCAGACAGGAAATTAAAATTGCTCAAGAATAATCAAAAATCTACAAGGAAGTGTAGATTTGGGCAACTGTAGCTGCAAGACTTTCTTGCTCTAGTGTGGGTTTCTGATCTCAGTGGGTTTCTGCCTCTGAGAACTAAGGGCAATGAATGCTCTTGCAGCCACCACCACGGCCCTGCTCAGTAACAGCTCCAACACCAACTGGAATGAGACAAAGCTCCACCAAGGCTCCAGTACTTGCTGGGGGGTTCTTGTTTGCCTTATCAGACCTTCCACATTTGTTCTTCATCCTAGAGAAATGAGGGCTGTTCTGCCATTGACTTTTAGTTTATCTCTCTCCGTCTCTGATCTTAATGATAAGAAAAAGGGAATGAACTTTCCAGTACTGCAACACTGCTGACTTTGGTAATGAGCTGTGGAGCAATTACTCTGGTCAGAGATTTTAGGGAGGAGCCTTTT
This sequence comes from Lepidothrix coronata, assembly GCF_001604755.1. Classification (NCBI taxonomy): domain Eukaryota; kingdom Metazoa; phylum Chordata; class Aves; order Passeriformes; family Pipridae; genus Lepidothrix; species Lepidothrix coronata. The sequence continues at coordinate 4,988,888 of NW_016690219.1, read as the reverse complement.
CACGTGCTTTGCTCTCACACAAAAGCAGTGTGCACAAAACGAAGACTTACTGTCTCCACCAGGTCTGACTGCAATGGTCAAACTGGTTCTCAAGCTCCATGGCTGGATCTCAAGTGGGGACTGAGGCTCTTCAACTGGCATGGGAGCTGCTGCATGATCCAGCTCACTGACTGGGGAGAAAGCAAACACCACAGGTCCTCTTCCAGTATGCAAGAATGGGAACAAATCCATCAGTAAGACCTTTCTCAAGCCATCAAATCTCAGATGTCCAAGGTCATAAAGTCATAGAACGGTTTGTGTTGGAAGGGACCTTTAAAGTTCATCTATTCCAATCCCCCTGCAATAAGCAGGGACATCTTCAGCTAGATCAGGTTGTTCAGAGCCCTGTCCAACACGATCTTCAATGTTTCCAGGCCCTGTGGTCACGATTCTTCATTATGTCATTTTGGCATTAGGACCCCATGGGGTGTCATGGTGTGAGATCATCCCCCAACAACAAGTGTCAGTCTTACTGCAGATGCTTCAGGGGCAGACTCCATGAGAAGTTCAGAACAGATGTCCACATTTTACTTATAAGGTTATAAGTTGATGAGGCAAGAGTCAGTTCCAGACACGGTGGTGATTCACTTGGAATTGAACCAGAGCAGCGATGATTGGAACTGGAAGATCTTTAGGATCCCTTCCAACACAAACCCTTCTATGATTCTATAATTCCATGATTCTTACAGATGCTACTCATAGTTGGTGGTTTGGGTTTATTTGGTTTATTTTTTCGGTTATCCAGAAGCTGATTAAAGAAGTAATGAATTTAGTTTTCGTTATCAGTTTGTTGGGTTTAAATTGTCTCTCATGGAAATTGTACCTCCTCTCTTCTCAGCATAGGGTTTGTGCATCTGTTTCCTCAGAAATGTTGGAGCTGTCTGTATGGATGCTGAAATAAACTTTTAGTCCTTTCTGTTTGCTCTCAGTTGGAAGAGAAGCTACATTAATATTGACAAGATTTTGTTAAAAAAACCCCACAGTGCTTAGGGATTTGGGGTAGAGATTTTCTCACCTGTTTTCTGCCTCTCCTGCCATTCAGAGGCTTTCCCCAGGGAGCTCAGGATATTTTGCCCAGTGAGGTTTGAACTTCTCTTGCTGCTGTTGGGAGCCTCTCAGATGCCATTGCCCCAGGCTCTTTGCTTAGAGCACTGAGTCAAGTTACCAGGCAGATGAAAAGCATTTGCTGAATTTTAGATGAAGATGGGCTGATTTTGAATCTGTATAAAATTTTTCTCTGGACATAAATATTTAGTTTTGTCAGATTGGAGGGGCACCTTTAGCGGAAGGTGTCCCTGCCCATGGCAGTGGGGTTGGAACCGGATGATCTTAAAGGCCCCTTCCAACCCAAACCATTCTGAGATTCTGTGATTCTCTATAAATACATGTTGCAAAAAAAAAAAAAAAAAAAAGAAACAATCAAATTCCTCTAATAACTTAGGGGACAACTTCTCCCATGTGCAGCTTAACAAGTCTGTCTACAAAAAAATAAGGTAGGATTATGTCCAATGTTCACAGCACTGCATGGATCCTGAGCTGTCAGAGCATCAGGGAGTTTCTTGAAATGTGTTGAGCAAGGTAGATATACACCAGCTGAGGCCCTGTCCTGCTTTATTCTCTTACCCTGTACAGACTTCATTGATATAAGCTAAAATACAGTGATTGGAAAAGGCATTTACAGTGGGAAGCAGAATGGAAAAATTCAAATTGGGGCCAACCAAGGGAGGAAAAAAAAATCACCTGCCAATAAAATTGACACACAATGGGAATAATTGCAAGTCTGGGGAGAAAAAATGCATTCTCACTCTGTTCTCCACAGCATGGTATCTTCTCTTAGAGCAGAATGACTGAATTTATTGAGGTCATTCATCCCCTGGTAATTTGGCTACTGTAATATATTTCACAAGTGAGAGGGAAGCAGCCTGATGAGACAGCATGTGAGAATCCAGAGCACTGGGGGAGGAGGTTTATCCAAATTTATAGCCACCACTAAGGATGTGGCTTTATAATTCACAGTTACTCTCTCCCCCTTTAGCACTGAGAAATCTATCCTGTTAATGGCCTCTTCTTAACATTCTGGTGCAAATTCAAATCTCAGTGATGTTGGTGTAAAATCCTCTGAGACTGATGGACTCAGTCTGGATTAAAATCATGACCTTCTCTATATTCAAAAGCTATTTTGGATGAGCTTGCTCCTAACACAAGCTGGCCTGGCATTCAATTTCCAAGGGTGACAGAGGAGCTTCTGCTTTAACTCTGTTTCCTCTTGATTCCTGTGGGGACAACTTGTCTTACTGCCACACTAGACATCAGGATGACAAAATATTCTTGAGATTAAGAGATGTCACCTCTCCTAAGACCCAGACTAAGGCACAAACACAACACAAATTAAATGAGATGGGATATCTATAAAAATGTCAGAGACAATAACAGAACTGATGGCAGAGATATTAATTTTTGCAGTGTTTAATGTAAGTTGAAAGAGTTTTTCAGCATCAAAAAAAGCCAATTTTTTTTGCCCCAGCTTGAGATATTTTTTTCTAAAGTTTGGGTCAACAAGAGAAAAAAGATTAGTAAAATGGATGTATAAACCTTACAGAGCAGGTAGTCTTTGGGATTTAGAGGATGCTTAAGAATAGAAGATGAAAATAGAAGCCTGTCAAGTGCAGATAAGTTGGATTTTGCAGAATAAACCACTCAAAGTTTTCTTGTTACAAGTTTTACCCAAAAATATCACAATACTTCCCCATTAAATCCACTTTTTTTTTTTTTTTAGTTGAAAAGGTCTATCTCTGGCATTAATTACACAGGAAGCCAGACAAAATTACAGTGGTGCTTTTTTGGTCTTAAAATATCTATTTATTAAAGCTTTAATTTCCAGCCTGCACATCCCTCCTGCATGGTAACTTCTGTTTGATAAGATTGTAAGTATTAATTAAGTCATGCTAATGAGGACAGAAAGAAAGGGTTTTCCCAGCTCTCCCACTATATTTCAAGTATTGCCAGAGTCAGTTCTCTCTTGTATCTCCCTCCAGCTTTGCTGTCTCCTGTGTTTCTTCATAGGGGAAGGAGAGTTTAAAGTAGCAAGTCATAAATCACCAGACATCCTCGTTGTAACAGGATGATCCCTTGTTAGAAGAGGATTTCCCCTCGTCTTGTGAGTGGGAGTAATTGTTCTGTGGCTCCTGGTTTCTCTTTGAAGCACGTGGGAGAGAAGCATCCTCTTTTGAAGCCCAGCTGTGTGACAGGACCAGCAGCAGAGGAGGGAGATGCTCAGTGGTGATGCTGGTCTGTGCCAGGGAAGTTGCGTGGGAGAGTTCCGACTGTCTAGCCTGTTGCTCCTCTCCTTGGATGTGACCACTGAAAAAAAAAAAAAAGGCAAAAATACAGCCTGCAGTCTTCTGGAAAGGAGATTAAATATGACAAAAAAAAATGGGAATGCAAGGCAAACATCTGGCCTTAAAACACGTGCCTCAGTTTCCCCAAAATTTCTAGGATAACAGTGTGATCTAATGAGCCATTAATCGAAGAATCATAGAACCACAGAATCACAGAATCATAGAACCAGAGAATCATAGAATCACAGAATGGTTTGGGGTTGGAAGGGACTTTCAACCCTCTGCCATGGGCAGGGACACTTTCCAATAGACCAGGTTGCTCCAACACGGCCTTGGACATTTCCAGGGACAGGCAGCCACAGTTTCTCTGTGCCAGTGCCTCACCACTCTCATAGTAAAGAATTTCTTCCTAATATCGAAGCTAAACCTACTCTCCTTTGACTTAAAGCCATCACCCCTTTTCCCAGCAAACTAAAAAACCACAAGGTCTGGGTTAATCCTATCCTCTTCTCTTTGGTACCAGCATAATCACTACATTTTTCTTCATTTCTGCCGTGTGTTGCTGCCTTGATTCTGTCTGTTCAGTTTGGGTTTGAGGCTCATTGGACCAGCTCCCACATCCCTTTAGAAAAGTGTGATGTAACTGCCCTGTCAGGGCCCCATGGTGCTGTCACACTACCAACACACATATACAAATTCCCTTTTTTTTTTAAGTCAGTCTGGTAGTCTGAGGTTCAATTCCTTAATAAAAGAAGCATGGATGGCAGCAATGGCAGGGCAGAAAGCCCCATCCTTGTGGTAGGAAGCAGCACACGCTCTTCCTTTCAAAAACAAACAAGCAAAACTGCGGAGAAAGTTTCCCTCCCTCGGCAGCGTCCCTGGGCAGCAGTGGAACATTTGAGCCAGGTCTGTGGGGATTGCTGTCTCCAGCCCCGAGGGGTGGAAGTGCTCTGAGGACTTTCTGCTCTGTTTTTCCCTGTCCTGGCCAACTTCCTATGTATAGGATAAAAATAAGCCCTGAGTCCTCCTCCTTCCGTCCACTTCATTAGAGACATCCCTCGGTGCAATAACAAAACAGGCCCAGAGGAAGCGACACAGACCGAAACACAAGAACGATAATTTTCCTAACACAAATAAGCAGGCAGAGGAACTCATCTGAGGAAACAAGTGAGTGAAGGCAAAGCCACAGATGAGCAAGCAATGGAGCCAAGAGCTATGCTTAGGCAACACAAGCCTGCCTCCAGCACGTCTCCCGAGACATCCCCGCCTGGGAAAGGCTGAGTGTGGACATCCCTGTAAGGGGCTGACCTCCCCTGAGCCCACATCCCATGAGCAGCCAGAACTGGAGTGATCCTCACCCCACTTAAAGGAAACTTAATGGGAAGACTCTCCTTTTTCTCACTGTGGACCTGGACTGACCCTTAACCAGTCCTTACTGTGTCTTACCCGGTGCTTCAGAAGCACCAGGAAAGACCACAAAACAGAGAGGCACAGGTTAACAGGAGGGATAGCAGTTCTCCAACTCCAGGAAAAAAAGTGATTGGGCTCAGTTCACTCTATTATTTGCCATTTAGAGGCACTGACACTGCTGTTCTTCAAAATAACCTCATCCCAAGTGTTTATTTATATAGAAATTCATCCTGGATATTTGCCGTGAGTTGTAGATCTGTTTGAAAAGCTTCAATCATCAAATCAAGGAGAGGAAAACAAAAGCAGATCTCTCAGCTGGCCGGTCCCCACTGCAAAAAGGAAGCAAAGAAAACAAACCAGAGCCTGAATGTTTCTTGCTGTAAATGATCAGTGAATGTCTCTGAACACTAACTCAGTCCAAGGAAGCCAAGATCACTTTGTGAATGACTTGTTAGGTTAAAAAGAACCATATTCATAATAAATAGTCTTTGAAACCATTCTTTCATGCAAGCTCCATTTTCACAAAGTCGTTTTTATAGGTAAACAGCCAAGCCCTCACTACCCAGGAAGTTAATGGCAGAGATAAGGAGGAGACCCGAGGCTATGTCTCTTTTAGAAAATTAAACCCGGACTGTTCTCTAGCCCTGGAGGCCAACTGGCACAGAAATACCTGCATCCATTCATTAAACTCTCCCACTTTCCAAAACAGAGGAGCTATATCCAAACTGCCAACTGGGAATGGCCCCTGCCGTGCTGGTTGCCCAACGGTGCCTGGAAACTGTTTGGACAGATGCTGGTGAGCCAAGGCCAAACATATGCAAGGGACCAATCTGAGGACCAAAAGCAAATTAAAGCACCTGGGAAAGCTCCTTTGAAACACGAAAAGTGTGGACATTGGAGTTTGATCTCACGCCCTTGAAGCAGCATCGCTGGAACTGTATCATTTAGCCAGAAAGCTTTACTCCTTCATTCATGCCTTGACTCCACGTATCCACCTTGGGGAGGAGTCGAGAAACTTGTTGGAACTTGGCAGATCTGAAGGCTTCAGGGCCTCTTTCACATCTGTATTTTCCTTTACCAATGTCCCTAGGACTGGAAAGGGACACTTGGGACATGAGTGTTTGCAGGTAGGGGTTCAAACCTCACCTGTGCTAGAAAGCAAAATTTATAGTGCTTGAAAACCACAAAAATTTAGGCACTGCTTCTGGGAACCTAAGTCTGATGTCTCATCCTTGTTAGCCAGCATGTCAACAGGCAACAAGGCTCATACTTCACCTTAAGGGTTCTCTCGGGGAACGTCTCAGTGGCACAATCACCTATTAACAGGGGAAAGAATGGGAGGGGACTCAAAACGCTTAACAGCTACACAGACATTTCCCAAAACGATCATTAACTTAAACCATTGAAAAGCCCCTCTAGGGCTGGCCAGGGCTTTGTGAGATCGCTTGTTTCCTCTGGCTTAATGAATTATGCAAGTCAAGAGGGGCTGGACAGAAAGGTGTGAATAAGAAGCTTACTAATTCCCCACAGTAATCACCTGCAAAAGTGTTTAGGAACAACATCTATCAGGCACTAAAAAAAGTAAGAAAAGGAACCTGCAGGAGTAAAATATCTACAGCTCCTCAGTAAGAGACAAGGGGAGACCTGAGCCAGGGAAGTGTCACCTTGACATGAATCTACTCCGGGCACTGAGCACAAAGCAGTCATCAAATTGCTCACTCGTGGTCCCAGGGTCTGCTCTGCTCATATGGCAGGCACCTGCACTTTGCTGGAAACTTTGCTGTGAGGGAGTCCCAGCTTCAAAGCCAGCCTTGTGATTTTCGGTTCCTGTGTGTGAGGAGGGTATTAATAAATGCTGTATTAATAGATCATCTGCTTACACGTTTCCTGTCTTAAATAAAGAAGATATTGGATCAACCCCCTTTTCCGTGTACCTTCTTGGATGTTTGCAGTGTGAGGAAAAGTCAAGACGGCAACAGCAGGAATGGACTTTGAAATCCAAATAAATAGAAACTCAGACCTTAATGAGAGGAGAGTTGGAAGACCAATTCATAGCTGAATTACAGAGCATGGATGGATAATTGCTCTTGAAACTGTCTGAATCCAAGCTCAAAATCGAATATTCATCCTTGCAGTTTATGGAAGTTGGGAATCAGAGCCAAGATCTGTTACTCTTCTGGCTTGGGTTAACACTCCTCCTAAGCCTTTTCAGTAGGGCAGGAAACCTTCATCCCTTCCCATTTTGATAAATGGGGCTCTTTCCTCATCATCCTCCACATGATATTTCCAGAGGAGAGGACATAAGCAGTATTTCAAGAACTGAATCCAGTCATGTCTCTATGGATGATGTTCTCATCTTTCCACAATCTACTGAAAAGCTAGTGATCATTTTTTCCAATATCCTCTTTTTAAGAAGTTTTGCATGAATAGGTTGAATAAGGATGGCATTGGCACTTTATTTCATCACCCAGCTTTTATCTGCAGTGTTTAACTCCTTCTATTGATGCTGCCTTTGCTTTAAAAATTCACAGAACATTGCTGTGAATCATTTTTCATAAATACTGGAGTTGGCTGGAAAATTTAAAATCATTTTTCATAGGAAAACACTCCAATTCCTAGTAAACAAAACACAACGGGAAAACATTGTTTTCAGTTCATTTCCTAACTCAACATATGCCAAAAATCAGAAATTATTGAAGTGCCATATTGTGACATAAAAGAAAAATTAAGGGTGTTGTTTTGAGAAAATTAGACTCAGTAAAGATAAAAAAAATTATATATTTGCTAAAAATAAAAGTTTTATAATTAGTAGCATCAAATGTTTCATTTCATGGAAATCAACCTTTAAAATTGCTGCTCAGAGAAGCTGTGGCTGCCCCATCCCTGGAAGTGTTCAAGGCCAAGCTGAATGGAGCTCTGAGCAACCTGATCTAGTGGAAGGTGTCTCTGCCCATGGCAGGAAGTTTGGAACTAGATGATCTTTAAGGACCCTTCCAAGTCAAACCATACCATGATTCTATAACAATATGAATTTTAGCATCTCAAAGTTCAGGGTTTTTTTTTAAATCTTGGGTGCTTTTATCTGTGTTAGGGGACTGTACTGCAGAATGTCAAATATTGTAACAGAACAGCAAAATTACTTTCTGCCCAGCTGTAACGTAGACCTACTTCAGAACCATGCTACCAACTTTGCTTTTAACTACACCTCACTGGAAAGCACAGAGAAGGCTTCAAGGGAGAGAAAAAGTGGTCTCAGAGAAAATAAATCTGTTTAGCTGGCATTTGGCAGTGCAATCAGTGCTGTCTCACATTGAGGGAAACTGCAAGTGTCACAGCACGCTGACTTTGGGGGGTTATTGCTATGCCTTGCCAGGAGGTTCAGCATCTTTTGAAGTCAGCCAGATTTCTCTAATGCAGTGAAATTCATCACCAATCACAGATATGCGTGTCCTGCCGGAATCTTTGATCTTCAACTTCTCTATCCATTTTGCTCTCTCTGTTCATTGGTCACAATGAGTTATGGCAGCTGTATCCTACATATCGTCCAAAGCTCTTTAGACATCCAGCACATCATGGAAAGTTCCCAGGAAAGCTCCCTAGTTGAAAAGTAACAACTCTGCAACATAACTCTCAGCGCCATGTGCAGTCATTCATCAACAACACTTCTTCTGTGGAAACCCATGGACAGATCAGTTACAGAGCAGAGCTGTAATGTGACCTGCCAGATAGATGGAGATCCCCACGGAGAATTCACTGACTGCACAAAAGAGAATAGAAACTCCTCTAGTGTTTCTGCAAAGAGGAAGAGCACAGGGCTTGGATTAGTCTGGGCTGAGCATAAGAGAGTCCCTCTCCACTCCACACCACTCTGTTGCATAACCAGAGCTCCTAGAAATAAATGAGAAACAAAATTAAATAAAAGTATTTTTAAAAAGGAGCTATTATCCTTTGGGAATATTAAAAGAAATAATTTACGCATGACTGCTCCATGCCTTAGCTTTGGCTGTTTAATCACTCTTAGTGCTGTGCTAACAAGAGGCTGCTTTTAACAGGAAAGCCCAGCCAGGATATAGCCTGAAATAACACCCAAGACCAACCTTTTGTTTTATTTCTGCATTCGCTGCCCAGAGATTTTTTTCACCTGAAAAATTATGCCATTGTATTGAAGTGCTGCCTAATTTTATTGTAAGTCTTCATTTTAGATGAATTTTCTACTTTTTTTTTTTAATATACTGCTTTTACTTTTTAATTTCACAATGTCACATATTGAATTTTAACAGGTTTAGCCTGTGGTGTGGCTGTGATCATAGAATGGTTTGAGTTGGAAAGGAGCTGAAACATCATCTTGTTCCACCCCCACTGCCACAGGCAGGGACACCTTCCACTATCCCAGGTTGCTCAAAGCCCCGTCCAACCTGGCCTTGAACACTTCCAGGGATGGGGTAGCCACAGCTTCTCTGGGTAACCTGCACCAGGGCCTCACCACCCTCACAGGGAACAATTTCTTCCTAATATTTAAACCACCCTCCTTCAGCTCAAGGCTATGCCCAAGTCTACTTGGTGAGGAGATGCACCGATTTCAGAGACATGAGTGCAAGGGGCATGTTGAGAAATGTAGGACTTCTTTCTAACTTACTTTTGTCCTTCTCATAACTTTCCAGCCAGGAGGCTGAACATGCAGAAGGAAAACTTAGTTCATGTATCTTGTAGAGCATTTTGAAGGGAACATTGTGATATTAAGATTGGTTAATGCAATGTACTTAGATTACAAAAGGCTTAAAAAAGAAACTGAGATCTCATCTTTCCCACTTAATAACTGAGTAAAAAGACACAGAATTAAGAGTCAGTTTATGTAATAGAGGGATGTCACATGAAGTTCCACGCAGATGAGTGTTGTTCAACATATTCATAAAAGCTGGGAAACAGTGACTCATGAAATAACAGTTTGGAGATTATAGGATCTCATTAGGATCTCATGACACTGAGTGATACTCATTGTTGATGAGATCTCATGGCACTGAAAGAAATTCAGTGTTGATAGATGCAAAGTAATGAATATGGGATAAAAATAACTCTAATTATATATATGTCACAATACCTTTAATTAGCTATCACTGGGGTTTGTGGATAGTTCTCTGAAAACATTAACCCAGTGCTCAATAAGCACCAAAAAGGCTGATAAAGCACAATGGATTATTAGAAAAAGAACAGAGAAAAAACAGAAAACCTCATTATCTCATAGTAGAAATCTGTGTTTATTCCTGTCTGTCCTGACTAAGGCATGCCTTGTAGGCATGCCTTGTACTCTTCCAAGGAATTGTGCACAGAAATTGGGAATTGTGCACAGAAAGAAGTGAATTCACTGTCTCCCTGGTCAGTTCTGCCTCTCTTCTGCTCTGGATTTACAGGAGAACGGGGCTCCCTGGACACTATTCCGGACCAAGACTGGGCAAAGGCACCAGAAACACTGGGAATTTTTAGGATGTTGACTCTGATGCCCTCCTCTCCCACACCTCTTGTTACCAGTAACCTTTGCAGGACACATTCCTATGCCATGAATCTTATGTTGTGTTAGAATTTCTCTTGTCTTGGGACCACAGTATGCACCAATCACTCCACAGGACACAACAGAAAAAGTGACAAAATTTTGTGGTACTGGATGTTATTATCCAGCAGACTGCCTGACCACTAAGGACCACTCTCTCCCAAAGCTGACTAGTTTCTTGAGAAAGCAGAATATTTTATAAAATGAAGAGCAGGTAAATAATAGAACAGGATTCCAGAGCCCGAGGGTAGAGCTTTGTAAAGCGGAAATGTGAGATTTAAAAAAAACCCCATGAATGGGGAAAGCTGCCGAAAAATTTTGCCAGCTGATAGAACTAGTGGAAAGCATATAAAGACTTTCATATAAACAGAAATGTTCACAAAAATGTTCACTGTTTTTCCTATTGCCTTCATAGAAATCTTTTCCCTCCATAGATAAAAATATCAAGATTTATCAAATTAGCACATTTCTTCCATTCTGCTCCTTGTCATGATTCACCTTTACATTGAATACAGTAGACACTGAGGACTTGTTAATGTAAAAATATCTTCAATAAAGAATTTTGCTGACATTGGGTATAGAGAAATTTTCTCTTCATCCAGTTAATCACGCAGCTCTTGGGCCCAGACAAGGAAGACTGTACACATGTGTAAAACTTGAGTTTCTGCTTCCAACAAGTTTTGTGCTGGATTTGCTGTATTTCCAGAGATTTATGTTAAATGCATCAGGACTGTGTTAAAATCTAGCAGCAAAAGATGCTGCAAAAGAGGTACATTCCTAAAAATCTTTCACATATGGTGTGAGACAGAGAGAGAGTAGGAGAGGGGGAATATATCAGAGCTCTCTATGCAACAAGGATTGAGCAAAAATGAAAGGGATGGTCTCTCAGGGATGCTTTAATCCATTCAGGGATGAATGCCAGGATCAGAATTAACACTTTTGAGATCGTCTTTGGTGATCCTGAGCTCAGATTCATCTGCTAGTTTAACACCAACATTCTCAGTGAAATAAATTCCTTTTGCTGTTCTTCACAAACGAGTTTGTCTGTTCTGAAATACTGTGTCATTAGCAAATTTGAACTCCTCACTAATAACTTCCTTTTCAAGATCATTTGTGAATCTGTTGCCATCACATGTGTCCATGGCACTTACTGGTTACCCTCTTCCCCAGTGAAAACTCACACAATTTCTTCGTATCCATTATCCATTCCTCCTCACATTATCCATTCAAGGATCTCTGACTGATTATTTTCCTGAAAGCTTTGGGCTGAGAAGGGCCTCAGGTTCTCACTGAGGTGGTTCATTCTCTGCTGTTGCTTGCCCAGAGCAGAACTGAGCAGTCTTGCCTTATATTTCCTCTGGGGGTCTATGCTGAAAGTGGAAAAGCTTGGCACTTAGCTTAAGCAGAGCCAGGTTTTAATTCCTGATGTCATTGGTAGACCAAGGCATAAAAGACAATCAGACAGGACAACTCTTCAAAGGTGCCTGGTGACATGTAGCTCTTTCCATCCCAAACACATTGAAGTTAAGGTCATGGTGATGTTCATAATCACTCCCTGTCCAGGAGCAAAATACCTGCAGTTCCTGTAGGCAGTGTCTTAATGAAGCCTTTACCTGGGGCAAGAGACAACCCCCATTTGCAAACATGGTCTGTATTTTTTGTTCCTGAACCTGTGCTTTCACATTCAGCTCATTTGGAGCATTTTCCCTAAACTGACCTGGTTTATCAAGTGAGTTATTGGTCATACTCCTATTTACTCTTAGTTAGCCCTCCACTGATCCTCTAACACATTTTCTTAGTAATGATGCAAAATTTGTTTCTTGAGCTCACTGACAGAAATTCTGAATGTACCAAAACTAGGAGCCCTCCCTCAGAGCCTCAGTGGATCCCCCATAGAGTGAGGATTCTCCATTAGTGACCTCTTTCTAGCGCTGTCCATCTCCCAGTCCCAAAGTCACTCTCTCTAGGCTCTACTGATATTACATTGTGCTAATCTTAAATCAGGATTTCAGTCCTGTACCCTCAGGAACACACCCATTCTAGCTCTGCTTTGGCACTGATATATTTCTGCCTACTCCCAATTCTCCTCTCTGCCTCTATTGCCTTAAAGTCTTGCAGTTCTTACCCAAAATCAATATTCTCCTGCCCTTCCCCCCCAGTGATGACATATACACAGATGAAGCTGGATCTTATTTGCAGTCACATCCCTTTATAATGTGCAAGATTTGACATTGATGCCTGCAGGAAGGCCAGTTCATACTACTGGAAAAGCAAAAAAAGGCTGCAGTGTAAATGCACATCAGATCCTAGAGCTCTTTTGCTTCATGTTTTATTAAAGTCAAGTGAGTCGGAGATGTGGGAACTGCTAACTTTTTTCGCTGGGGAGCATTGTTAGTGACCTGCACAAGAAGCCAGAAAACTGTTATTGCTTGAAATGTAAAATTAAAGAAAAAAATATTGCTCTCTTTCTCATTTCCCTGAACTGGACCACATGCTTCCCTGGAGGAAAATCATTGTTGAAAAAATGTCGACTGCAAAATTTTCTGTTAATCTGAACATTCCTCTCTTGCTCTGAGCTGCGGGATGCAGGCAGAATCCTGTTCCATCTGTTCTGGAGTGATCTGTGCAAGCTGCAGGCAGGTCCCTGCTGGAGATGATGGATGGCCTAGCACGTGTCCCTTACTGCTGTAGGATTGCACTGGAAGGGCAAGTTGCACGAGAGAGTAAAACCAGTGCCCAGGATCACATGGTCAGCCTGGTGCTGCCAGAGGGGTCACACTGACTCCCAGTGTCCACCTGTGGTGGCAGCAGTTCCACTGGTGAGGTGTGACCACAAAGCTCATAGCCACTTGGGAACTTTGGGAGCTCTCCTTGATTTGAGCAGATTGTGGCCTGATGAGCTTTCTTATGCCAGATTGAAGCACAATGGGGAAAAAACCACTCTAACTCCACATATAAAATGATGGGGTTTGAGTTGGCCATTACCATTATGAAATGAGATCACAAAATTAACCCCACTGGACAGGTCAGATGGCTGCTGAATTCTTAGTAACAGTCAAAAAAGTAAATTGAATGTTAGGAATTATTAGGAGTAGAAAAACATTATTACCTGACTCTGTTGTAACAGTAACACAAATACACGGAAACACCTGTATCTTGAATACTATGTGCAGTTCTCAAATAGATTATAACAGATGAGAGTATCACAACAAGAAGGATCTCAGAGTATGAGGAATCTTCAAACTTCAGCAACTGAGGGCAGATTTATACAGTTGTATAAAACGAATCAAGTGGGGAAAGTGAGTGAGATCAATCGTTCCCTGTCTATTCCAATGCAAAAATGATGAAATATGAAAGTTAGTAGTTGGTAAAACAAAAAGAAATAAATTTTTTTTTTTAGAGGACACACAGCTAAGCTGCAGGACCTGCCAATAGAATGCTGAAAATTCACATCAAGGAGAGACTGGACAATTTGATGGAAAAGTAATCCCATTTCCTTTACTGAAAAAAAAAAAAAAAAGACAGTAGCTTCTTAAGCCACAAATTGTTGGAATTTGGAAGAGCAACCTGGGGAAGTGTCAGTATGTGCATCTGCTGTGCTTGCTCTCTGCCAGACCGTGCTCCTCTAGTTACTCCTTCAAAAGAGGAACATTTGTACTTCAACACCTCCACAGCCCAACGCGTCTCCCTGACACGGGAGATGAGGTTTAGTCCCCTCAAGTCCAGGTTTTCCACATTCAAGGTAACTGCTTTGCCCCTTAAAACTTCTGTCCCAAAGGGGGGCACCGATCTCATCTTTAACTGTTCTGGCCTTCTCCAGCAGAGCACAGAAATCCCACGGCTCAAAGCTGGAGTGGTGCCATGTGCCAGAACAGGCACTTCTGAGCATATGTTTGACTGGAGTTTTGAAGGAACTCCAAGACAAACTCAGAGATGCCTTCAACGCTAGATGCCAAAGAACCAATCCACCTGGAGGGATATTCCACCCCAAGAGCCCAAGCTGTTGAGCTCGGTGACAAGGAGACTGAAAGAGATGACATGATTGTAGCACATTAATATCTCTGAGGGAAGAAATACCAGATATTACAGGGCTTTGTAGCTGAAAATAGAAAAGCACAACAAGACCTGAAAGCCAGGGAAATTCCAATTAGAAATAAGGTACACATTTCTAACAGGGATTGTGGTTAACCACTGGAACAACCTACCAAAGGGAAGTGGTGGATTCTCCATCTCTTAACCTCTCCAAACCAAAAGAGGATGTCTTCCTGAAACATAATATACCACGCTCAATGCAGGAGATCTGAGTGTGATTCAAGGGCTTCAGATACTCCAAAACTCAGGTTAAATTACTTAATTGTCCTTTCAAACCTTTATCTTCACCAGTTTTAACTTCTGCAGAAGTCTTTTGCACACAGAGCAACTACAGGATGAGTTGAGGGCACTGAGGTATGGACAGGACTAGGTTTAAGACCCCTTCTCCTCTAGGTAACTCCCCCTAAAAATATTTCAAAGTGGAGCTCTTGAAGACCAACCTATCAAAAAGTAAATGCAATAAAACACTAGAACATTACACTGGCAAATCAATTTATAGAAGTTATATAGAAACACAGTTAATATTCCTCCAATGCCCACAGCTCTAGAGCCATTTGTCCCCAACACTTTTACAGAGGCCTGGAGAACTGCAGTTTCATGTGCTGTATTAACTTCCAGTGCAAATGGGAAAAAATAGAGATGCTTTATACATGGCCAGGAAACCACTTCCCACCTCTTGCTTTCATCCCACTAACCAACACAAGTGCCTTCCCTCAAGAGTGCAGTGCCACAACTTGCTCCTTCTCTGTCTCCTTATATATTTCACTGCACTTGGGTTTTTCCACTGCAGATGTCACCACAAAACATGTAGCCACCACCTTTCAAACCACACCAGAGCAGCACCACCTAAGAGTACCTCTTGTGCTCGCCTTAAAGAAGGCTTCGTGCTGTTTAGGCTAAAGGATTTAGTGGAATTATATCTGTAGTTAAATCTGTGATGAATTATGCAGTCCTGGTATCTGCAGATGAACCACACCAATGGAACACAAGGATGTGGTGTCAGAGTCAAGCCTGGAAATGGAAAATGCATACTCCAGCATTTTAAATGTTTAGTGCAGCCAAGATTTCAGAATTTCAAGTATTTTTTTTTATATATATATATCTCTGTTTAAGCCTGGATTTGGGGAGGGGATTGGTTATGGTATTTAGATTATTATTTTTGCTGTAACAGGATTATTCTTTTCAGTAACTGTTAAGTCACCACAAGCTTGTTGCCTTTTCTGTGAAGGAATCAGCTAAGCATCATAGACAGGGAAATATTATTATAACCATTTTACAGCCCATTTTGGCCAAGAATGGGACCGAGAATGCTGACTCTCAGTCACCTGCTTTCACAAGTAAGCTAATATATGAGGTAGAAAGCTAATAAATGAAGGCACTGTGTACATTAACCTTCATATAATAGTACTTATCCTGTGCTTGTGTTATATGCAGGAGGTCAGATGAGATGAACAGAGCAGTCCCTTCTGGCCACAAAGCCAATGAACCTATTTTTAAACATGAGGCAACATTCAATAACCTGCATCAGCTTTGATTAACTGTTCTGCAAGACTGAAAGCAACACAAGCAGAACTAACGTGCACAGTGGGCAAAAAAGACTTCAAAAGTACAGCTCATGGTGGCAAGTTTTTACTGTAGAAATACTGGATGGGAACCTTGGCTGTACAGGTCCTGCTGACCCTGTTGGAGTAGTTCATCACGTCCCCTGACCATTTTGGCTTGGGCTCTTACAGAAAGGCAGAGACAACTGGGCACTGTAGCTTCCTTCAAGGCTCCAGCTAACCCCAGCCTCTACCTCTTAAATACATAAATACACACATATATATAAGCAAATACTATATATGAGTTGCTGTGAGGCAACTAACTTTTTTAAACTGGCAAACAAACTTAGTATAAGGTCTCTAAAACAGCTCTGCTTTTTCTGGTATTGATTTTGCTTATTTTGAAGTAAAGCGTGTCCATAAATACGCTCTATGGTCCCCTGAGGTAAGTCTCATAAGGTATTTAAAAAGGAAAAAAAAGGATGAGGAGGAATTTTTTGGCAGCAATTACCATCTCAGATAACCTGCCTGGGGTTGGGAAAGTGTGCCAGCAATATGCTCAGAAATAGCTTTCATTTGGGCTGTTTATTTTCATATGCTTTGTCTGACACTTTACTGCTGTGGCGGGGTACTTAACTGTCAGCTTCCATTAAACGCTTTGTCAGTTGTTTCCACTCCAGGCAGAAACCAAAATTATTATCTCCCATTATTTGTTAAAGTCAACCCACTGGCAGGAAGCAAGCAGGATGACAAAGGAAATCATCCTTGTGCCAAATGGTGAGATTTCCTCAGGCTCCTTTGCTCCAGTGCTTCTCTGGTTCCTTGTCCCTTCTTTTCTTGACTGCCCCAGTCATCTGATTTGTTTCTGTCAAATAAGTGAGGGACTTGAGGGCAGCTGTTCCCCTTTAAAGCAAAGCTGGGGGGACCAAACTCCTCTGCAGCATGATCGGGATTGGGATATTCTGGAAGAGAATAATGTGTTTGCTTCAAATTAATTTGGACTGTCATGGCATAATCATATGGATGAGTATCCCTTTCTATGGCAAGATAGAGTATGAAATATGAATGGGATGCTAATAAAATAGCTTTGGGAGTATCTATTACATGATTTCTTGTTTTGCTGTTTTAGGGTGTGTGGATGATTTAATTTTTAAAATTATTTAAACCAAGTTTTCCAAGTTTTGATATATAAAGAGAAGAGGGTTAAGCAATTTCAGAAAAGGCAAAACGTCATTACAGGTCAAGCAAAACATTTTAAGATGACCCAGACAGATCCTCCTCCTTCCAAATTTGGTCCCATCCAACCCAATGCTGCCATCCCCACAACACTTCAGTTCACCCTTTGAACCAGAGAATCCATTACATTCATTTCTCTAATTATGGTCTGGTTTCTTTTAATAAGCAGATGTGGAACAGTATAATCGTAGCCCCAGGCTACTGAAATGGTGGACTCCAGCCTAGATCTGGACCTCACATAAATATGCCCCATGCCTTGCCAAGGTCCCAGACATGACATCTCCCATATTCATGAAGGAAATCCCAAGTTTTTTACCACTCTTTTTGGTGGTGTGCACCACCAAGCTGGCCCAGCACAGGTAAAGCCAGTGAACAGCTCCTTGCTGACTATCCCCTGGTAAGAATTAGCTGATTTCAATAAAACTACTCACTGGAGCTTTATTAAAAAAAGTGCGTTTTGCTCAAGATTGCAAAGAGCTCACTTCCAGTTCAACAAAAGCCCCCTCAAACAAACCCAAACGTTCCTCAACAGAGGATCTCTATTGCAGTTCTTCTTCCCAAAGAAAAACATTCAGTCTTAACATATTCATTCCCACTCACGCTCCTGGGGTTTTCAATGAAAGTCTTGAAGCTGTGCAAGCAGCTCATAAAAGGGAGTCCCTTTCTGATTCAAGTGTGCCCTCCTGTTCAGATTTTGGGAAAC
Source organism: Lepidothrix coronata (assembly GCF_001604755.1). Classification (NCBI taxonomy): domain Eukaryota; kingdom Metazoa; phylum Chordata; class Aves; order Passeriformes; family Pipridae; genus Lepidothrix; species Lepidothrix coronata. The sequence continues at coordinate 4,970,984 of NW_016690219.1, read as the reverse complement.
GGGATGATTAATTGATTTCCATCATCAGACTCCCCATAAGTCACAAGCCAAGCTGCTATTTAAAGTTTCCATTGACAAAGATTTCATTATAAGAAGCCATAATTTTTATCCAGCACTGTGCAAACTTTTTTAGTCTTCAACCTGAATTAGGCCCATATGTTACAGAAAAACACAGTGAGGGCAAGTTATGGGGGTGAAGTGGTGAGGGGAAGGGAAAGGAGCAACTGCTCTATCTCAGAGGCTGAAAAAACTTCCACCCACATCACAGCATAAAGGGGCTCTGAATTGGTCGTCTTAACCCTTATCTAAACAAAATAAATCAAAAATACAATTTTCCGACTGACGCTGAAGGATTTGCTTTCTTAGCCAAAAAGCAATTTTAAACTCCCTTGCTGAGTAATCTTTGCCCAGATACTGAACTCCACTGAGAGCTCCTGGAGTCCAAGGTGGTATTGCTGAATTCTCCTCCCTGTGTCCTGCTGCTGGGATAGGAACATCCTCAAACAGCACCTGCCACGGGATGCAGATGAAACCACAGCTTGGTGGTGTAAGTAAACCTGATGACTGGGAGACCCTTCCCCCAGAGGGCTTCACAAGGCAGTTCAAAAGGCAGCAAAAATGGGAGAGAGGCAATACTGCAATCCTTATTTCACAAACAGGCAAGGTGTATGCTGGCAAATAGAAGTCTACTGTTAATAAAACTGTGAGCCCCAGAATCTGCCAAGACCATCTGCATTGTTTAAGATGATAACATTGTCTGTGGTCATGAGCAAGGGGCTGCTAGTGATAACAATTTTGTTGTGGCCACACTTTTGAACTGGCTTTAGCAGGGAAAGGATGGACATAAGAGTGCAAAGCACATTCAACCTGACCAGTTTTATTTAGCTGCATAGACAGAGTCTTCAGCAGAGCAGAGGCTTCATCTGCCTTGTAGCTCCATATCAGAGACCCCCCCGGATGATAAATGTATCACAAAAAGACCTCTCCCCTTCTGTCATGTGTGCTTGAGTTCCTCATAAATGTCAGATCTCTTGTTGCCTAATGGGGTGGGAATCCTTTAGGTGACTGGGGAGCAGCAAGATCACTGTGAGGATGAACCAGAAGTACCAAGGTGGTAGTTTAAGAAGTTTGCACTAAGCTGTGTGACTGTGTGATATGGCTAAGCCAAAAATTCCTGTATATGGAAGCAGGAGCTAAGTCTCAGTCTCTCATTCTCTATGATCTGCAATACGGCCTTTGAAAAAAACAGGGATAAACAGTATCAACCTGCCTAAAATGTTCTCTGAGAGAAGTAAACAGAACCTGACATACAAGTGCTATCTAGTAATGCTTGGGAGAGCCAGCCAAATATCACATTTATAACATGGATTTTTCCAGCATGACAGAACTACTGCAACAGCACAAGTCATGTTAAGATCTGGAAGGGGCAAATTTCCTCAGACGAAGAAAAAGACTTAGCAGTCATTGAACACAAACAGAAATTTTTCTTCTCTGCCTTTTAAATGATAAATTTAATCAGAGTTCCAGGGCTTTCCTTATAGCTGAGCTCAGGCTGGCTGGAAACCCTGTTGTTTTGGATAAAGTCAGGCAAATTGAACAACAGAAGAGCAGAGAGTTTGGGGTACCCTCAGAATTTCAGAGAGCATGAAAGGTAGAGAAATTACATCCTTCACACACGGGTTTTGATAAGAAACTTTTGGATTATGCCTTTCAGGCTTCAGAAAGAGAAGTAAATCCACACAGTCTAAGCCAGAAGAAACTACCCAACATAGACCCTCAAAGACCCTCTACTCCTCTTGCTGTGACTGCAATGCCTTGTGCTCAGGTAGACCATTCTTTTCAGGATGACCCACAGCATGATTAAAAAGAATAATCACCCACTTGCATCCACAGTTGTTGCTAATGATTAATCACCCCTATAGTTAAAAATTTGGCCATTGTTTCTTGTTAGGATACGAGTTTGGGTGCAGCTTTTGCTACCAACTCTTGTTATGTCTCTGTGTAGTTGACCAGGAGATCTTCACTATTGCTGTTTATCCCCATGAAGATAATTCATCTGGCATAAGCAAATCACCTCATAACCTTGCTTTTCACAAACTTAGTAGACAAAGATCTTTTAAGTCTTCCACCGTAGCATGTTTTCTCTGACCCTTAAATTATTTTTGTACCACTTTGTGCACCTTAAAATCAAATGTGTGCCTGAAATGGGATCTCCTGTCTCATAGCAAGGCACAAGCTGCTGTGCAGATCTATAATCTTGTGAGTATTCAGCCCAAGGAGCCAGTTCATACCTCTTCTCATGGTTCAGATGTGGATCTGTACTCTCTTGATCATGTTGACATAGGAATTGTGCATTTCTCCAACTTTCCTTCAGGTTTCTCTTGAGTTGTAGTTCATGGGTAGTTTCTTCTAAAGGCACATCTGAGCCCAGAGTTCAGCAGCCTGACCTCAGCAGACACTGTAGTGATGTCCAAGTCTTGGGAATTGCAGTCAGTCAGTAGCAAGAGGTGAATTCAGCCAACCCTTTCAATGCTGGGGGTTGACCTTACAGGACAAATCTCCACGGAGCTGTTTTCGCATCTCCGGTGCTGGCACACAGACATGTAATGAAGTATATGCCCTTCCCTATGGGACACTCCTCCATGAGTTCATTCCTGGCTTAGTTGGAGAAGCTGGATTTTACATTATTAGGTATTGAGTTGCAACATGAAATTACCAAAATGTAAAACATGGGAAAACATACTGTAAATCACTTATTGGCAGGTCTCTCACCTCTTTACAAGTGCACAACTGGATACATATGAGTCTTTTGGAATTTCCAAATTAGAGCCCAGAAGACCTTCCCGAAGAAAGGTATTTTCTGCTGGCACCAAAACAATTTTATCTGAGTTAAACAACAGAGTTAATGTTTTAGCATTCACACGGCCGTTTGCAGGCTACAAATCCAAACTTAATTTCACCTCCTTCTTGCACTGTAGCTCTATTATTATTGCTTTTTTTAATGAATGTTATTATTCTTGTAACTCTCCTGCTTTGGCTTTTCAAAAGCAATATACAGAGACCCAAGGGACTGACAGTGAGAATGCAGAACCTTTCACATTCAGGTGAAAACACTGATATCTTTAATGGTCTTATCAGGAAGGGAATTTACGTAAACAGAGTAAACGTGTTCTTACTACTGTGACCTCCAGCTCTTTTGTCCCCACTGCTTGTGACCCTAAATTTGTGGTGACAAAGGATGCTCTGATATGAGCAAGGGGTGATTTTGTGGTTAAGGAACTAAACTGAGAATCAGACTTCTGGGATTTATTCCAGGCTCTGCCACAGTCTGCCTGTATGGAAGTCACTTAATCCTTCTCTGCCTCAGTTTCCCATCTGAGGGAATATATAAAAATATTTTCTTTTGTCATTCTTGTCTCCGAGGCCAGAAAGATCCCCTACACTGGAAGTGTCCAAGGCCAGGTTGGATGGGGCTTGGAGCAATCTAGTCTAGTGGAAGGTGTCCCTGCCAATGGCAGGGAGGTGAAACAAGATGAACTTTCAGGTCCATTTCAACCCAAACTATTCTGTGATTGTATGAAAGATTTGTCAGCTGAGTCACAGAACAGCTGAGCATAGACTCTATTAAATAGTTATGTTTGAGTGTCTGAGGGATTGGGTCATGCCTTTGGTTAGCTCAGGCTTTCAGATGGGCAGAGAAGAGGCATATTTCTTGTTTCAGTATTTGTCCAAGATGTGTTACTGTGCTTTTCCATGAAGACTGGGTCACAAATGGAAAGGTAGTTCCTGAGAAAAATGAGGATCAAATGACTGATTCCAAAATGCACCTTGACCTGTGGTCCCTCTATTACAGCTGGTGATTAAAGAGTTCAGGGAAGCTCCACCAAGAGCCAGAAGTTCACAGGCACACAATAAGCAGGCTTTCACCCTAAACCAAAATAACTCCATCTGCAGGAATTTCACTCACCAATTCAGACAGTAGGTCATGGCAGGACACACTGCAATGTTCACCTGAGGTAAGGAGTGAAAGTGTCACCAGGAAAGCCTCCCAAAAGCCACAGTACAGTTTACCCTTTCATGCAGCTCAGAACAGAGAAGAAACAAGAGATTTGTCAAATGCAAGTTCTGCCATGTGTGGAGACAGGGTTTGAACACCATCCTCCACCCTCCCCCCCGCACACCACACTACAAGGGTCTGTGTTGGTAAGGGCACTTCACAGCCCATGGGAAGGAGATGGAACTAGAGCCTCCCACATCTTCATTTATCTGCACACCAGTTTAATTTTTCTCTGCTTCATTTACTCTCAGAATTTGGAGAGTTGGTGGCATGCAACCTGGGCATGAGTTTTTCTTATAGTCCCATTTTCTGCTCTCTGTGTGCCAAAGATCCATCCCTCACTTTTGCTTTAGGGAGGAACTGGCTTACACAACACCTAGAGAAGAAGGTGGGGCTGCAGAATAACAATGAACACAACCTGACGGACAGATATCCATTATCACAAACTGCACCTTCCAATTCTGACCATCCCCAATAGCTATTGACTTCAAACCACTAGATTTATTTAAAGAAAAAGGGTTATTTAATATAAAAGGAGTTACCAAATACCTGCATAGATCTGGTTGCTTTCTTGCTGCTGCTACAACCAGTTATTTTCTCCCTGAGAGAGACACGTCTGCTGGCCTTGCAGAGAGCACATCACATCCTCTGGATTAGCAGGTCTTTCCATGGATAACTTGATGTGAGGCTGGTGTCCCACAGGAGCTCCCAGATCACAGCACTCACTATGGAGAACACTGCACTTTAGTGCTCAACTTGGATGATGCTTCGAGAGATAAAATACAAAGTTATCCATAAACCATCAAATGTTTCAGACCTTTCAGAACACTATTTGCTGATTCCCTCGGAAATTTATTAGCTCTACCAATATTTTCTTTTTTAGCTTTGTAAAGCAAGCTCCAAGTCAGCTAGTACTGACTATGCAGAGCCCTGAAACCACATGTTTATTTTCCTAAGTTATAAAAAGTTTATAAGGGTAGCTGGTATCCTTATGGGCCACTGTACAGTGATTTGCTACTGCATTCCACACTGGTACAGAAGAGCTCTGTGTTTTATACCAGAGGGAAATCCTTGTGATACAGCTGTCCAGCAGCCAACGAGAGTACAGACACCTTAAAAAATATAACCCTGATAAAAAAAAAAAATTAATATCTGAAAAGGCAGAAAACATCCCTGCTGAGAAAAATCAGTTTGAACAACTGATGACCCTGGGCAGCCCAAGATCTGTATTGTGATACCCCAGAGAACATCAACAAAGTCCTCTCACCTCAGACATAGTTCTTTTTTTCAACTAGATCACCATTTCTACCTGAAAATGCTGTATGGTCACAATAATTTTTGAAAGTCCAATGCAATAGCTGCCTTGTCTTTTTGCAGTTAACATTTAGCCCCAGGCTCTCAGCTTTCACAACTTCATATGTCGCTTCATTGACATGAAGAGGCTTTGGTCAATTTACACTGGAGAATGGAGAGACTGTTATCCATTTATCTCTTAAAATAGTGAGTACACAGCTGCACAACATGAAGAATTAGGTCAGTATGTTGCTATGTCTGTCCTGGAAAGAGAAATTCAGAGCAAATAAGGTAGATTTCAGGAGAGAGCCTGGAATGTGTGAAAAGTTAGCAAAACTGACATAGACTCAATAGCAAAAATAAGTAATTTTGCAAATCCCTAAACCACAATGGTTGGATTAGGGCCCTTGTCATACAATTCTTGGGCATGTGAACAATCCCTTTTTCACTTGACTTCATTTCATTAGTTTCTCTCAGCTACATAAATACTCGTACTCTCAATGGGACTACTCACATCAATAAAGTTCCTCAAGCGAGCAGGGATTGCAACCCAATTTTAGTGGAACAAACCCAACCTCTGACTTTGATTGCATCCCTCACTTTTCCAAAAAAACTTCATTTCCAGCAAGAGCGAGCCCACAATCCCTGTGGAGCTTGCTTTCGCCACTTCCAAGCACAATCCCAGTTATTTGTCTCGTCAAATACAAAGGCAAACAGGGCTCTTCTGAACTCCCCAACTTCACCTTCCTTCGTAAAAACACTGCTGGGCCTCGAACAGGCCAATTTGGATGTTTTTGAGAACTCCTGGGCTTTGCTCTGCTCTAATTGATAGATCCCTGGTGGGGTTATCCTGCTCACGTTGAATCCCAACATGCCTCTGCCAGCCAGCAACCTCTGAAAGTCAAAATACTGCTCAGTGTAATATCATGAGTAATGACAGTAGTATCAAAGCAGCAATTACTCAGCTGTAAATTGTTTTCTGATTAAGCTTGTAGTCCTTTTTTTAGTCTTTGACATTGTTGCATGGGGTTGACTGTGATTAATTCACTTACAGTCAATAGAAATGTCATGGAAAATTGCCCCTTTACCTATCAGTTCCTATCATAATTTGCAGTTTAAGGTTTGCTGCAAGGGAGACAGGATGGGCAGTGCTGGAGTGAGAAGTGCATTGAACTGCTGGAGAAAGCAGCAAAACAGACCCCAGCTGGCAGGCACCTCTATGGGGATCCCTAAGTATAAAGAGCAGATATTGAGTTGGATGTTTTCTGTATATTTTTCAAGCAGGTTTTTAGTTAGTTCCATTCTGCCAAAAGCATAGGAGGAATTTCTCTTTTTCCTCCAACTCTCCCTGATCATCCAAAAATACACATGAAGAGCTGAACAGAGGAAGAAGCAGAATTGAAATCAATAAATCGACTTGCTGGCCTCGTATGTCAGTATTTATCATCTTATCCAAGAATATACAATAAAATCAGCACATCTAAACTCAGCCATTTCCTCTCACGATTGTGAAAACTCTGCTGACATGCATTGCTTCCACAAATACCCACCAGATGTGGCACATTTCAGGTAAAGGCTTCAGTGGGAGGCATGAGCTCTTCCTTTAGTGTGCTCTCTTCCCCTCAAGGTGGAAGAAAAGAAGTGGGAAGACAATGAAGAAGATGAAGCAAAATCAACTCCTTCCCCTCCCTTTCTATTATTTTCAAAGACTACAAAGTATCTCCAAAGAGCTTTACAAAGACTGTCACAGAAAATAAACACACAAAGGTATTTCTGTCCCAGAGTTATCAGCCACAAACCAGTAAATAAATCCTTACTCCTATAAAGAGAAACAAATGGAGAGACCTGATCTCTTAAGTGCAGTTATGTTGCACCAAATACAGGTTGCTGCAAGTAATATCAAGGTCTGCAAAGGGCAAAAAAATTAGACTTGGTAAAGTAGAATAGACCTGGATGGATTGGGTTTGGTTTTTTTTTTTAAATTGTTTATTAAGTACAGTGACAGGAACATATAAAACTTTTTTATGGAACAAAAGGACAAGGACACCGGGAGTAGTGGGAACCCCGACCCACTGATTCCCTCAACAGGACTTGAATCCAGCACTGAAGCAATGGCAAGGACATATTTTATCCAGAGCTAGGAGACAGAAACCATCTGCAGGGCAAGAAAATTCTGGTAACATCCAAACCAACTTGCTCTCCAAGATCCTGTGTGTGTACAGGCTTGTTGAACATGAGCACATGAATGTTAAGATTGTGTTTTCTGGGGAAAGGCAGAAACCTTTTACATTGTAATATAAATGTAATGAAATGTAATATAATACATAAAAATGTGAAACTAGTCTGATGTGACTTTCTTGCACAGAACAGCCTCTTACCATTCATACATTCAGATACATATGCAGTATATATATATTCACATGCATAAACATGCTGTATTATTTAACTTAAAGCATAAACATGTGCTTAAGAGAGACAAGTCTGACAGCCCAGAGACCTAATCTTTCCATTAGCAGTCTTCCATCTCTATTACCTTGTCTCACTGGATTTCCTTCTGTGTCCCAGGGAGAATGGCTTTTGTAGCAGAACAAGCAGAAGAACACTCAGATTTGCATAAACACTGTGCTTGATGTTCCAAGATGCAGCCACACCATCAACCAAGGGATGGTTTTCTCATACAGGAGGAATCTCAGCTGTAATCACCAGCCTTTTCAAAACAGATTCCTGCAAGTCTTTTACTTCCTTCACTTGCAATTTGCCCAGCTCAGAGATTTACATGAAAGGGTTGAACTAAACATTGACCTTCATGTGGAAGTGTGTTGCATGATCTGGAATATCAAAGGGTATCTCTGGAGTACAACAATTTTGGTCGTGGCAAAAGGATGAAATCCTTTTTTCCAGCCAAAATGCCATCTATGAGAAGGTCATGTAAGTTGTTTATCACTATGACTTCTTGTTCTTCATCCCATTTACCTCAAGTGTCTTCAGGACAATTAATATAAGCAGTGCTTTTAGCATTTTAGGAAGTGCTATGCTAACTAATACAGGGGTCCCATTAGTGGATTCTGCTCCACTGAGTTTCAGTGTTAAGACTGAAAACTGAATTGCACTGCCAGGACTAAAATTAGATCATCAGCCTTGACTATCAGGAGCTAGTAGATTGCTTAAAAGGGGCAGAATGGGGTGCCAGCAGCTGTAGATTAGTAATCCAGTAATTCAGGAATAAAGTGAGAACTCGAAGAGAGATGTGGGTTATCTGAAATGACAAATACTGCAAATAATAAAAATACTTCTCTTTAGCCACATGGGTGAAAAGAGAACAATGATAGAATCATAGAATCATAGAATATCCTAAATTGGGAAGGACCCAAAAGGAACACTGAAGTCCAACTCCTGGCCCTGCATAGGACAACACCAAGAATCACACCATGTGCCTGACAGCATTATTCAAGCACTACTTGAACTCTGGATGGATGAAGAAAAGACAACATGAGGTACATACAGGCCTGAGAATGACTGAAGAAGTCAGGATTTTCCTTTTGTTTTTAATGGTTATGATGAAGAACATTCTTGGACCCCACAACAGCAGAAGCAGCCCAGAAAAAAACCACATCCATTGTGGGTGACATCAAAATCTCACCTGGGCTTCACACCTTGCACCTTGCAGCTTGGCAAAAGTTGGAGACTTTAGCAAGTTTGGGATTCTGTGAGTTTCCCTGCAGACTTTCAGTGCATGTTCATCCTTGACACAAAGGTCAGTCTGTTTGCCAGATGTCAAGTCCTTCCTGCAAAGTACGGGGGGCAAAAGAGCAGTTCACATAAAGGTTGTCAGATTTTTTTATGCCTTTTTTTTTCCCCTGAATTTGGCTGACATTTTCTGAAATGAATTCAGCCTGAGGCAGACACTCAGCATGAAGAATTTAAATCCAAATGGTTACAGCTTGGCAAAGCTCTGAGCAACTGAAAACAGAGTCTTGTAATGGGAAGTGTCAGACAACCCCAATAACAGGGAACCAGCTTGTCTGGAGCGAGCACTGTAACACACTGGTGATGGATGACATCAGACTGGAAATTTCACAGTTAAGTAGCTGCAGTGCCACTAATCCTCCCTGGTGAAGAAGGTCGGTGTTAGAGTCCATCTGGTCTGTATGTACAATGTAAGATTATGCCCATCATGACAAAGTTAATTAAGAATGGAATTCCCCTTTCTTGTTAAAGCAAGGAATAAAATTTGGGCACCAGTGACTGACTCGACATCACATACTTTGGTTCATTGACAAGTGTGGCACCTTCCATATGCATATAAGTTGCTGACTTTGGGATTTTTTTCTTATTAAGTGAATATTCGTTATGATTTACTTCTGAATTAATTGGGTTCAGCTTCCATCTGGACATTCCTATGAATGAACTTCAGAGGCCTAAACAGGCAAGGACAGGACATTTCAGGGTTGAGTGGAAGAGCATCAAGAGGAACAGAACATTAAATATGTGCAGCTGGATATTCATACTGGAGGCTGCTGCAGCAATATTTCAGTGAAGTAGGCAGGAATAGCACCATGTGACTGGCTTGACCAGCACATCTCAAATTTTGTTATTCATGAATAAGCTAGAGGGCAAAAAAGTTCATAATGCTATTTGTCCAAGCCAGTATGGCATAGGAAACTGCACTTACCTCAGAGCTATTCCCTCAGCAGGAAAAAAAAGGCTACATTTGAATAAATTATTTGTGGTGAATTATTCCATTAGCTGTAGTCATCATAACTCCACCCTGATTTTTATGTAGCATACATAAGAAAATTCTCCTTTCCATATTGTATCTTCACTTAGTTTGCTGTGGCTGGAGACGGCAATTACACACTGCTTTTAAAGAATCTGATTACCTTTCAAATGCAGATCTCAGCTAATGTTTGCTACAGAGATGCTGCTAACAAAAGCAAAGCTCACAGTGAACTTGAATGACCAAAGTGAACTTGAATAATGGAAAATATGTTTAAATTTATGCATTAATAGCTCTGTGGGCAAAACCAGAAATACAAGGATTAGCACTATGAGGCTCATCATGGCTAAAAAGATTTTGATTTGTGACTTTGTGGAATATAAGGACTTAAATTAGCATCAGTTTGCAGCAGTTTTCATAGAATCATAGAATAGTTTGGGTTGGAAGGGACCTTTAAGGCTCATCTAGTTTCAATCCCTCTGTCATGGGCTGGGACACTTTTCAATAGATCAGGTTGTTTGAAGCGCCATCCAAGTTGGCCTTGAACACTTCAGGGATGGGGCATTTAATTTCTGAGTTCTCTGGTGTGAAAGTTTAGACACAAATGCCTTTGCTTGTGCTGGCACCAGCAATGTCGAGACAATGCATTTCTACAGCTTATGGCCACATGTGGGACCAGAATCAAGGACTCAAGTGCTGCAAAGATCAGAGCAGCAAGGAGGAAAAGAGACATGGATAGAGAAAAATGAAACTCAAAAAGGTACTTCATCTCTGGAGAAGATGGTTGTGTTCTTTTATCCTACCTGATGAAACATCAGAGGGGGGAACATTTGAATGGCACCATCAGGAAAAGCTCCACGTGCCTTGGCAGCACCTGTGGCCACCACAGGGCTCTGAACGCCCAAGCTGCTGGGACTGAGGCGTGGGGTAACTCACCCAATTGTGCATGTTCAGCTTGCAGGCACTCCTGCAAATCCCTGCTTTTGCTTTGGTTTGTGTGGGCTTCTCCCCTTCTGAGTTTTGGTTTCCTACAAACTCCGTAACTCCCAGCACATCCAGCCAAAGTCAACGTGTTCTGCCTGGTTTCAGGTTGAAATCGTTCCGTTTCATCTGTGCTCATCTGTAACCATGAACTGGCCCAGCTGCACTCAAAACTTGGCCTACAGCTGTTCAAAAAAAAAAAAAATCATTTTTTTCATCACAGCAGACCCAAACCAGATCATAATAGGTTCATCTCAATGAGAATAACTGGAAACAGCATGTTCATTTCCTTGGCACTACATATGTCTGGCATAGTCTGCTAGAGAGGAAGGTACATCAGATTTGCCTTAGACACGTGGTTGGCTGCAGTTGCAATTTGGGATAATCTCCATATTACAGGGTAGAATTACCCCAGGTTTCTTCTGCATAACCTGGATGTTTAGAAAGGAAAAATTAATCACGTGACAACCCTTGGTTAATGCAAAAGGTTTACTCTTCCCCTTACTCTTCACTCCTCCATTCTTTATTCTTATGACTGTGACGATAATGTCCGTTGATGCAAAACCCTGCAAAGTATAAAATGTGCAGATGTAACATACTTCTGTTTGGTAACACACTGACTTCACAACCTCCTTCATATTATGAGTAGGGGGATGGGGATTTTATCAGATTTTTTTCTTTTTTTTTTTTAGATTTTAGTATTGATACCAATAGCATAGCAAACAAGAACAGAAATAAAAAAAACACGATTGAAAGCCCAGATTTCCTGGCGTGGGTGCCCAGGCAGGTAGACTCCTGAATCAATCTTTACACATGCAAATGAGTAACATGTTTATCCAACATGCTCAATGCCCACTGGTCTCAGACAGAGTTGTGGGATGCTTTGCACTATAAAAAAAGTCATGTGTCTTTCCTTGGGCTGGATTTAGTCTCATGTGTGTATATATCAACCACAGAAATAAATTCTAGTCATTCTGGGCTCCCTGGTGTAGTCAACAACAGTTCAACTAAGCTGCTTCAGATATTTGCCATTATGTGGGATAGATTCCACCCTAAAAGTCTGTTTATTTGCTCTGACTATGAAGAGATTCTACACATCCAGGTTACACACAGACATGCATCAGCTATCAGATGCATCCCATCAGAAATAAGTTTAAACATGGCTTGAAGGGCAGCATTCATTGATCACGTGCAGACAGCTGCAATGCTGACAACTACATTAACTCTCCTTTTGTACTCAGTACAAACAAACAGGTGTCTTTAGGGTGCAATTTATATAACATTGAAGCAGACAATTAAAATAGGTCAGAGTGATCACTGCCTGAAAGTGTCTGATTGCACTGACTGGAAGGGGAGCCTGTGACAAGAAGCTGAGGTGTGAATGCTGGGTGGGATGAGCTCCACACTTAAAATTCATCTATAGCCTCGTTTTGGTTGGAATACGGAACCAGAAGTAGCCAAAAATTAGAAAGCTCACCAAACCTAACCAGTGTAGCACAACCCAACTTTCCAAGATTTCTTGGGAAAACACAGGTGCCTGTGAACTTTCTCAGTGCAAAACCCTCTACTTTTGCACTAATATCATCTTACTGTAGGATCAGTACACAGCCATTAGCTAAAGCTAATAAAACAAACTCCTCTGATATTTTGTTAGGCAGGTACCAATGTGCTGCTGTTGTAGCTGTAACGAGGAATAAACCAATAATAGCTGATTCTGTACGATATGAATCTGAGGAAATTAATCCAGCTAGAAGTGATTTAAAACATTAAAGCTCCAAATCCTCACGGGATCATAGTATTAGGCAATTCCTTAGCAGAGTGCACATCACCCAAAGCTTATGAAAATATTTTTGGAAAGAGCCACAGGAAGTGTTACATCATTGGAGGCAGCACAGAATGCAGCAAGTCAGGAAATGTGACTCCATGCCTGTCTCAACCTGGTACCCGTGTCCTGCCTGCCTGAATCCAGTCAATTTGTCTCCTGTTCCTCTTCTGCTCTTTGCTTGCCTTGCCTGTGTAGGACTGTGAGCTCCTCTCTCATGTTTATCCAGAGCTCTGCACTGTGACAGCACCTCTCATAAAAAATGTGGGATTGAGGATCAATATGGTATTGACCATCTGTCCTCCACTGAAAAAAAACCCTCAGCATGTTATTATTATCTTAGGTGGTCAAAAAATACATTAGGGACACATTGAAGGTGTTTAATTCTTATACCCATGGGAGATGAAGATTGTGGCAGGCAAACTGGTAAGGAAGTGTAAATAACCATATCACAGCTGCCAAACCCTTCCTGGTTTCTGCAACCAGACACGTTCTCTGTAATGCACAGTTAATCATTCTGCCAAATTACTTTTTCTACATATTTTTTCCTGAACTGCAAGTTGCTCCCATGATGTGTTTGAATGTAGGGAAAGGCAGCTGTGTCTCCTTGTTGTAGCTTCTTAGGCTGCAGCAGGGAGGAGGCAGCCAGATTGAAGATTTCCAGGTCAATCTTTCAAATGTAAGAGTCATTCTGGAGAGTGACATCTCTAGTGAAGAGCCACGACCAATTTGAATTTGACTCTCTCAGTGGTAAACACAACCTTATAATCACAGCCTCAGTTTCTAAGCCAGACAACATCTGTTATAGCCAGTGGTTCACCTTCACAGAGCATGTTTTTTCTCTGTCTCATCCACAGTCTACAGTGGAAAGCAATTTCTATTAGGTTTAAAAACCAAACTAATCAAAAAAACTTAAAAAGATACCTAAGCAGGCAAGCCATGTATCAGAAAAACCCATGATTTCCTATCTTGTTTTCCAAATTTTCCTATTATTTCCAACTACATGCCTTCAAGTATTCAGTCTCCCTGAGCCCTCAGGTCTCTAGATGCACTGCAGATTTTGCCATGATGAGATGTAAAACTCCTGACTCAGACTCCTGATTTCAGACAAGTGTGATTACAGTGAAAATCCAGGTTTAACATTTGTCATGAAAGAAAACAGGAAAAATTAACCCAGCCTTCAATACTAAGCCTTAACGTGTCAGAGCCTCATAACTTTGGGCTTGGTTTATTCACAAAATAAGTACCCATTTCAGTACACTGATGAGAAAATTGACCCATGTTTTCATCAGGAAATACATATAGGTGGAAACCATGTTATACCTACCATGTTTGTGAAATCCCACGTGGAGTGGTGTGTAACACGAAGTTCTGACATTTTAGTTTTGCTATGTCTGACTGCAGGCAGTACTGTGACAGCTTGGTACCAATGGCTGTTTCAAGGGATAAGATGTGCTTCAGCCTCAGTCTGCATTACAAAGAGGAAAAGTTCTTTTCAGATGCATATTCACAGTACTCAATTAAAGAAATGGAAAGGTCTTGAAAACAAACCAACTTTTTTTCTTTTTTTTTTGCATTTCTGCTTCTGCTTCTATGGTGTGAAGGATCTCGTGACCATTAGATTTGATCTTTATCTTTAAAGTATTATAAATAACATGATAGTTAAGTCTGTAAAGTCTGCCTTGACTGAGAGAAATACAGTCTTTTATCTATTTAAGAAATGGTAAAGAATCAGTTTAATTACAGGCTATATGCATAGGATATTCATGATACTGTGGTAGGGGGAGACAAATTATTTTTCACTCAAAATTGACATAATTCAGTGGTGGACAAATGGGGATAAATCACAGTTGACTAAAAAAAGGTGTAAATTTTGTACTGCTGCTAACCACTAAGATGATTTGTCCAGGGGTGAAGTGGTACTTTTTGAAGACCTTACACCAAGACTAAGGTCTATATAATCCCATGAGAAGTCATGGATGGAGGAAGAATCATACGGTTAGAGCTAAAACCAGTTACATGTTTGACCACAGGAAATTCCCATAATGGTGTCCATCAAACTTAAACCTAACCCAGAGAAATACTTTTACCCTTGACCACGTCATCTTTTTATCCATCTTCTACACCTTAATCTCTACCTTTTAACCAACAAGTAGCATCATTCTTTCTCTCTCCTTCCTTCTATTTGGAATATTTCCTTTTCAACACTTTCATTTCCTTTCCAACCGTGACACTGCTCAAACAGTAACATTGCTTTTGGCCTGCTCTCTTTCTCCAGTGTCCAGCCCTGTTATAAGAAGGGGTGAAACCCTTGTTGCTGGATGCAATGACTGCCAGAGGGATCTTCCCTTTGTGTGCTTTCCTCTTCCCCTGCAGAGTCTATGACCAAAGGCGGGTGATAAAATGATGCTTCATGCCTCAAGTCTGCCACAATCCACAGAGGAATTATATTAAGGACTCAGTTCTACAAAGCATTAAACCCCATGCAGTTTGTGTAGCCCATTAGAGGGCAAATTGTCTAATAAAGAACAGGATCAAATAAATCCTTGAGAGGTGACAGCTCTGCAGAAAACACCTGAAGAGCCTGAACACTGATGACAAGGGCCAGCACCTCTCTGAAATTACTTTTTTATCTCTATCCAAGACCATTCAGCTACTTCCAAGGGGAAAACTTAGCCCTGTACATCCCTTGCTCCTATCACTTATTTAACACACAGTTGCTTCTGCAAGACTCCTGCATCTGAATGGTCTTTTGGATGCCATTGGCATAATTGCTAAACTCAATGTTAACCATATTTAAAGAGTCAATGGTCTTTCTTTCTAGGATCCCATAGGATTTGGTTTTCCCCAACTACAGCCTCTCCATAGCCACGTTAAAAATAGGCTTGGTAATACTTTTCACATTTGTAGGCTGTCACAAACGGTTAGCAGGGAAGGAGTCATTCAAACACACATGACTTTATAATTAAGGCACCTAACTCTTATAAACCCCATTTTTCACAGAAGCAGTGACTTTTAATAAAGTGCAGTGGAGCTGTGGGGGATTCTGTGGTTTCTGCGTGCAGGCCTTGTGCGAACATTTTGACCCTCAGCCCTGACCACAGAGACCACAGTCATCAGGAGGAATATTTATTTCCACTCCAGCACTTGTCTGGTCTGGTGGACAAGCCCCTGAACACGGAGAGGCTGAGGGAAGCAAATGGCAGTCATTTCCCTTTGCTGTCCCTCAGTTTCTCCACCTATAAAATTGGGATAATGATTTCTTCTTCTTTGGAAAGCTCCCTTGAGAGCAATGATGAACTGAGCAAGATGTTAATTTTTTGGATGGGGTCATTGAGGTGTTCAGCTGATGAAGTTTGAGAGAGAGATGGAAATGAAGTCCAGGAGCCATAAATCCCATTTCTATGCTTGCTTTGAGGGATGAAACTCCTTTTATTCCCTGGCCTTCTGATGAGTAGGATGCAAGAAATTAAAACTTGGAAATTAAACAGATGAAGCTCTTTTATCTGGATCAGTAGGAGGATCACATGATGAAAGCACTCTGGCTCTCTCCATGCATGTAGTAACAACACACTCAAAGCTGGAAAACTCAGATATAATTAAGAGAGCCATTAGATAATCACTAGAAATTAATTTAACTTCATTGTAAGGGCTATTATTTTCAGTTTACCTGCTGAGCAAAGTCAAGGAAAATACCTGATTATCAGCGTGATGACAACAGGTCATTCGCAGGGTGAAATAGAAGATCAGATGCTGCAAGTGCTGCCTGTCAGCATTCACTATCTTGTCACACAGGGCACCAGCACTGGCATGAAGACACTGCATGGTGAGAAAATGGGATTTTGGAGAGACACAGGCCACCTCTTGGAATGCCTATCTGGCTGCAGGTCAGGGTGCCCTCGCTGGGACTCTGGCATTTCAATCATTCTGCTGACCAGTTCACCAGCAGGTTGAAAAATCCTCACTTTTAGCTAATCCTTTGTCTACTCTTGAGCACACAAAGTGTGACTTTTGGTGGCCATTTGAACTCCTGTTGTGGGATCTCTGTGATAGGTAACAAGCCTCACAGCGGAGGAAAAAGCAATAGATTCATCATTGGCACTTGCAGATTTCTGACACTGTCTCATATTCACTTTCCTAATCAGGTGAGGGAAACATGGGTCTAGATAAAACTGCTGGAGAGTGGGGACAGAGCTGCAGATATATGCACCAGGAGAGCAGTTATCAATGGCTCATTGTCAAAACAGAAAGCGGGGCTGGAAAGCCAGAAAACACAGCCTGGGAGGACAGATTGATCGAGTTACATTTATGAGCCAAAGGAGAGCCTTGGTGGGATATAAGTGCCTTTGAGCACAGAAAAGGCTGTTAAAAACACACTGGTACAATCCATCCTCACTGGCAGGATAAGGAAAGCCTTTACGTTGCTGCAAAGAAAAATTCAAACCAGATAGGAAAAAAATTTATGAGGATCGAGAACATCAGTAGACTCAAGACTGTGAAATCTCCATCCTTGGGGGTCTTTAAACACAGGCTGGATAAACTTTTGCCAGGAAAAACAGGTACAAGGGCCCCTGTTTAAGATAGGCAGCGCTGCTACAGGCTTTCTGTGCATGTTCCAGTGATGCCCTGAGGCTTGATGTGCTTCTGGTCAGGCTTTGTGCACTGGGTACAGGCTGCTGGTAGCTCAGTGCAGCACACAGAGATATTCCACTCCCAAGATGCCTGAAAAATACGAGTTTATTTTACGTCAGGCAAGACTGGAGCTTTTCCAGGAGAGACTGTGGCTGTGTGATGCAACTGAACGGGCAGGTGGGAAAAAAGCAGCAGCTGAGCAAAGGACATGAGGCTGGGTCATGAGCAGACCTGAGCCTTTTCTCTGTGCTTCCCTCAAGGTCATCTTGTTGGCAGATAAGCTGATGTGGATTTCCCCAGAAGAATGATTTTGACCGTAGCTGGGCTGGTTTAGGAATGCAAGCTGGGACTTTGGCTTACTGGGGCTGAGTTCAACACCCAGCAAACAGAACAGCATTGGAGAGTGGGAAAGTAAAATGGTAAAATCACCCCAAGAAACATGTGGAGGGGAGGTAGCACAGAAATCGCAGAATCACAGAATCATAGAATGGTTTGGGTTGGAAGGGACCTTAAAACACCATCTTGTTCCAACCTCCTGTCATGGGTAGGGACACCTTCCACTATCCCAGGTTGCTCCAAGCCCCATCCAACCTGGCCTTGAACACTTCTAGGGATGGGACAGCTGAAGCTCCTCTGGGCAACCTGTGCCAGGGCCTCACCATCCTAATGGTTTGGGGGTTCTCAGCAAAGGTGTTATGTGGGTAATCTTGGGGTTTTAGGAATCATATAGAACAAACTGAAGTAATTGTAAAAATACAATAAAAATAGATTTAAATATAAAATAGACTAAAAAATTTAAGTTCTTTGGTCTCAGTGGCCATATGGTAGCAGCAGACATCTTTGGGGAAGGTGCTTTGCAAGGATTAATGGCCAGATGGGGGTTAACAGGCCACAGCTGTACTATGATCCCCAGCTCCACCCCAAATTAATGATCTTCTGAGGACATATCCTTAAATTAAGAGGAAATGACAGGTTTAAATTGGCATGTGCCACACACAGCGCAGTGGCAAGCCCAACAGTTAGTATAATTTTTAATACGGCCATAGAAAACACCTTTTTATACTAATAGAATAAATCATGTTCTCAACACCTGGAGTTTACACCAGCCAACCTGTAATAACGTATTAATGCATAGCAGTTGCACATCCTGTTACAGAGCAGCAATAAAATGGTGAGGGACCCAAGGGGACAGGTTTTAGCACCAGCACGACTTGCTGGCAGCTGCAGATCACCACTCCCCAACAGTGCAGCTGTACCTGCAGCACCACACCACAGACCAGGGACTTGTTTTCCTTCCTAGATGTCCATGGGATTTTATATTTTTTTTCCTTCTTTCTTGATCATACAGACTTCCATTCAGGACAATATTATTATTTTCAGTCTTCCTTTAAGAGTGTGCTCTAATTACACCAACTATCAAGACTGTTTCAGGTCAGATGGGTGGCAAATGATGCCCCTGGTCCTTGAAAATGCAGCCATGGTGGCAAGATGTCCCATCCCTGGAAGTGTTCAAGGCCAGGCTGGATTGGGCTTGGAGTAACCTGGTCTAGTGGAAACGTCCCTGCCCGTGGCAGGGGGGGGTGGAATTAGACAATCTTTAAGGTCCTTTCCAACCCAAACCATTCCATGATTCTATGATTCTACATACTCAGCAATGTAAGGGTACTTTGAGTAGCCTTCAAGGAGAAGTAGGTGGAAAAATGGATCACTTTCTTCCTCTCAGAGGTATTCCATCCCCATAGCATCAGGTAGATCTCAGTAAATTGGTTAAGCACAGGTCGAGGTGGTGCTCTGAAAGCAGCACCTTCCTTTCTTAAATGAAAACCTGAAATTCTGATTTCAGCCATGAAGCTGCTGCTTCCAGGAGGAGACTGTCGTACATTTACAAGTATCATCAGTCAAGAAAACTCAGATATTACCTTATGTGTGGTACCTTTACTATTCAGCAAAAAATCAGAAATCTGGACAGATTAAACCAGAGACTGTTTTGATAACTATGGAGGGTTTACATGAGATCACATTTTAATCCTTTTGCTTTCTATTGTGTAGATTATAAGAATTGTGTCCAAACCACTGAGGAAACTCTGAGCCAGTAACTGCCTTTATCAGGACTCACTGTCTTCCTAAGGCACTAAAATATTTGGGGTTTCCAAATCAGAAGACACAAACTCAGCACTGGATAAAGCAGCTGCTGTGTTGGACTGATCTCTCTCCGTGGAAGAAGAAAACCAGTTTTGCAAAGCTGTGGTGGTCAGTTTTCCAGTCACAGAGCTATTGCAGCTTCCACACCATCATCTTTTCAGTTGACTTTTGAGGCCTCCAGGCTTCTCATTACCATTATTATCACAACTATTTTAAAAAGACTGGGTCCACAAATTCATTCCCATGGTACAGCTATAATGAATTGAGGCACTGAGAGGTCTGGATGGGAGCCCAGGTCTCCAGAAAGCCATTTCAGTGCCTTCACCTTCCACATGTGTTGGTAAGGGGGGTAGGAAAGCATCTGCTTTCCCTAAAAAATAAATTAATCAGTAAATGTGCCAAATCTGATATGATGCAAATTCAATATAATACCAAATGGACAAACAGCTAGTTAGGAAAAGCAGCAATGGCCCTTATTTCTAGACTTGGAGTGATATCACCAACGATGTCTTTGACAAGGAGGTAAACAGGAAAAGCTGAGTTGGCTGAAAGTCTAAGAAACAGGGAGGGAAAAGTCCATGTTTACCACATGGAAAAGGACAGACAAAGGCAGCACAGAACTGAATGTTATTTTCAACATTCCCAAAAGGGGATGAGACAGGATAGAGGGTTAAAGACACAACAACACTTAAAAAAGACTTTAAACAAGTACTTACTAGTGTTTCTTTCTGAGTGGATTTGACTCGGGTTCCCTTTGTCTGCACAAGGAAAGGAGAGAAAGAACCACCAGCTCCTGGCATTGCTGTAGTGGAAAACTTTGCCAGATTTTGCCTTTTTTCTTATCCCCACAGCAAAACTTTATCCAACCTGAGAGTGGTCTGATGCTCCTCTGAAGATAAACTCCCAAAGACATGTACATGTGTTTTCTGTCCCCACAGCCTGACAGCTTTCCTTCTCTGGAAACACATTAGGATTGTTCTCCTCAGAGTTATAGAGACAGTCACTGAATTTTGATGAAACAGTTGATCAGGAACTGACAGAACGAGGGTGATTTATTGGTTATCTGGGACCCAGTTCTGCAATCAAGATCAATATGAAGTCATTGATAATATGGTAATAACTCTCTCAACAGGCTGAGGGAATGGAGGGTGTTCAACCTGAAGAAGAGAAGGCTCCTGGAAGACCTCAGAGCCCCTTCCAGTGCCTAATGGGGGCTCCAAGAGAGCTGGAGACAGACTTTGGACAAGGGCCTGGAGTGACAGGACAAGGGGGAATGGCTTCAAACTGACAGAGGGCAGGGTTAGATGGGGCATTAGGAAGAAATTCTTGGCTCTGAGGGTGGTGAGGCCCTGGCACAGGTTGTCCAGAGAAGCTGTGGCTGCCCCATCCCTGGAAGTGTTCAAGACCAGGTTGGACAGGACATGGAGCAACTGGGATAGTGGAAAGTGTCCCTGCTCATGGCAGGGGGTTGGAACAAGATGGTGTTTTAAGGTCCCTTCCAACCCAAACCATTCTGTGATTCTACAATGGTTAATGGAACACAGGCAGCAGGGTCCTGCTCGGTACCCATGAAAAACTGCCAATATAAAAAAAAAATCAGACAATCTAGTGCTTCTGAGCAGAACCTGTGCCTCCTGTGTTCTCATGACCTCAGTGACTTGACCAGAGATTTCATACACTGCTTTATCTGCTGGTTGTCACATCAAACCTGGCACTGCAAGACAGACTTGGTTGCCACAAGTTGTGCTGCAGAACTGGTGCTCCACGAGCACAGCGAGGAGTCAACTGCCTTCCCCCAAACCGAAAACACCAAATAGCACAACTTCAGACTGGATTTCATGGGTCCCACTTGGCAAGGAATTCTTTCTACCATGCAAACAACAAGATACAGCCCTGGGTGAGCAGAAAACCTACACTCTGAGTCATGGAGGGGTGTAACTCATCCCACCAACCGCCAGAAAACTCCCAAGCTCTGCACTTGCAGGCTGCCAGTTGCTGATTTGGGAAATGCTCCATTGGGGCTCACTGCTTTTCCCACCTAAGCCTCAAGAGCTACCATTGAATTCAGTGGAAACAAAGTTTGACCCATAAGATGTGCACTTTTTGTAGGGGAAAAAAAATATACGTCCTTTCCTGGCATAAGTTTGTATCACTACAGGATTCAAAACATATGAGATGATTTTAACTTTTTTTTTTTTAATATATATTACATGCAAATTGAGGGACTATCTCTGACCTTCCAAGCAAAGTTGAATAGTAATGGTTTTAGAATCCATAAATTTTTGGGTGTCACTTACTAGTAAAATGTTGGATAGGAAAAACAGGGGGAAATAGCCTATCCATATGAAAACAATAATCATGTAATATTTATTGTCTGGGATTGAAATGTTTCAAATATTCAAAGCAATAAAACGTCAGGAAAAGCTGGACTTCCTGATGTAAAAAGGCCATAAATTTCTTCCTTCATAAGACACAAGGAGGGGGGAAAAAAAATCAATGTGACATTTTACGCTAGAGAAAGAAAGAGAAAAAGAAAGAAAGAATGAAAGAAAGAAAAGAAAAAACCCACATACTTAAATCCAAGTTAAAGCAGTGGAGAGCCCCCAGAGGGCACAATCCACTTACCTTTGGGAGGCTGCAGGAAGGAAATGGCAGCCAAGAGCACAACTCATGTATTGTAAAATATAAGGACATTTCAGAACAATTTAAGGGAGCAATGAGGTATATCTGCAGTGTCCGGCTCTGACAACTCCCTTCAACATTCAAGAGCTATAAAAATGCCTGCTGTTGCCCTCAATGCCCAAACTGGGGGCTTGTTCCCAGCCCTTTGAGATCTCTCCCTCTCAAACCGTATTTTGTTGACTTTAAAAAATCCCAACAAACCACTACCAACAAAAAAAGCAACTTTCAAATTTAAAAATGTCTTTTACATACAGGTCAAAGTTTTTTTTCCCAAAAATTAAGGAAGTTTCGCAATCTCTTAAAGATCCACAGTGTGACATTAAAACTTTTTGCAAGAGAAAAATGACAGACAGAAACCAAAATTAAATTACTTCTAGAAAGTAAAAATCTTTTATCTTTACAAGAATAAAATACTCTTTGCAGAGAGAGGGAGGCATCAAAACAGGGCTACGTTTGCTTTTGGATTTGTAAAAGCAGAGCTGGTTTTTGGAATTCAGTCTTCATGAAAAATCTGAATATATATATATATTCAGATTTATTTAATATATATGCATATAAACTAATATATTTTCTATGCTTCTTCTGCTCACCTATGAATAAAGTTTTAATAACAGGCTCTTTAAGTGCTGCATTAATTTTGCACTGCCTTCAGGACCACCAAAGAAACCAACTAAGATGCAAAATCCCTTCAGACCGTGCACCACAACTACATACCAAAGTGCACATAAAACAAGCCTCAACAAAATAAAAATGAATCCAGCATCATCCACGAGCCCAACTTCAACACTGTAAAAAAGCACCTATAAAAACCAGCCGTGGCAAAAACTGGGAAGGTTTGGACCTTGGCCAAAAATTCAAATGTTTGGCTGCTTGTACCAAATTTTATCTTCACAACCATAACATTGGGAAGACTGTAACCTGCAAGTGTGGCCACTCCTCCTCTCACAGTCCAGTCAAGACTTTCCTTCTTCTCACTGACAGTAGCACACACTCGATCCCAAGGCAACATTAATTTCCTCCATAAGCCCCATTCCCAGACACGAGGATATTGTCCCTCTGCTTCACAGACACCTGTCCAAAGGGGTTTAGCAGGGATTTGAGCAACTAATGAATATTTAAACTCCAGAGTCCTTGTGGAATAATTTTCACACTGCTCCCATTAACTCATGTGTGGATGGAGCATTGGCCATTTCTTCTATGATTTTGTTGCAGGGACAACATTAATTCTCTCTCTCCTGGACACACCAACAGAGCAACGTGGGCTAGCTTAAATAGCTGAGCAATGTGGGCTAGCTTAAATGGCTACAACTATCTTTTTGGGTACTGTGAATAAAAGTGATCAACTCAGACTCCGTTCCAAAATACATGTGCCCTTAGAATGTGAAAGGTTTTTAACTCAGCAGTCAAAAACAACAACTGCAGAGGACAGAGAGCTGTTTACCACTGTATTGGTTCTGAAACGTGACCTCATATGAGAAATAGCTATTCTTAACTATTTCACTGCCACAGTTCTGATCACCAAAGAGTGGAAATAATCATGATGTAACGGTCAAACAGGAAAAAATAAATGTATTTTCTCAAGTGACATCGGGCTGAGTCCGGTCAGATCAAGATTATTTCATTCTGTCTTACCTTGGAGTATTCAGTGTTGTGGTTCTTGATCTTCCAGTGGAAGAATCTGTCATGTTTTTCCTCTTGGGCTTGTGCCTGATTTACACAGTGAGGAGACCAGTGGGATGCTCATGAGTTTGAGAGAGACTTCAAGGTTCACCTCAGCTTGCTGTACAAGTTCAAGCTCTACAGGAGTCATGTATCAGTTTTGCCACCATCCCAGACAAGATGAGTAAGAGCAGCACCTTCCATGGAGAAACTGCCAAAGATGCTTTCCCAGGTGCTCAAAGTACTCCTTAATAATTGCTTCCATTTATTTGTGTTCTGTCTACACCAAAATCTACTGAGCAGTGAAAACTCTGCACTATGTTGATAACATTCCAAAACAGAGGAACAGAAATGCTTTTAATATTAAAGAAAGGACAAGGTGACATGGAGAACACTAAACAGATCCTGTCTAATTTAATAAAATTAGTTACTTGAAGCTGCAAAAAATTTGTGCACAAGCAGCAGATTTAGTCACTGGTGAGCAGCAGACACAGGATAATCTGAGCAAGGGAGCTCAGGGGAGAAGCTTGGCTGGAGCCTTTCTCCTCTGAACACCTTCCTTCTCCTTCTGCAGCCATGGTTCAGATTTGTTTTCACCTCAGCTTGACATACAGTTGTTGCCATTTCATTTGCAGATCTGAGCAAATCATGTCAGTACAAGAAATGCAATAGTTTTGGAGAGGTTTTTTTGTTTTGTTTTGTTTTGCAGATTAATTAAATAGTTATGGAAATAAGAGCTAAACAGAACTGGTTTGAGCCAACTTGCTCTATTGGCTGTTCACTATCTGAATCCTGCTACAGCTTCTGATATCTTACACCTTCTCTTCTCCCAGGTCTAGTTCCAGGCTGAAGATCAGCCACCACCACTTCAGTGGCACTTCATTATGTTCAGACCCAGTTCATTTATGAAAAATTAACATTTTACTTTATCTTTGTCAACACACATCACAGCTGCTGCCTCAGTTAAAACAGAACATTTATGTTTCTTAATTGTGTTTCTCCTCTTGCTTCTTGCAGCTCTGAGGCACTCTGCAAAGGCAGTTTGGGAGATGAAGGTAGGAACACACTGGCAGTGCCAAAGTAATGAATATGTTCCTCGTGGTGATTTTTGATGCAGAAATCCAGCAGAGTGTGGAGGAGGCAAAGTGCCCCACAGTCCATGTTTTGGTGGAGACGTATCATTTGTGTTTCTGCACAGGGTCACTAAGTGGCCGTGGCACATCTCAGCTGGAAGGGTTTAAAGCTTTGAGCCCTGGACTGGGTCCAAATTGAGTGGTTGCATTCTTCCACCCCCAAATCCCCTCGTGGATCCAGTTGGAGGCTGCTTTTGCCCCTTTCTCTCCTAACCTGCAGGGCTGGTTTATGTGCTGACACACCTATTGCTTTCACTGCAGAGGGAAAACAATTCAGAACTGAGGGCATCAGTATGGATTTGGGAAACCCAGGTTTTCTGAAACACCCCAGGTTTCCCAATATGGAGTCATTTAGTCTCCCATCATTTAGTCTTTCTGCAGAAGAAACAGAGATAACAACACATTATTATTGTTTTAAAGTGGTGCTGTGGGCAGGAACACATGGAAACCTGTGAGACACTCAGATATTACAGTAATCAAAGTCATATAAGGACCAAATTGACAGATCACATCTTCACAAAACCAGTAAGAAAATCTGCAAAGCATCTGGATGAAGACAAGTCCAGAAATATACAGATATTGGTATAAGACTCTTGTGCCAATATTTCTGTCTGATAGGAGTTAAGATGAATTATCAATCACAAATAGAGAACTATAAAATGTAAAATGAAACTGTATTATTATAATCTTAGTTCTTGATTTTCCTTATTTATCTTTCCAGCTCTCTTCCACTACTAATCTATCTTGTTTAAGAAAAACGGTATATAAGTATAGTGGAGCTTGATTACTGAGAATGGCTATTAATGTAGTGTCTCAGAGCACTCTCTAGACAGTTAAAAAGCTTTTAACAGTAAAATATGAAGGTTTCCTTCAAATTTGCAGTCATCTGCCTTCTAAAACTTTGTTTCAGTTGCCAACATTTCAGTGATTTATAGAAGCCAAAGTATCTGATTTTTGTCTCCCCACAAGAGATGAGAGCTATTTTTTCTTATTATTTTGTAAAGGCAACATCATTATCTTAAGCAGAAAAGAAAAAAGTTAAGGGCTACATTAAAGATACAGCCTTCAAAATAATTTTTAAGGTATCTGGCCTTATTTAAACCATCACATTTACATTCAATTCCTTCAGGGATGGCTCTGCTGCTTTGCACTGGCTCTGTGCCCTCTGAATAAAGCCCTGGATTTAATGCATGCCACCACTGCCTTTCCCTGGCTGCTTGAGGTGGATATATAGTAGAGGCATAAAAAAATAGAGGTATAAAAAGCCCAACCTTGGACAAGATGATTCACTCAGGCAAAAAAAAACCCCTCAACCCTGTAACTGTTTAAGTTTCAACTAGAGGTTAGACTTGTGATTAATGTCACTATCTATTCATTCTTAAATAATTATTAGAAGTGTTTACGTACTATGAAACATTCTGTATGAGCTGGATGGTAAGCTATAAAACATTTTATGAGATCTACTCATGGCTGATGGCAGAACCTTAATACAACACAAAGGTTAATCTACACTCAAGAAATGCCAAACCCCACTTTTTTTTATTCTCCCCCCTCAGAGAGGGTGACATTTGACAAAGAGGAGTGTGCTCTGAAAATGTAGGAGGGCACATTCTGCAGGGTCTGAGTGTCTCTGGAGAAACACAGAGCTCTGTCAGCTTCTCTCGATTTCCAGAGGACGGTAAAACTCTTCTAAAGGGTTTTATTCTCTCCAGAAAGCCTGAGAAATGAGATGAAGCCCAACCAGAAATTTGTGTTGTGGCTCCATCACCTCTAAGAAGTTTTAAGCTGAATCATTATCCCTGTTTTGCACAGGGACTAAAAATCTGAAAACTGAGGTAGTATAACCACTGACAGCAAAACTCACACTCCCTTTTTACACGGCCTTATTCCTACTGAAATAGATGTTTCCCTTCTTCAGGTAACTAATGTGAAATAATCAATATCACCTGATCCAGTCACTGTAAATCCGGGCTAAGAATCAAAATGTTTTGCAAGTTGAAATTACACAGGAATCAAGCTATTCATATGCAGCCATTAACTGAATCTCAAAACGATTTTTATACATATAATAAAAATGCGTAGCACCAGCTCAAACACACATCTCTGTTTCTGCAGCATGGGACTTGGTGCTAAGACACACTCCAAACGCAGCACGAGTATTACTGGCTGCTTTTTTTGTTTTAAACAGAGTAAAAGAAAACCCCGAAGACAAGGAGAAAAAAAAAAGTGATTACTTCCCAAAATAAGAATAAACTGGGTTAGTCCAAGATAGGGAGACACAACCTACTTTGTTTGACTCTAAATTCAGCTCCCTGTCTTGTGCAGAGAAGTGAAAGGTTATTATATGGGTTTACTGGGCAAACACAGATTTTATAAATAATTGCCTGTCAGGCTGTTCAAGATAGACAAACATACAGCAGACCAACAAAAACATGATCTGTCATATTTCTGAGAGAAATGTATGTTGAGTCTTCATTCTCTGGGACTTTAAGTAGACCAGTAAAAAATAAGTGCCAGTATTTTTCCTGCTTATGCATATTTTAAAATGTAAAATCCGGGAGAGATACAGCTACAGAAGGAATTTTGATTCCAGTACCCAGTGCCTGAAATGGTTTCTTCTGTCTCTATCCCTGCATATCGAAACCAAATACAATAAATGCTGGTGTCCTTTTAAAAAAGTCTGGATGTTTACAGCAAGCGTATAATTTTCCATGATTAAGGATGCCAACAAAAATAAAGAGTGATGATAAAAAGAAAAGTTTAATCATACATTTCAAGAAGCACAGATGGAGCATCAGAAAACTTCCCCCTCCCCTCGTTTAATAGATGGCGTTGTACACGTTACTTTCAGTCCTTTACACACAGATAATTTCCAGAAAACAGAAGCAAAAAGTAGGCAAAAGAAAAAGCAATTTATGAACGTCAGTAATATTCGATGCACAAAGTTCACTTTTACAGTATTTTGGTTGCAAAGAGACATTTTGCTGTTTATTTAAAAAATATACATATATTTAAAGTTTTTGCGAGCAGGTCCAGGAGAGAAGGACAACAGAACCACCTACGAACGACCACAAGAGAGTAGAGCAGGAGTAAAAATTAAGACCTCACACGCTAAGCACAAAGGAGGAGGACGGCTGCACTATATAAAACTAATATTTTGCTGATCTCCTGTTGATCCCTTGAGTGTTCTGTATCAATTTGAGGTTTAAGTTGGATTCCAAGCCTGGCTGAAGCAGACCCTGGCCCATGGGTAGCACAGGGAAACCAGCAGGACGTGCCTGTAGATCCTGGTGATGGGCTGAAGCACGAGCGCTTTTCTCTGGTCAAGCATCATCGTGGTCAGCTCTATATTTGTACAGTTTTATGGGAAGAAATGAATGTGTTTGTGAGGCCAGCAAAGGCTGGAGGAGCAGGGGACGGGAAGAAGCATAGAGGGAGGGACTGAGATTTAAAAAACAAATCTTGAAAACAAACAACGTTACCTAAAATATGTTTAAAAAAAAAAAAAGGCAAAAAGAGCTCGGTTTCTTCTTTAACCAAATCCAACAGTAATGCTGCCTTTGTCAACAACAGGGACAACATCTGCTTCCTGCAGCAAACGCTGAGCAAGTACATAACGTTAAGCCTTTGCCTACAACCACTGAGACAGACACAGTTATTTAAATACTTTAGGATGTATTTTTCCGAATAGGGGCCCAATCCAGTGCCACATCACTGCAAAGGCCTTCTTAGATTTCAGAGAGTAATGACTTGAGCCTTAGGAGATGCCAACATTGAGAATTTGGGGGTGACCGCTCAGCCTATCCTTGGGTCTGCAAAAAGTCAAGGCTCTCACTGGCTAAGTTCAGTTTACTTGAACTTTTCTCTGAATATCTTTGGGTCCAAACTTGTTATTACTGTCATCAAAATCCCCTCACTGGATTAAACTGTCTGAACACTTAAATCAACAAGAGAAACAACTAGAAATTAGTGGAAAATAGAAGGAAATAATTTTTATTTTTGTAAAAATCACAAGGAAAACTATGTAACCTTAATATAACCTATATAAACCAACACAACCCAGTCTATCTCTGGCCTCTTCCTGCCCCATCCTGCTTTAGAAAAAAACATCTTTTGGAGAACACACAGACTTCCAAACACTTAAATAAAAATGACATGGCAGTCAGAAAGAGGCTGACAGCAGCAAGTCCCCTGCAAACTCCAGCATTGTCTGAGCTGCATTCTTGTCCACCTACACCCTATCCCAAACATCCTGCCATTAATTAGCTAAATGTTCCAGCTAGTAAACAAGAATAACGACTGAGGGGGCTGGAAAGAGAGACAGAGACAGCCAGCAGATAGTCACAACAAACCAGCCCACTCACTGGTACATGGAGACATTGGAGCTTGTATTTTTTTTCCTTCCATGGAGGGGAAAAGAAAATCACCTTAATATAACACTGTCTTTCCTGTTGCTGCAGCCACATCCACATCAGCAGGCGAGAAAAGTCATCCCGTTCCTGCGGTAGGCACTCTGTCAGGGAGAGAGAAAATCTGTAATGAATTATCACATCAGCTGAAACAAGGCAAGGAGGCACAGAGAAAGGCAAGGCTTTCTTCCTGTTTTGTAGGCTATTCTAGCTGCAATCTAATAATGTACTTAATCTGAACATTTCTGGTGGGGAAGCTATAAGCAACCACTTTGTCTATTAAAAAATCAATGTGGTTAACAAGTGGTTAGTGACTCTATTTCAGGAGAGCAAGAGATAGGCAAAAAATGTAACATCCTATTTTGCTAATTGCCTGCAAAATAGATGAGGCCAAAAATACACCATTCTACTGAATCTGTTTGTCCTTTATAGGTATGTGTTCTCTATTCACCACGTTCAAGAATAATTTCTAACTTATCTGAATAGTCTAAAAATTATTAAATAATTACAGTTTTCCAAACTTAATTTATAGTCTGAGTCTGAAGTTATGTAAACAGACACTGGTATAATCCCCACCACTCCAAACCCAAATTAATCTTAAAGACCCTCTGGTCAGTATGAAATAATTTGATATCCCATATATTGTAACTTGGGCTCAAGTGTTTCCAATGGTAAAGAAGCACTTGAGAAAATAATTTTAAAAGATCTTGTGACACTGTCTCCCTAAAATACTTTTCATGCATTTTTAACAGCTCTTTCTGAATCAATATAGGAAACTATGCCTTTTTATGCCAGGCACACTGGAAACCCTATATTTTGAGGGGATATTCTCAGTTCAAAAATGCCTTTTTTTAATATTAATGGTATCTTTAAAAAAGCAGAGGAGTTTAAATACTTTTGCTTTATTTGGTTCACCTTCAGCAGTCATCTAGTTTTAAAAATGAAAATACAGTCATCTATTTCATTACATTAGTGCTTCGTCAGATTTATTTTGTACCTCTTCAGCCTAAGCACTTAGGAAGTGCCATATATAACCACCATTTTTAGTGGCTCTACCAATTTCCTAATTAATTTCAGCCAGATCAATTTTTCCCCTCTTAAACTAGAATTAGAGTAACATTAGGAGTAAAGGATAACCTCAAACAACTTTGGATATAAATAGTATTTGTACTGAACGGTAAGGAAATCATTTCAAAACCAGCAAGGATGTATTCAGACAGACATTTTACAGACAGCGAATATGCAAAAGGAAATATGTACAAGATGTTCATTACAGCATCCTCTACATTAACACCACACTCCAGTACAGAGATCCAGCAGCACATGGCCTTAAAATCAAAGAGCAGAACATTAACTCTGGGATATACAGCCAGGCATCAGACATGACAGTATCACCACAAACAAAACACAAAATAAACCCAAAGGCTCTATACTCAAACATGAAATGCCCAAAACAGACTAGCCAATAACTTTGAAAGGATCCAATATATTCCCACAACCACAAGCAGCAAGTCCAAGGCAGTTTGGATGTGCAGCTTGCCCAAACCATTATGGCTGGCATTTGGAAGTCGATGCAAAAGTAATGTTTTTAGCTCCTTGACCCTGATCTTTTTACAGAGCTTTATAACCTGAGTGACAACCTTCAGCACATAAACAAAATATTCAGGACTATTGTACGGTTTGCTCGAAGTTAAATGATCCCAAGTGTAAAGCTGGATCTACATGAAAGATAAAGGGCTGAATTTTGCAAAAGGAATTTTGGTTGCAAGGCAAAGTTGGGCTTGGCTGGGCTCACCTGGGAAATAATGAAGTTTAACATTTTCCAACACAGGCAGTGTTATACAGGCAGTTGTATCCCTGCAAAGGTCATTCCAGAAGCCAGTTTCAGCAGAGGGAGAAGAACACCTTCAGAGAGTTGGACACACCCACAGGTCTATATTTAGCCATATATTATAACCAGTGTGGCTATAGTTAGGATTGAAAACTATTTCCTACTTCACTCCTCGTTTCACATACTTTAAACTTTCTGAAACATTTGCCCTTGGGCTGAAGTTTCCTCTGCTTTAATCTCCGCTTGAAGTTCACTTTCTCTGGAAAGACCAACTAAATTCCTGAAGCAATTTTGAAGTTTAGCAATAATGAAAATAAAACAATTTTCCTTCCCGTGCCAGAGAAAGTGATTCTGATATATGCATATTTTATTATGGAATTTAACCATAAATTGAACCATTTTACCCAGAAACCATCCTTGCCTTCAACCTCAGCTTAAAGGCAACTGTTTTGAAAATCAGTATTTCAGAGTTTGGTTCATCCCATTCCCTAACAAGATAACACTTCATCTCATTTTGATACATTACTAGATAATAAAGGTTAACCTCTGAAATGCTTTTATGCACAGCGAAACTATTTTACAGTCATCCCATCATCCTGAGTTATACCAGATATCTCTGAGATTTATACAGCCGAATTTGTGATACTGAGAGACAGATCTTTACATGCCAAGACTTGTGAAGAGAAACAGCAAGATGTTTTTTATAAAACTTGCATGTGTTATGTGCCCTTGTAAGAGAGTCTGGATGTATGTGGCAGACATTTAATGTGGTTGGAGATAACACAGAGGGTTTGGATGACACTTCTGGGTTCTTTATGCCACTTTGGCAGTATCCAATTTTTATTTATTTATTTTTTTTTAAATATGATTATTTGGCTCAGAATTACAGATAGAGGATGATGTAGACTCTTGATGTGGGATTAAAATAGCTGTACTCATTTTGCTGGATATGTCTTGCTGTAGCCCAATGTCAAGAGGTAACATAAGCCCATGATCCCTTCTGGAGCTCCTTTTAGAAAAGTGTCTAGTGCATTCAAATTTTTTGCATGTTCTCTTAAAATTTACTGTCTACCAGCATGTGCTTTGATTTATCCTGCTGTGGGCTGAGTCTCTGCCATGGCTGAAGGTCCATCAGCCTCTTACTGTACCTGTCCTGTGTGCTGGTGGTCAAAGGACCACCTTTTAGACATGGGGAATCACTGAGCTTGGCACAAATTACACAGTTCACCTTCCCAGAGTGGCTTTCCTGCTCCGAAAAGCTGATCTAACCTTATTTGGCCAATCTAACTCTCACAGAAACTTCTTGCTCCTTGCTATTGTATGACAAGATTTTGCCTCCCCACTTCTTTGAAGGTGAAATGACAGATTGCTGCCATCCAAAACCAGAGACTACACAGGCTGGGCCGAAGTGAAAGCATAAACAAATTTTCATCTTGTTCAGGCTGCTCTTACCACTGGCTCCTACTTGAGAGGTGTGATGATTTTGCTGCTTAGTCCTCTACTTCCCAGTTCTACCCTGATCCAGTGGGTGGCATCCCTGCCCATGGTAGGGGGTTGGAACTAGATCTTTAAGGTCCCTTTTAACCCTCACCATTCGGTGATTCTATCCCATCTGTGGACCTTCTGAAGAACCTCCTCACAGCTTCTCAGGAACTTTCTGTGTAGGAAACCTGCCTTGAAAAAGTTGCTCCTTCAAGTTATCAAAGCACATTGTACTCTGATATAAGACCCTCTTTGGGAATGCTATTGTTATTTAATAAGTGAAGGCAGGGTTTTTTTCAACAATCTGAAAGGAGGTACAATGAAGCAGAAAAGATGAGCAGTGTTCACTGCTGTCAGTCACTTAGAAGCAAGATCGTGGTTTGCCCTTCATTTGATGAAAGGAGGGAAAACTAACAACTTAAAAAGTCAAAGTGGTACAAGAGGCCTTGGTTAAGGAACTCCTCAAATTTCATGAAAAATCACCCTGTTTCTACTCTCTTTTGTTTGGTCCCATTTCTCTCACGTAGTGATAGCCCAAGGCATTGTTATTATGAAGGCACACAAAGAACCACTGCATGAAGATGACAGCAAAACTCCTGTCCTCACAGTAGGTCCCATGAAATGAAACACGGCCCTTTTGAACATGACACTGTGAACTGAAGAGTTCATAGGACAAGATATACTGCGATTTAGGACTAGAGGGAATGGTTTTCAACTGAAAGAGAGTAGGTTTAGACTGGATATTAGGAAGAAATTCTTGGCTGTGAGGGTGGTGAGGCCCTGGCACAGGTTGCCCAGAGAAGCTGTGGCTGTCCCATCCCTGGAAGTGTTCAAGGCCAGGCTGGACAAGGCTTGGAGCAACCTGGGATAGTGGAAGATGTCCCTGCCCATGGCTATCTCTAAGGTCTCTTCCAACCCAAACCATTCTGTGAAGCAATGATTTACAGAAACAATCCCAGACAAAACGCAAGATGTGTGAGTACTCCTCAGTGAGGTAACAGATTAAATTAGAAAACTAAGGCTTCTGAATGGGCACCTCAGCTAAAAACGGTTTCCAGTTAACAATTTACACTAGTGCACAATTTCGCAGCTGTAGCATGATGGAAAAGAATAATTTTGGCAAGAGAAAGAAACAGCTGTGATTTTTGAGTGGGCTGATGCTTAATTTTTATTTGAGATAAAATTTGGAAAGTCTGGGGTAAAACACCTCCAGCGGGCACCCGAGACACTGAAGTTTATTGGGCCAAATCCTCCATTGGTTTAAGTCTGCAGTTCTGCTTACATTGAAGCACAGTGTCATACTGCAGGTCTGTTTTATCACTTAAGAGATGTTAAATCCTGAATTATAGGTCCTATGTAAGCGAGTTACAGAACAGCATATATAAAACTTGGAGTCTCCCTTTCTTGGTGTCCTCCTGTATGTGTGTGGGCAAGTGCTTTAAATGCAGTGCATAAAGTGGAACAGCAGACAGAGACACCCAAATCAAAGAGCAAGCCCTGGCTGAACTTCATTAGCAAACATAAATGCAAATAGGCACATCTTGTTTGGGACGTGCCATGGTCCTTTCTGCCTTTGGCAATTTTACTCTATTCTCTGACATTTGCATAAATGTAAATCGAACCATATGACTTGAGCAGGTTTATGACAGGGGAATCATATGCAAAACTCCTTGCCCTTAAATAATTATCTTCATGCAGCCTTACAATGGTACTGTGAAAATCAGGGAGGGTTGGATCTCAGACAGTGAGAGCCTTTATTTAAGAACAGTGGAGGGAGCCCTGCCCTTTAAATAAGAGACATTCTTGGATCAGACACTGGCTGGCAGGATGGAAAAAAGGATGTAGCATTAACTTTCATTCCATTCCAAATAACCTGGAACCCATAAACCACCAAGATTCTCTAATTTTAAATCTACTCCTTTTCTCCCTATGTCTTCTTTCCATTTTATTTGGGGAATGTTAACTTTGAAATTTCATTAGCCTGCCATAATATCAAACAAGTCACCCTGGACAGATTCATAGCTCTCTGTACATAAAAACATCTACATTAAACCCCCTGTGATTAAAAGGTTACTCCTCTAATTTTTCCCAGCCTGCATAGACAAACCACATGCAAAGAAGTGTCAGCTTATTTAGAGATTAAAATAATAATTAAAGAGGCAAAGTATAAGCAACATTGTTTAAAAAAGAAAATCCATATGTTGTTTAGAATTAGTTGCTTCTGTTTAGGTTTAAATAAATTTGTGTGGATATAAACTCTCTTTATTAGAAGTGCATCTATGTTACAAAAGAAATATTATGGATATTTCTCTCTCCAATTTAAAACAATAGCACTGAAGGCTCTGATTCCAAAAACCCATCTTTAATCAGTAGCCAAAGCACAGATGTCTGATATTACTCAAAGGATGAGGGAACGTTTTATGTATGTAACATCTAGTTCATGGTCAATAATGAGTAACACATCCCAAATATGCATCTGTGGACACCCTGGTTCAGTACATTATGAACTTGTACAATGCTTTGGGTGATCTGCCCTGCTGTATCAGTGAAATCTCATGGATTCCATTTATGACGAGGGCAGACCGATGTGTTGACAGCTACAGCATCCATTTATCCACACAGGACCGGTCCCTCTGGAAGCACAACCACACTGGTGCTCCCGCCAGCACCCGAGAAATCACAGTTCAGTGTAAGAAACACCAACAACGCCATTCCTCAGGTCTGCTCCCAGAGTCCTCAGCCTGAGACACCAGGGACAGCAGCAGCTTCCATGCCATGAGTACCTGCCCTCCAGGAAGGGGGTTGGGATCACCACTGCACTTCATGTAGGTGCCCACCAACATCACATGCCGATAAAAGCCCTTCTCCGGTAAACCACCCATCAACAGCTTGTAACAAAATGCTTTCCAGCAAAGTCAGCTCTGGGCTTTGGTTTACCTTTTATCTGCCAAACGGCGTAAACTTTTTCAATAATCACATAAAACTGGGCTGCTGTGTCCAGGAATAAGATATATCCAGGTTATATCATCCAAGTCTGTTAAGGAACATAGTCTAGATCTCAACTATCCAACTTTTTTTATTATTGTTCTATGCCTCTGGGATAAATGACATTCCCAAGGCTGATGGAAATGTAGGATCACTGGAAAACAAGGACCAAATGTATTTCTCAGACACTTCATGCAGTACCACCAGTGGACAGAGAGCAAAATGTAGGGCTTGTACTGCTGCCCTCCAGCTCATTTGGCCAAATTTGCAACGCTGCAGTTAACCAGCAAATGCTGTTCTCAGGGCTCGGCTGGTGTTGTAAGAAAGGAAAACAAGGCAAAAGGATCATAGCTTCTGTTGCAGTAAGAACTGGGGTGTGGGAGTGGGGTACCAATGTCTGCCAAGAGAAAAAAAGAACAAAATTGGTGGGGAGGGAGGGATCATTTTAAGTTTCTCAGAGGGTACTGTAAACAGTGGAGAAAGAAGGAAAAAACAGAACTATAAAACAATACTTGGCAGCCAGCTTTGCAAAACAAACATATTTTCACAAAGTTCTTCCCATCACTGCCACCAGCTTTAATAGACTTTATTTGTCTGAGACCAAGAAACCGTTTTTAATTGCCAGAGAAGAGGCGATGCTGCTTTGCACACTGATAGAAATTCCTACTTCTACGGCACATTGCTCTCCGTTCACAGTCAGGGAGAGGAATTCCTTCCCCCAGGCTGCAAAACCTGTAGCTGGGCTCCATCACCACTATTCCATGGACAGAGTCAGCTGCTTCTCCTGTGGACCAAGTCGAAATCCAGCAAGTTACTACTGCCATGGGTCTAATGGCCCGTAACTGTCTGTCTAAGATGTGCTACTGGCAAAGCACACAGCGGGTCTCCGTGAGGCACCAGACCTTGATGGATACAACCTGTTGGACCCCAGCATAACTGGGAAAGCTTAATATCCCCACCACAATGGCCGTGCAGTGGTTCCTGAGGGTCCCTGATCTCCTCATGAACACTGCAATTAGTTCACTTGTAATTTTATCACCTCAAGTCAAACTGGTCAAAACACCTTGAATTGCTCAGGGGTCAACCTTTCCTCTTCTGATGTGTCTCAACTCGCTGCTGTAGCTGTACAGCAGCTATAATGTACTCAAGGCAACTTTATTATGTCTGAGAATGAAATTAAAACTAGAAGCCTTGAGACTTCAGGTATAGTTGGATACTGAAACCTCTGGTTTATGACTCAGGGCACTGCACAGTCACAGCACTCCCATGTGAAAATATACCACTAACAATAAAAACTCCTTCAACCTGAGAGTAATCCTGCATGAAACCTGGATGGCTTCTGGTCTCCAAGGATGACTTTTCTTGACTTTTTAAGATTTTCTTCTACTACTGTCGAAACTCAGACTTTTTTTCTGTCGGAATTGACAGAAGAGGTTAAATTTCCCCTCTCTGTCACTACTGCTCATGAGCTCAGCATAGGAGCTAAAAAGCAAATTTATTTGGAAACAATATGGTGTGGTACAGTCGTCTGAGTACAAGGGCAGGAGCCAGAGCTGGGCTCTGCTCCCAGCTCTGACACTTACTTGCTGTGTGGCCTCAGACAAACCACTTAGTGCCTCTGTGCTTCAATTTCCCCTGCCTTTGAAACAGAAATACTATCACTCACTGAAAACTGGTTTTTTTGAGGATTGCTTGATTACATAGCTAATACATGGTGTTTTGAATACACTGTATACTACACCATAATTATTATTTTCATTACATTGTATCTTCCATTGTAATGGCTAAAATACTAGATGTACAGAAATGGATGCTGAAATCGGCAGCTGCTGCATAGGAGGAGAGGGGATTACTTTGAAATTAAATTATTTTGGCAAAACAAGGCAGTTTCACCTACATTCTTTCCTTAGAACTGTTGAAATTGTAATGAAAAGCAGCATTTAATGACATTTTGCAACATACTTCTCTTCCTCCACCCCCTGAAAGCATCCTGTGAAGGCTCTCTGCAGAGGGCACAGCATCTCTGCTCTCCCCTTGACTGAACGAAGCATTTCACTGGGGAAACGAGAACCCAACCCACACCTCAGGTCTGTAAACAGAGGAATTTTCTCAGGCTCCAAGGCCCTTTGCTGGTGGCAGCACTGGGGTGCAGCCACTTCTGGCCCTGCTCTGTACTGACTGATGTGCTCTGTCTGCAGCGGGGCCGGCGCACCGGAGCGGTGGGAGGTAAGAGGAATTAAGGTAATGCATCAGTGGTTGCCAGTGGAGGAGATGGGAAGAGAGAGGAAAAAAAAAAAAGGCAAAAAAAAAAAGGGAAAAGAAATATACTATTTCAATCAAAGTCTGAAAGTTGTAGAAGTGGTTTTGGTCTCAATATAGAAAAAATATTTATCCAAGAAACTCCTACTCGGGTGCGAACATCCTACTTCTAGTGGGATTTTGTTTGGCAAAGTGCTGTGAAAGAGTGGAAGCTAATACAGAACATGTCTATAAACAAATATATTTATTTAGTACAGATTGACACATTCACTGGAGTATTTCAGTGATTACACGTGTAAAACTATTTCCTATAGTGGTTTCCTTTTGTGATTCTGCTAATTTATTCAATCCACCCCGTTTTCATGCACTGGATGTTATGAGCCATTTCAGCCACCCAGACTGAAATGCACATTTGGAGACTACACGCCTGTTTTCTCATTTCATCATCTACACATAATTATTTGGTGATATTAGGAATTTGAGCTAAAATGGAAGCCAACCAAAATTTTAATAGCTTAAAAATCATACAAAATGAAGTCTGCCCTGAGGTTAATGAATAAGAGCCAAATCTTGAGGCTCTCACTCAGCTTTTACTTCTCCTTATTCAGGCAAAAGTTGAGTCAATTGTAGTTGGACTGATTAAAACCAGAAGAACATATCTTTAGACCTTTCTCTCAGGTAAAACTGAATAAATTACCTAGGATTAGGCTGCAGAATGGCATCCAATCGATCTTTCACATGTATTTTTGCAACATGCTGGAGAAAAAATACAAGTGCTGAGGCAGTTTAACCAGTTAAACCAATATTTTAGCAGCAGAATAAATTATTATACACTACCAGGTTTTATGACATTTATATTAGAAATAGCCCCAAATCAAACTACATTTCCTGGTCCCTCCTGAACTTCTGAAGATCAGGATCAAATCCAAACTTAAAAAACAGTCCACTAAGTATGAAAGTCAAATACCCTTATCCTTCAAAACAAAGTTCCATCCTTAAATTTGAGTTTTAATCCAGAGATGTATTGATATAGGTATTTGATTTTTGATGATGGGAAGCATTTATAATTCAGGAATCAAAGGTTATTCTTTAATTACATGCAGGATGTCCTATTCCTTATGCAAAGAATGTAATGTGCATGTAAAAAATATAAAGCAGAGCAGTTGATTCCTTTGAACAGTTAACACTTCACTAGTAATTGGTGATAATCTCAGAAGGATGCTTCTCCTTAAGTCACAATTAATTTAAGTATTGTGAAAAGTAATGACACATTTATCCCATTAAAGTCAGATCTAAGCATGAGGATGTGGAAAAGAAAGGAGAATGAATGACAGATTTCTTCAGCATATGCAAAGCAAGTAAGAGAAGAAAAAAGTGGATAACAAGAACGCACTGGTCAACATGCAGATGTGGCACCTGGGAACGTGGTTTGGTGATGGGCTTGGCAGTGCTGGGCTAACTGTTGGACTCAAAGATCTCAGAGGGCTTTCCCAACCTGAATGATTCCATGACAAGCACTAACTGTTCTAGTGGCACATTGGCCAGAGTACAAAGACTGCTCAAAGCCTCACAGGCTCCTGCATCAGGCACTTTCAAAAAGCTGCTGGTAAGTTATGAGCTGCAAGGATGCACCAAGAAACTTGGGATCCCAAGGAAGGCCAGACTTTGTGTTACATTATACTTTTTAAATACAGTATATCCACATTCAT
This sequence comes from Lepidothrix coronata, assembly GCF_001604755.1. Classification (NCBI taxonomy): domain Eukaryota; kingdom Metazoa; phylum Chordata; class Aves; order Passeriformes; family Pipridae; genus Lepidothrix; species Lepidothrix coronata. The sequence continues at coordinate 4,931,191 of NW_016690219.1, read as the reverse complement.
GTGTTGGGAAAAGCTGGTTCACAAGGTGAGATGGACTTCTAGTCTCTCTAATGTGCAGCTCAAGTTACCTGTAATCTTTCTAAATGTCTTTCTGTCCATCCATTCCTTACCTTCCCAACATCTTGGCCAAATAGGTCATCCAAGAGAGACCAGATGGTTGCTGAGAATAGCAGAATTCCAAAATGTCCTTCCTAGAATTGACTAAAAATTCCTTTTGGTAGTTTCTGATTGATTGGTTGGGAGGCCTGTGTGTGAGCAAATAATATTTATTTTGCAAAGAAAATAAAATAACTCATCAGGTTCTCAACTTGCATGCCATACTCCCCCTCCATAGACCCGCTTTCACATGTCACTTGCTATGGCACATGTTACTTAAATGAAACTTATTTTCAAATGCAAGGGCAGACCAATGCCATTTACAACATCTCAGTGGTCTGACCCATCACATCAAACTCTCCTCCTTCATCGCATCTTATCTTTTCCTTTTTGTATCCAGTGAAACAGCAAATACACATTTATATGCACATCTATAAAAGTGATACTTGTGTGAAAACTAACTGGCCAGGCCATGAGATTCTTCTGGCTGATTGCCATTGTTCAGTCACTAAATATGGGTTTAGGAACACGGGAGATGGATTACCCGCTTGTAACCCCACCACGGGCTTTTCATATCATAGCCCATATTTTTTTAATAACATTGAGGAATATTTAAATCCTGTATGGAAGTTTTTTTCATATGCACTTCTTTGATGTTAGAACATTTTGATTTGTGTGCATGCTGACACCAGAACATCTCGATTACTGCATGTTCATTTATCAGAGGGTGCGGGGTCGATCCCGTTTGGATGCACAATTATTACATCAATAGATAACGCAGGCTAATTATGGTGACAGCAACACCCCCACATCCGGCGGCTGGAAATGCAAGAACAGTAAATAATTTCCATAAATGAAGAGTTAGTTGGGTCTCATTAAATGTTGTTGTTACTAAAACAATAAAAGAGTTATATTTAAAAAGGAAGAAAGGTGGTGGGGGGGTAACTGAGCCCCAAACCTAGAACACATTGCAATTCCTGGACTTAAGGCTAATGGGACACAGTGGATCCAGGCTTCAGCAAAGAGAGAGCATGTTGTCTCCATCACATTATTTATTGTAACGGTGTAACTCCCTTTCCTTTTGTTTCTCCTCTTCCCCCCAGCAGAATGGCTGTTGGTAAGATGGGAATGTGAAATCCAGGTTTTTTTCTCTTCAGTAGCTCTGAATTTCCTGGCTTTTGTGGACTGAAATCAGACCCTTAACGTTGCTTATGTGCATTTTGTTTTGGGTAATTGACATTAATTTTTAGGTTGCATCACTGACATCAATCAGTGCTGCTCTCAGAGGACTAGAGTTAAGGGGCCACAATAAAAGGGCATGATATTGTTCCTTTTGTTTTATTTTTGGAGCACTTTGACTACTCTATACTTTTCCAGTAGATGTTGCATTCTTTTTGGGTGAGACAGTTTAAAACACTACTGCCTGTCTCGTTTAAAAGAATACTTTGGTATTACAGTAAATGCCTGGCTCCCGGGGCCAAGAGAGTCAACCCTGGTAAAAAATTCAAGTTGATACCTTTTGTCTACGTAACACTTTGAAGAATCTATGAAATGGCAGCACATTTCTTTAGAGAGAGCTATGCTGCCTGTTACAGATGTTTTCCATATGGTATGTGGAAGGTTGGCCCCTTCCCCCTCCACTCATCAGTGTTCTCACATCGTAGCAGGCATCTACAAAGGCTGTAAATGATACTGCACAGAAGTCTCCATCAGCACGTCCTGCCCATGAAGAACCTGATTTTCATTGCCAGGGCAGGAATACACACCATTGCAGCCCATTTATGGGGAGGATTTTGACTCTTCAGATTCCCATTTTACCAGTGTATGGCACAAATACCCTGAGGTAAGTGGTCAAGAGAAGCAAGACTAGGATTCAAATGCTCAAATGATGAAATGGAAAAGATAGGTTAAATAAGTAGAGATTACTGCAGATTATCATGCTGCGTCAGCTGGTGGGTTCAGCACCTTCTCCCTCTAATCCTCACAGGTTGGAAAGACAATTTTTTCTAGCACAAGATCATGATTTTTAGGGAGGAAGAATCTGAGGCACCTCAACAGGCCTAAGACCCATTTTTTAGACACTGGGACATGGTCATACACAGGTACATTCACAAGTCCACCCTGGTAACAGACAGCCTTTGGGTGGAGAATTGATCTGTTGCCCTGTATTTTGTCAAGTTCCTATCAACAGATAAAAACAGCCATAATTAAAATGGACTTAGAAGCACAGCTGGACTTCTAAGAGAGCAGAGTTGTGTTTCCAAATGTTCAGCATCTGTAAGGGAATCTTCCAAAGATCTTAGAGCTCTAAAACATCATTTTGTCATGCTTAGAGTCTGGTTCCAAACAATTCATCACCATAGGTGTACTCAGGATGTTTTCTCCTTTCGTAAATCCCAGTATTTTTTTGGATGCCAGAGCTATTCTAACACTCAAGTCTTGAATACAGGTGTGACTTTCTATGAGTTTAATGTGTAACTGAGGCATTTCCTTCTCTCAATCACTCCTTTCCCAAAACACACAATTATCTTCTCGCAAAAGCAGTAAATTTTAAAATAAAAAAAACCCCCAAACATACATGGAGCTTGTGATGTGTGTGATTAAAAGAAAAAAAATCCTTTTTGCCTCTTTCCCTGTGCTTTTGGTATTAGACAAGGCATGGAACTGTCTGTGCTAATCTGTATTTAATTTATAACTGGACTGTTGTTTCTTCATGCCAGCCAATATTAGCAATATACATACATAATAGTTGGTAAATTTTACCATTAGTTACTATATATTATTGCATAATAGTAATGTAATTTCTAAGGTTTCTACAAAATATACTCTAATGTTGAGATGTGGAAAGCCAGCTACCGATCTTAGGTATTTCACTCATGGTCATTTCACCAGGAGCTATGTGGCTAAAATGTAGACTAAGAAATAAATCTTAAATAATATCTACTTAAACTTTTCTTCTTTGCTTTTTCATTATTACTTCCCTCTCAGCTTTCTAAAATGTGCACCACCATTGACTCGTTTCTTAGAAAATACAAGATACTCCCCAATAACCCAAAATATTTTCATTTTCTTCTCTCAACATATTTTCCAGATCACCTTTTTCTGCTCCTCATAACAGCATTTTTTCCCTAATTCTTTATTACCAACTCTATTATGTATAACTTTAATTAAATCTTTCTTTCTATTTATCTCTTTGCCCTTCAGTTCAGCTTATCCACGCTTGCTTCCCAGCCCATCTTTACATAAGACATAATTTTCACTCACTTTTGCCCAGTGTATCTCTGCCTCTGCTGTTTTTCTTTCCAACCTTACTTCTGCAGGTCCTTGTCTCTTCCTGACATCATCTCTGTAAAGAAGCAAAGGGCTTCTGTGTCTTGATATAATTCCAACCAAAATTTACTTTATGGTCTCCCACCCAACTTTGGGCTCTATATTTCCAGTTGTTGTAGAAACTGTAGGAAACTGTATTTACTGGTTATGATAGTTGTAGGACAGAAGAAGAGTTTTGGCAATACCATAGGGGGCACTGGCCACGCAAGAGAGAAGTTCAGTCTTTGTGAATTGGGGCAGCAGAACCATAAACACCAATTTGGAGTAGCCAGCAGTTGGCACCCAGGGCACAACAGAGCCCTCAAAAGCTTGAGAGAGCTTTAGTACTTCCCACAAACTTAAGTCCCATCTTGGATATTAAATATAAATGAAGCATTTAGTTTTCTCTAAGTGGTTCTTTTGCTTTTTTTGGTCTGTAATTATTCAGTTTGCTTAAGGAAAAGAAAGTAAGAGGGAGAGGGTAAAAAATAGGCCCCTCACCACCTTTGTGTCAAGGAGCAGCTGGTGCTGTGTCTGTTGAAATTGCTCAAAACCACCTTTGTGGGAACATTCCCCTTGTGAAAGGCTGGGACTTCTTTCCCAGAAATGGTGGCCCTGAAGTTTGCTGTGCTCCAAGACTGGACGAGCTCACAAGCCATCATTACAAGCAAATTTCTACTTATTCTTGATAAATTGGTGTCTCTCAACTGCTGTGTATCTCCTCCCTTTGTCTTTAGCTGGGCAACAGTCAACTCAAAATGTATGACTGAGTCTCCCAGAGCTCTTAGCAATTGAAGAGATACTGTGCTGCAGAGTGTGTTTTGGGGTGATATTTATTCCTCAAGGGGTGCTGTTGATGGGGTGAATAATTGATCCTGGCTCTCTGTAGGGTGATGAAATTCATTCTCAAGGAAACCACCCTTTTTTGCGGTGTTCTATTTAGGATTTCTAACAGGTGTTACAGACATCAAAACAGGGTACACTGAAACATAAATAAATAAATAGACATGATAAAACATCTTGGTCCTGATCTGGAAGAGTGTATAGCAAAGACAGTTGCTGATTTGGCTTTTGAAACGAGTGGCCAGGTTGCCAAATGGGGTGGCATTTTTGTCTTGTGGGCAAATTTTATCAGGCACCAGGCAGAGTCAACCAAATACTTACTCACAAGCCACTTGCCCAGTCTGAAAAGGGAACAATTTTCAGTCTTTGACAGATTGGACTTGAACAGGCACCAGAAGTGAAAGCATCTATTGTCCATTATCCTTCCCAGCCCTGAGACTTCCAATTTTTTGGTTACCATGTAGCCTGTTCAGAAAAGGTTTGTCAAGCAACAGCCTCTCTAAACAAATTATATTGAAATTCCTTATACTATGCCACATACTCAACTTCCCGTTCCAAAAAGAGCCACATAATAAGTTTCTAACAAGGGTAGTGGTTATTAAAGCACTCTAGATTTTCTAGGTCAAAGAGGTGAAAGGCAAAGTCAAAATAATTGAAACAAAATATTCTATAAATCATGGGTGTTTACTTACAAATACCTCCCCAAAAAAATAAAAGATATGAAGAGACCTGCTGCTCCACTAACCAAAATTCAGCCAACTATTCTGAATTACCATCTTCTCGACGAAAACAAAATTTAAGGCACCAGAGTTGGATTTTGGAAATACTCAAACAATTCAAAACCAAACAGAGCTTAGCAGAAACTGGATCCTTCTTTCTTTTCCCACTTCTTCCTCCAAAATGTGTAAGGCAGACATGGCAAAGAAATCCACTGGTAATGCATGCTGGTCCTTTTTTATTCCCTTAAATGCCAACAGTAGATACCTTTTTTCACATATACTTTTGCTGAGGGATCTAAACTGAGAAGCGAAAAAGTTCTGAATGCATTTTGCAAAGAGGAAATTTTTTAGAATTGCCAAATGCATCTCCTGAGAAACATTAAGATCTGAGTTTTCTGAAAAGAACTTTGCATCATTTCAGTATATTTTGAGACATGCTTTTTCACAGTGTTGCATCTTTATATTAGTACATAGGAAGAAAAAAATATATTTTTGCTGCAGTTTTCCTCTTTAGAAGACACCCCTTATTTATCTACTTCTCAACTGTATTCAAACTCTTACTTACTGTGAAGACTAGAGCAGTTTATCATTTTTTTTCCAAGGAATATGCTTTGTCAAGAATACAGTTAGAAATATTTCCCATTTCCTAATTTTCCGAGTTTTTATCTGTAATGATGATTTTGCAGTGGTTGAGTGGTTTGGGTCGAAGGGACCTTAAAGATCACGTATATCCAAACCCCTTGCCATGGTCAGAGACACCTTCCACTAGACCAGGCTGCCTGTTGATTTTTAAATAAAAAAAAAGAAAAAATGAAGAGTCAGATTGAGGACCTAAAAGGGGTGCAAAGGAGCAGCAATCTGCCTTCTAATATGGGGCATGGACCAGCCCAGTCCAAGTGGAACAGTGAAGTGAGCAGGAAGTGGCTCAGTGGATGCTCCCATGCCATCAAGACTCGGAGCCGTCTCTGTTGGTGGGCTCCACACACCCCCACATGTAATCCTGCCAACACCCCACACTTCCTGGCAAAAAAAAAAAAAGAAGAAAACAGTTGGGGATGGCTGTGGTACCACTTGCCTTCCTTCTGGGTGAATCCAGAGGAGGAAGGGATCAGGATAAATTATAGGTCCTTGCACAAGCCCCGTGTGTTTGTGATCAGGCCATCTGGAAGCAGATAACGGCTCTATTAATGGGGACGTCACTACAGAAGATCTGCCGCCTCTATTAAAACCAGCCATGCTGTGTGCTGGCTCATGATCCATGTTTGCTCTAATTTCCTCCCTGACATTTCATTCCTAAAGCTGTCAATAACCCGTTAACCTTCCTGGCACTGGAACTCTGAAACAAACTCCTATTTCAGCTCTGATTTTGAATCTCAGCTGTGATAAGCAATAACAAGGGCTAAGTTTACAATACACAGTTGGCCTAATCTAAATCATGCTGTAGGTGGTGGAGATTTTTTTTTTTTTGCTTATACACATCATAAAGGAGGATACAACAACATGAAATCCTAGAATTAATTTCTTAATTTGATGGCAGAATAACAAGTGTTCTTTACTGGTAACTGACAGTTTGATCTGCAGATTTCGAAGGCCAGAAGTGTCCTGTAACAAGGGGAATTGCTCACATTCAGTTCATACAGTTTAAAGTCAGAAGGGAAAATTAGATCATCTAGTCTGACCTCGTGCGTACCACAGACCACAGAATTTCAGCCAGTTGCCCTTAATTTGGGCCAGTAACCAGTTTGACAAAAGAGTATTTTCCAGAAATTCATTTGAGCTCCGCTTGGAGTCATCAAGAACTAGACAATGCAGAACTTCACTTGGTACTTTGTTCCACTGTTAATTGCCTTGTGCCTTATTTTACGTTGAATTTCTCTGGTATTACTTTACTACATAAATACAAGTTACAAGAAGAGCAATTACAACTGTCTCCACAATAACGGTGCCATTAATGGGAAAACAATATGTCCAAGTGGGATGTTAAGAAGCCTTTTGGCCACATGCACAGAAATATTTAAGCACCAGTTGATCCAGATAATTGGATTTACTGAGATGTCTGAGTTCAGGTACAAAAAGATACATCTATGGGAGTGTTTTAGTTTAGATCAGGGGTGGGGTTTGAAACAAATCTCCCACTTATCCACCCTTACTGCACATCAGTTTGCACCACAGTATGATTTCAGAGAACACTAACTAGTCTCTTTTTGGATAAAACCAAATCAAAAGATGCACTGCAACCACTAACAGGCATTCAGTCGATGGGGCCAGACTTGGCCTGGTGCTGGAGAGAAAGCAAACCCCTCTGAAACACTCATCGTGTGCATGTCAGGTCAGCACCAAATACTTGCCTTCTACACATCTGCTCCTATTTGTACTGCTTGCAAAAGCACAGAATCATTGAATCATAGAATGGGTTGGACTGGAAGGGACCTTAAAGATCATCTGTTTCCAATCCCTCTGCCATGGGCAGGGACGCCTTCCACTAGACCAGGTTACTCAGTCCCAGCCTAATTCCTAAAATTCCTACAGCAGTCTCAGCCTAGTTCCTCCCAACTTTAGGGAATCTTGTGCCAGCAGCAATGGAGAACAGAAAATCAAGATTTGGCAAATAATTTCAGAAGAACAGAAGAAGAAGTTAATTACAGGAGAAATATTAGGAGGAATTAATTTAGTAGAACAATAGCTGGGTATTAATCCCTAATTTGAAGAACAATGGTGATCAGAAGGTACTACAACCAAGAGAGTTCCTTTTTTTCAGTGGTATCCTTATGTTTGGGAAATAACTAATATTGTGGACTAATTCACCTGGCTCATCCTGAAAAGATCAATTCAGAAACAAAGGAGTTCTAGATAAGGGGAGACACTGACACAGAAAAAGGGCAACAAATCTGGCCTAATAAATAACAGAATTCACAATTCAGAAATGGCTATTGCACAAAATTTTAGAGACAATTTGGATAGTTGATTTAACCCTTCGTTTCCAGTCCATGACCTTCAATAAACAGTCAAGGGGAAGAGGAATAGGAATATATCTTCAGAACTTGCACCCATTTACCCAGCCCAGAGATACAAGCCAATTAAGCATTTTATGCTGAAGGAGGCTTAAAATGAGACATGTAATTCCACACAAGGCCACTTAAGGAAGTTGGTTTTCTTGTGGCTGCCAGACTAGCAGTGCCATTCTCAGCAATAAATGTTTCTGTGTGGGGTAGAAACTACCAAGAAATGAGCAAAAAGCAGCAAGAAGATGGTAAGATCAATGGTCACTTCAGAATATCTTTTATTTTTGTTGAGGAAACTTTCTGGAGACTAAAAAGGTCAATGTATGAGTGGTCATGGCACATCAAGATTTATTATGGAGCTCTTCAGGAAAGTGATTGGGATAGCAAAGTCTTAGTTCACTATGGTTTTCAAATCATAATTCCTGTAAATGTTCCTTTTCAGGAGTTGAAAGGCAGAAGAGGTATCAGATTGGCCAGTAGGACCTCTTCTATATCATAATTCCTAATTATCTCATCTTTTCAGAACACATAACTTTTAAACCTGGAAAAAACAATCCCCAGAAATTTCAACTTGCACTTTCAGAAGAGCACAACCTTCTATAAGTTCTTTTATTAAAAAAAAAAAAATCCTCTTTTTGCTTCTCATATTTATAACCTTCTAAATTATTTATTTATTTATTTATGGGGTTTCTCCTTTCTGGGATGGACAAATAAAGTACTGAAAAATTTCAAAAACAATAAAAGCATTTGTTTCAGCCAGGGCCAAGTACCAACAAAAAACACACAAAAGCTTTGCTCTCAGCCTCCCAGAAAGGTCTGTCAATCCCCTAAACTGAAATTCACTGCAGAAAAGCACAAACAGAGTTCATGCTGATCTAATCAAGGACTTTTTCTGGATCTCCAAGACAAGAAATAGGTGCTAATTTAAAATGAGATTTTAGGTTTTGGATTGTTTGAGAAGGCAAAGAATATATACAACTTTTCAAAATATAAACTTGGCCTTTGACTTCCAGATACAACTAAAAGAAAAAAGAAATTCCCAACAAAAAGGAGAATCTGAAAAGAATAACAAGGTGATTTTGAAATCCTTCTAAGGTTCCGAGAAGTCTCTTTGGTCTTTGACTCTTTGGCTGGTGATGCTGGATATATGCAAACAGTAATCAGTTCCAGGCCTGCAGTAGCAGTGCTCACTCATAATAGAATAAAATTATAGCTTACATAGGAACTCAGAACCGAGTGAAATCTCTGACTATTTGGCAAAGGAAAGTATCAGGAAAGCAGAGGGGTGGAGAGGGAAAGGTTGCAAGGCATAAGAAAAGAAAATTATACTGTTCAGACTAATTACACAAAATAGAAGAGGGGCAGAAGGACAGTAAAAGCAGAAGGATTACAAAGAAAGCTCAAGAATAAATGGATATGGCACAAGTCAAAGAATTCAACAATGGGTACATTCAAGGAACCTGGTGCACAGATCATTACCCACAGAGAAATGTCCTTGCCACTGCACTTAGTTTTCCCCAGCACATCAACACATTCTCTAATGGACTGGCACATGTAATGACAGTCTCCAAAATGAAATCCAATATACTTTGGTTCCCACTGGAAACCTCACCTTCTTACCCAGTCCCTGCCAATGCTGGCCATTCCAGTTGTCCTGGAAGGATGCCATCCATATGTGATCATCTCCTGCATTACAGCTTTCTTTGTCAATGCTGGAAATGAAACCTCAGGCATGATAATATCAACAGTTAACACACACCAGCACATCCATGCCAGCTCAAACCAGTTACATTTTTCTGACTCTGTGGTGGTTTTGAGTTTTCCTTCTCTCTTTCCCCCTCCTCTGATCAAGGACACACATGGATACCCAAAAGCAGCAAAGCCCTTCTACCAAAATTACTCTCCTTTAGTAATGAGACCACAAAAGGCTGAAACACAGAACACTGTCTGCCACCACCCTGTTCTGGCTGATTGTCTTTTAATAGCTACAATAACGCTGTGCAAAGGAACAATATTCCACATCCTCAACTCACTAGTGAAGGGGCTGGAGCACAACTCTGATGAGGAGCAGCTAAGGAAGAGGGGGGGCTCAGTCTGGAGAAAAGGAGGCTCAGGGGGGACCTATTGTTCTCTACAACTGCCTGAAAGGAGGCTGTAGCCAGGTGGGGGTCAGTCTCTTCTCCCAGGTAACAAGAGACAGAATAAGAGGAAGTGGCCTCAAGGGGAGGTTCAAATTAGACATTAGGAAAACATTCTTTACAGAAAAGGCTGTTAAACCCTGGAACACGCTGCTCAGGACTGTGGTGCAATCACCATCCCTGGAAGGATGTAAAAGATGTGTGGATGTGGCACCTGGGGACGTGGTTTAGTGGTGGATTGGCAGTGCTGGGTTAATGGTTGGACTTGATGATCTTAGTGGTCTTTTCCAACCTTAACAATTCTATGACAATCTCAAAGTAAAGTGTGCCTTAGCTGAATCTGCTACTTTATGGATAAAACAAGAAGTTCAGTCCCCTCTTATCATAGCTTTCTATTTTTGAAAGGCTGCCCAAACAGCTCCAAGTTGAGTTGAAGCAAAGCTACCGACGCCAAGAAGCCAAGATCTTTCGCCATGCCTTGCTGAATGAGGAAGGAACAAAACTGTGCCCAGCTGTCCTTTGCTTCTCCAGGCTAGCTTGGAGCCAAAGAAGCAGGAAGAGGAGAAAGATAAGTGAAAAGGGATAATGTTTATCTTTTAACAAAATCTGCTCTTAGCTCTAGCAGCCAAGACTCACCGTTGCATCTTTAAGACAGATAGTCTCTTCTCTGAGGGACGACAGGCTAATTACAGCCCTCCTGCCAGAGGGAACTCACACATGCAAACCATTATGTAAAATATAATTTTTTTCTTTAAGAATACTCAAGATCATTAGACATGGTTTTTTCAATGCTAGAAAATCAAGCCAAAAATGAAAATAAACAGTTTCAAGTATTTGCAACATAATTCCCTCATGCATTTATGGAAATATAGTAAAAAGCGCCTTAAAAATGTGGTTTGACATTTCATGCTGCTCTGTTTTTCCAGTTCTCAACATTTGCCCTCTTGTCCTGTATCATTTCAGTTCCACTGCACTTTGGGAGGGATCATGATGGCAGTCTTTGTCATTTCTACAGTGCTTTTCAGCCTTGTTTCAACTGAAGGGTGGCAGAAAACATCACAAGGACTTGGTGTAGATGATAGAAATACTTTATAAATCCTATTCTGCATAAAACAAATGTAAACTCACTGCAAACATGATAGCACTGTTCACCAAGATAATTACACGTACAGCATTGCTTCCCTAACAGTGTGCTTTGATAAATTAAGGTTAAAGAGATGATCTACTTAATTTAACATGGAAACATCACCCTTTGCTCTGAGCTCCCCTTTGTCCAGAAGAAGGTTTGTTTTACACACTACCATGTTCAAAAGCAATCCTCACTTTAAGATAAATATGGAAAAAATTAACCAAATTTGGCTTTGATGATGATGATGACGTGAAGTGGCTTCATCTCTGTTTTACACAGGGAGAAATGAACTCCTGCCTATCTAAATAATTGGTATTTTAAAGGTTTTGTCTAATTTATAAAGTCCAGGACTATTGACAAACCAAACACCATGGTCTAATGGATTAAGTAAGCATCTGCATGCCACAGATTCCTGAGTTTTAATCCAGACCCTCTTGGTGCTCACCTTTTTGTCCATAAAATTGAGATAATATTTATCCTCTACTTCATGAGGGTGTTGTGAGAGTGAGTAAATGTTTAGACAGCTCTTCAAAAGGTCAAGTCCTAACCAGGCACCTGTATTTTACTGAAGTAAACTGTTTCCTCAGATTCCCATGATATGATCACAGCACCTTCTCCAGAGCTTCTCAGATCTCTTCAGAATAACCATGCACATTCATAACCATCCATAAATCACAGAATGGTTTGGTTTGGAAGGGCCCTTAAAGATCATCTAGTTCCAATCACGCTGCCATGGGCAGGGACAAAGTTAGGCAGTGATTCAGGGCTTCAGAGTGATTTCATCCACAAGCTCATGTATATAAATTATCCCACTACCACAGGAATACTTCAGAAAAACTATGTGCTAAGAAACTTTTAATTCATTATTGAAGCAGAAGTGTGCCACATCCCAAGATGTTGGTAATGCCAGTTAATTTAAAAACTGTCATTTAATATCTGAATTGCATAAAAATATAAAGTGGAAAAATAATTTATTTTAAAGAAAATGTTCTAAACCCCACTTTCCTCTAGATACGTCAGCAACTGATGCTCTATAAAGGTTTAAAATAAAAGCTTAAATCCCCTGCTTTATTAGATGGGCAATTCCAGAGACTCGACACACTGTATAATCCCATCAGTGGTTAGTTCTCAACAAACAAGTCACACATACAGAAAAAATACTCTAGACCAAGGCAGGAGGCAAAAAGAGGTTAAATCAGTCACAACCAGGTTTTTCCTCAGTTTTAACTCATAAGTGATGACATAAAACCCAGAAAAAACCCAGCTCCAACTTGAAAATGATTTAAATTTGCCAGCTCCAGTCATTCCTGGAAATGAGCCAGCCTTAATTTGGATGTAGGCTTCTCAAAATTTGCACAGCTCTAACTTTAACCTGCTGCAGCCTAAAAAGTGGACCTGGTTAAGAAACACACAGAAAATATTCCACGTAATTCAACACAAGTGACGGTCTGTTCTCTCCAGGTTCCCGAGCTCGGGATCGGTTGCTCCGTTCCAGGAGTGGGTGGTGCTGTGTCTTTATGAGGAAAATTGTCCACCTTCAAAATTCCTTCGTACCAATCTAATGCTGCATAAGGATAATGCTCACAGGAGGGAATAGGACTTGTTTTCCAGGAGAGAATATTTTCAGAGTCGAGCTTGTAATTTCTATTTGCAAATCTCCAAATTCAACAATTTCTCAGCCTCTATAAACTTGCAGATGGAAAGATCCTGTATTTGGAATAAATAATGTCTGAGCTTCACCTTCATTACAGGGCATTTTCTGTCAGAAGAGTGCTATATCCTGACTCCTGGAATACACAGAAGCCCTTTGTGGTAAAGCTATCACACTGAGCAGCTTCAAATGTGCAGCTAAGGAGGTTTGCATTAATAGTACCATAGAAGGACTGGGGGGGGGAGGAAAAAAGAAAATATCCTGACAAGCATTGATTGGGAATGCCAATAGCTCTCTCAGGATCCTGCCCAAAAATCCAAGGGTATTTTTTATTTAATATGTAGAAGTGAACTTTTGTACTTGTTAAGAAAATCTCAACATTGAAACATAAGTACATTTATCTTTTTTACTATTTTTCCAGCCCTTTTCCCAAAATCTGCTGGTTATTAAAACATTGCTGTGTAAATGAAAAAGGTTCTGTTTTATAACTTGTCTTCTCTTTTCCCTGCTTCCACACACAATGTGGTCATTATTTCCTAGATTACCCCCATTCTCATAGCGACAGGCTTTGATGCCAAACAGCAAGTGCTGTGACTTCGTTATGGGTATATAAAACACAGAAGGATTGCGTGAAAACATAACCAGTCTACACAAGAGATATCCAGGGCCTGAATAAAAAAAACTAACAGAAGCTTTGGAGCAGGTCTCTGATCATCAGGAACTTATAACAAACATACAGATCACATCAGGGTACACAAGAATACCAGCTTCAGCCACACAGTGTTTGATCAGAGGGTCTCAAAGTATGGTTTGACATCAATCCTCCCAGTCATGGAATCACAGAATGGTTTGGGTTGGAAGGGACCTTAAAGACCATCCAGTTCCAACTCCCCTGCCATGGACAGGGACACCTTCCACTAGACCAGGTTGCTCAGGGCCCCATCCAACCTGGTCTTTAATGACATTAAATAAGACAAAAGATGTTCTTACAGGAAACTAAAACAGCAAAAAAAGATTGTATTCTACTTGTTGACAACAGTACCATCAATATCTGCAGTTCAGACAACCCTGAGCTAAGCAGCAGTGATGTCTGCAGCATTTAGGAAGCCAGGGCCACCTTACGTTATGCTGATGCCTACCACAGGGTAGACTGGAATATTCTTATACTTTTTAATATCATTAATAAACCTCCTATGGAAATGGCCTCAAGTTGCACCAAGGGGAGGTTTAGATTAGATATTAGGAAAAATTGCTTCACAGAAAGGGTTGCAAAGCATTGGAAGGGGCTGCCCAGGGAAGTGGTGGAGTCACCATCCCTGGAAGTCTTCAAAAAAATGTGTGGCTATGGCACTTGAGGACATGGTTTAATGGTGAACATGGTGGTGGGGCTGGGTAGATGGTTGGATTTGATGATCTTAAAAGGTCTTTTCCTACCTTAACAATTCTATGATTCTATATAAAGAGATGGATCAAATACTAAATGCTGTCAAAGGGGATCAAACATGCCAGAGCTGTGCAGTTCTTCAAGATGACTGCATTTTCTATATTTCAATAGTTAAGAATGACTTAATTATAAACCAGAATTGACCACATAAAGTCCCTGAGCAGAAGGCACCTTTTTTCACAGCTCAAAGAGCACGTGGTAACACCATGAAACCATGTCTTGTGGCTGCTTTGAGGGCCAGGGCTTAAAACTTCAGTTTAGGGCAGTCAGTGCATTAAGACTTGACCTCAAGTTCAAACATTCTTAGGGAATATTTCTGGACTCTCAAAAAAACCCTTTACACTTAAATTATCTGACTAGACCCAGGAATGCTTTTGGCATAGGGCAAATAACATTCCCCAACGCCAGGACACAGCTCTGAGGTATATGGAGGCCAGAAACCCTTCTCAGGAGACAGTTTGGAGGCGGCCACCCTATTCTGGAGAACACAAAAACTGAGTAATATGGACATGGCCCATCCCATGCTCATTAACCTCAGTGTCAGGGAGCACAGACAAAGTTAATCTCGCGGTGCAGACACAGGTTTATGCAGTCAATTCCCTTGGCTCCTCTGAAAACCTCAGCCCAGATAGCTGGAGAAGTATCCTAATTGAGTAGTTAATAATCACAGTGTGAGCCAGCAGACTTTCTACCTTAAAAGCCATTATTTTAATTCCCACACAAGAAATATGCTTTGGTGAGGAAGTCGAGTATGAGGCAAAACAGGTACCACTGTGTTGCCATGCAGGCTGTGTTTCTGTGCTGATAAGGTCTTGTTTAACTAATGAGGGGGAAAAAATAGCCCTTGCTTCCAGAAAAACTAAGAGCTTTATCTAACACAGCCTCCCAGGAAAACGGTGTCCTTGTGCTTCAGGATGGGCAGGCTGCCAGCTTGGGCTACGCTGCCTACAAGGCAGAAGACATAATATTACAGTTAATATCAGAAAACACCATAATTTGCTTTTTGCTTGCAATTTTATCTGGCAAAAACAAGGCAGCTGAGGAAAAAGAAACAACAGAAGGTGTGCCTGGCTGCAGGCTGCTCCTCCAGCCTGTCTAGTGGGGAACGCTTGGCTTGATTCAGAGCAAACTATCATAGGGCTGATAAAGACAGGAACAATAAAAACACTGGGCTAAGAAAGCTGCTCGTCAGGATGAGACAGAGAAGAACCCAGGATGGCAGAGTTTAGAGGGGATGAATAGCACCAAAAGTTAGAAAGAAGGTAAACGGGGATCTACTATTTCATCTTTCACATAAGAGAAGACAGGAAAATAAATAAATAATGACATTTCACAGAATCACAGAATTGTTGGGTTGGAAGGGATCTCTGGAGATCATCCAGTCCAACCCCCCAGTGCCAAGGCAGGGTCACCTGAAGCAGATGACATGGGAATCTGTCCCAGTGGGTTTGGAACGTCTCCACAGAGGGAGACTCCACAATCTCCCTGAGCAGCCTGTTCCAGTGCTCTGCCACACTTAGTGTAAAGAAGTTCTTCACCATGTTGAGGTGGAAGTTCTTGTGTTTTAGTTTATGGCCACTGCTCTTCGTCCTCTCCCTGAGCACCACTGAAAAGAGTCTGGCACAATCCTCTTGGCACCTGCCTTTAAGACACTGATATGTTCTGTTACAGGAAAACCTCTTCCTGGGAAGTGTAACTTAGAGAAACATCACAGTGATGGTGGTGGAGTTTTAGTCATTATTTATTCTCCCTTCCTATTTTTTCTGTACAGTCTCAAATGCTGTATGTGACATTGTTTACACTTCATTGCTGTAATTACATCCCATATTCGAGTGTCACAAAGCACAGGAGGCACTTCAGGGAGCCAACAAAGTGCCCAAATCCAAAAAGAAGGGAAAAGAGAGAAAAGTCAAATAAAATCAGACAATAAGATCATTAAGGACAGAAGGAAACAATATTGCAAACTAGCAAGGACTTTCTGGACCTGTTCTGGATGGGTAGGTAAACTGCCTCTTCAGCTTGTGGAAGAACATACTGAAATTCATATTCAGATTTTATTTTTTTAAAACATGCACAATACCTGGTTAAATTGTCTATTTTGGGTATATGTGTAAAGTACTGAGTATTTTGGTTTAAGCTGTAATTCACAACAGGCAGGGCATTTCTGGGTGATTATAACATGTCTCTGGTAGCGTTTTAAGGCATGAAGCCAAAAGGCTGGATGACTTAAACTACCTGAGATGTGCAATAATCCCCTGGAAATGCTCTGGATTGTCTTACAGCTATTACACAATGTCATAGTTATGTGTACAAAAAGGAAGAGTTATGTATGTATATTTAGTAAGCCTATTCACATTATTTAGCTGCTTTGCACACGTCAGTTATATATGGGAACAAACTTTTTATCCTGTTGTGATAGGACAAGTGATAATGCTTTTAAACTAAAAGAGGGTTGATTTACATTAGATATAAAGCAGAATTTTTTTACAGTGAGGGTGGTAAAACAATGTCACAGTTGCCCAGAAAGGTGGTAGATGCCCCATTCCCGGAAACACCCAAGGTCAGGCTGGAAACGGCTCAGAGCAACTTGATCTAGTTGAAGATGTCCCTGCTCATTGCAGGGGGTTTGGACTAGAGGACCTTTAAAAGTCCCTTTCCACCCAAGACTATATCCTTAAAACCCCAGCTTCCTTTAGCAGTTGTGACTTTATTCTCTCCCCACTCACCTTCCACTTCTCATCATCCCTTTAGGATTTCTCTTTAAAAGACCTGCATCTTCAGCCCTTTTCTCTGGGATCTACAGTAATTCAGCCTTCTTCTATTTATCTATTTTTCTGTGCTGGCTTGAGCTAATGACATGTACATCACTAGTGCTCACATCTGCCCTGGGACTGTTAGCTCGTCTCTTCCATCTCATCCTGCCTCTCCATCCCTGTTCTTGGCAGCTCCAACTAAATATCTCTCCTTTTAATTCACTTCACACATCTAAAATGAGAATTGTATTCATACCCTGCTCAGCTCAATGAGGTTTCAGGTTCCACTTTAGGGCCTTGGGGTGTGATTTTAACAAATGTGACAACAAATGAGAGGAATCTCCAACAGTATAATAAATTTCAAAATCCATCAATTACTTTAAATGTTTGGGTTCCGCATTTTTCTAGATTTGGGTATTTGCCTTGCAAGCAAATATCTGTCTATTCATAACACTGAATCTGATTCCTACTAAAAATATTAATTTTTCTATCTAATTTTCATCTATTTTTCTATCTAATTCTTGACACAACTTGTTTAAGGGCTAGGATGTAATAACATTGTATAGAAAAAAAATCCATACAAAATACTCAGGAACATAAAATATTCTATCTATGTAGAGTTAAAAAATAGTTAATATTAACATGAGATGGAAAAAAAACCAGAAAAATCAACTTAAATCTTAAAGTATTTTTACATATTACTGTGAGATCTCTCATAGTTGCAACTGAAAGAGAGAGAAAGGAAATATATTTATGTAATTAATGAAATGTGATTATAAAACTGGTAAGGAAATTCAGAGCCATAATGGATATCAAAACCACTTTTAAGATGACTAACAAGTACTGAGATATGAAACAAAAATCAGACAATAGTATTTTAAATATAAAAATTATATCAATTATTAATATTTTTATGCTTAATTAAAAAAATCTAATATACACTGTATCTGACAATCCTATAACTAAGACCTTACAGTGCTAACATCACCCTCTATAATTGAATAAAAGTAAGACATCCCAAAATATTTTCCACTTATTTAAGGTGCACTGATATCAATTAACCTTTTTTGATTTAGACCACAGACATCTCTTAGTCTGAGCTGTCACCTCCCTCCACTTACAGTCAGTGCTGAGAAATATGCTGTTTGGAAGGACATGCATCCTTGAAAGTGCCCTCTCCTACATGCCTGCTTTTGGCAAGATGAATTCCAGTCCCCTTGTTCTGGAAAATCTGAACTTGTTTAGTTTAACTGTATAAAACTCCACGATTTATTTGATTATAGATGTTATTTTAGCATACTGAGCTTTCTGAAAAAGCAGAGTGGCTAATCATGAACATTTTCATCAAATGATAAATTATCACTGGCTTCCTTTAAATATCAAGCCAGTTGTCAACAAACCAGATTGTTAATGGAAACTCCTGGAACTGTACTTCCTTTTTTTTTTCAATGACTGACAGAGGGCAGGTTCAGATCAGGAATTAGGAACAAATTCTTCCCTGTGAGCGTGGTGAGGCCTGGCACAGGTTCCCCAGAGAAGCTGTAGCTGCCCCATCCATCCCTGAAGTGTTCAAGGCCAGGTTGGATGGGGCTCTGAGCAACCTGGGATAGTGGAAGGTGTCCCTGCCCATGGCAGGGAGTTGAAACGAGGTTGGTCCTTAAGGGCTCTTCCAACCCAAACCATTCCATGACCCTACAATTCTATTCTTAGTGAGTGACTTGCCATACAAGAAACCCTCCCATCTTGCTCCACCTTTAAGACAGGAATTCTCAGTATGGAAACAAGAATGCACAAATCTCTTTTTGCAAACAGGAGGAATTAATATCCCTACAAGCTGGAAGATGAACAGTTCACAAAAGCAAACACTTTCATTCATACAAAGGATGACAAAAACATTATATTTATAAAATCTGAGGCTATAATGAGGATTCAGAGAACCATCCTTGTGCCTTGCTCAGAGATCACACAACAGTGTATTCGAGTCAAGGCACTGGACTGCATCCTCTGTAAGTCCATCCCACAGGACTTACTTACCCCCCAGATACTGTGTTTAAAAACATATGTAAAATGTACATGAGCCACAGCAGGACCTTCCTACAACAGGAATCAACTGGCACAGCTACAGCCATCTGGGTCCCTGCTGAGTGAGACATGTGGGTGGGTGGCCCTGAAGCCTGGTCCAGTTGAGCACACTCTTCTCTGCACCATCTGGGAATGTGTTTCTAGATGAAGTCTGCAGGATAAACAATGCACCTTAAAGTTCAGGAAATGCCATATTGAGCATTCTCTTCTGCCAGTCCTAGGACTGGCATTATTAGTATGTAGAGGCCAAAAATTAAGCTAGCTGTGCAGACAAGAAAAATTATGTCAGACAGAATCAATAATAATAATTATAGTAATAATAGCTATTATTATTATTACTACTACTGTTACTATTAAATATAAAATTATTATAATTTTAATTATTTCCCCTAGTTTTGTGGGGAAGGCAGATAGAGAAGGTATATTCTATTAATGAAGCCTTAGGCCCCAGAAAAGTGTACAAGTGTTAATGCCTTTTAGTTTGGTTTAGAAAGGAATGACAAGCAGATAACTAAACTGGTTCTGAAATATTTAACCCCGAAAATAATATCTCAAAAAAATAACCTTGAAGCCACAAAACCACTGTTTACCAGGACTTGCTCCACTTTGTTATGAACACTTGGAGTTGGTGCTAAATTAAGAAATATGCAGTCCATAAGATACATTATCGGGCTGTAGGGAAGCAACAGGCATATCTTACCTCCAGGAACAACAACCTCGTACGAAACTCAGAAAAACACGTCTCCAGTTTTTAGTTTTGTAAAGGTTTATTTCTGACTTATCTTTTCTGAAGCACAAACTCCTGCAGAAGGGCCGACTGAACTCTCTGCTGACCGTGGATTCCCAGTAATGAAACCATGGTTTATTTTATGCTGCCTTTACAGGATCTACATCGCTAATGTGAATGACATCCAGGACACTCCAGTGAGTCACCTATTTGCAAAGCTTGAAAAGTAAAATATGACAGCAAATTCAGCCTTTTGCACAGTGGTCCAAATTTCAGACTTCATAAAAACCTGCAGTTCTGGAAGGGGAGGATCATCTGAACCACATTTTGAGACCAGATGATGACAGACTGGCTGAGCTTCCGGAGAAGTCCTATCAACACTTTGGTGGCTGGCAGCACAGCTACTGGGATCAATTAGGTTAATTAAAACTATATGGCATGCAGGCTCCATGTGCAATTCCTTACTTGGTTAGAAGGGAGGCAAATGTGCTACAGCATGATTTTAACTGAAATGGGTACATCTATAAAGCCTTTGGAATGCAGGTCTTGAATTCAGAGAAAGATGAGAAGACAGGAAAACTGAATTGACAAAATGCCTAAATATGCTCTCAACATCACTGTGAATTTCAGACTCACTGAGGCTGGAAGGCACCTCTAGAGATTGTCTAGTCCAACTAGAGCAGGTTGCTCAGGGATGTGTCCACTTGGATAAGTGGCCAAATGATGCCACAATAATTAGAACAAAATATCACAAAACTATGCAATCCTGTCTCCCTTCTATAACAAACTAATACTATACATAAATTTTCCCAAATACATAAATTACTGAGAGGATATGTGTGTGTGTGTGGGAAACAGGCCCCTGCTAATTCAGTGTGCTCCCATCATTGCCACACATTTTGTCTATACTTTACACACATTTTTGTGACCATTAAAGGCTTCCCTCAATGGAGACATGAAGTCTGAGGTTCAGCAACATCTTTGACAACTAGTCTATCCACCTCAAATTATGGGGAATTTTGAAAATCAGAGAATCATTTAGGTTGGCAAAATCCTTCTGGTTGTACCATTTCTGGGTACAAGAGAAACATGGAGCTCATGGAGCAGGTCCAGTGGAGGGTGACAAAGATAATGAAGGGACTGGAGCATCTCTTTTAGGGGGAAAGGCTGAGGGAGCTGGGGCTGGTCAGCCCCAAGAAGAGACACTGAGAGGGGTCTCATCCATGTCTGTCAGGGTCTACAGGGAGGGGGCAGAGGATGGACGAGGCTCTGGTCCATTGGGGGTGCCCAGCAATGGGACAAAAGGCCATGGGCACAAACTGATGCCCAGGAAGTTCCATCTGAACATGAGGAAGAACTTCTCTACTGTGCAGTGACTGAGCACTGAACAGATTGTCCAGAGAGGATGTGGAGTGTCCCTCACTGGAGATACTCCAGAACCATCTGGACACAATCCTGTGCCAAGTGCTACCTGCAACAAGCAGGTGTTTCAATCCCTCTTCCTCCTGCACCAGAAATCCATTCCAGCATGGAAGACAGAACAAGGTTTAAGCTAAGAAATGATCTTGTTACTGCTCCTGGTAGAGGAATATCTACCATTTGTGCAGAAACACAGCAAACAATTGCTGAGGTTGGAACTGAAAGTTGTTCACATTTGCATTTTTGATCTACTTGCTCAGTTGGTGTGTGGCTGCAGTAAAGATTTTGGCAAATACAGAGTAAAAATACATGTATGTGCTCAGTATATTTAGCATTTACATCTATTCATAAAAAATAATCTGTATTAGAAAATAATACTGAGCCAAAATGTTAATGTAGTCTCTTCCACATGCCAAAAACTTGTGTGGGTATGTGCATAAAGAATGTACATACTCAGAGAGACACTAACATCTTGTAATGCAATATGTTTCTGCTATACACACTCCAGACTTCCTAACAGCTGCATATTTTAATATACATAAACCCATACTTGAAAAATAATAAAATGTATTAGTTTTCCACATTAGGCATTTATGACCTAATTTAGGAGAGTATTACATCTTTATAACTTTTAAAAGACCCATTTTGATAAAACATCCCCATAAACAGACTGAGAAAATCGGGGTAACAAGCATCTGTTGCTGCATTGTTTTCTTAATGGGGTAATAAACTAATAACACATTTTTATAACTTTTCACAAGAATATAAAGTATTAAAATTGAAACTGATATTGAAAAATGTTCTCATGGTCCATTTTATTTTATTTTTCCACTATGTAAAGTTTAGTACTTACCAGATTAATATTAATATATCTTAATTATGTTGACACAATGGAAATTTGCCAAAGACATTCAAAGAATGGAAATAACTTGTTATTTCCACTACTCTAATTAAGGTGGTGTATTTAGCCCATTTTATTCATAATATAGGAGTAATATGAATATTTATAAGAATGTATAGAGATACCACATACAGAAATAATGACCCAAAGTTTCTGAGGCTTTTAAAAAGGGTTATTCCATTGGCTTTTAAGAGCAATGCCCATGTTTTCTTTCTAATCTACCTGTTCTAATAAAGAATTATCAAAACTTTATTTCTAAAAACAAATATCACAATTGCATAATCAACAGCTTCTTTCCAGAAATTTACATTACATTGTTGTGATGTTTCTGGTTTTTTGGGTTTAGAAAAAAAAAGATCAGACTTCATTGTCTAACACAAAACTAATGAAAAGGTATTGAAAATTGTAATTCTGAAGTGAAATTGCTATATTTAGCAAATTTTTTCTTTTGAAACTATGCACGTGAACATCAGGAATTCGAACAGAATATGTTGCTGACCTGCCTTCAAAGTGGATTTTCACATTTACAGTTTACCAAAGCACCAGCAAAGGATGATTCATAGCCCTTGGGGATGGAAAGGACCATCTAATCTCACTGTGCTGCATAACACAGCCCACACAATTTTCTTGAATTGGCTCTCCAGAACCAATAGCTGTGGTTGAACTTGAGCATGGCTTTTACAGAAACATCTCCTCTTGATTTTAAAATTTCCAGTCATGGATAATCTGTCACAATCATTGGTTAAGCTATTTCAGCACTTAGTTAGGTTGTTATAAATATATATGCCTTATTTCTAGGTTGAATTTGTCTAGCTTAAATGTCAAGCTGCACACTGGAAGGACTCCTCACACACATCATCCTGTCAAGGTAGAGAAAAAGGCACTTCCACAGCATGGACCATTTGACCCCTCTTAAACGTCTACCTTAGGAAGAGATAAATTACAGTCCAAAAATGTTCATTCCTCTCAATTGACTATAAAGGAAGTCATAGAATCATGCAGTGGTTTGTGTTGGAAAGGACCTTAAAGACCATCTAGTTCCAAATGCCTGCAATGGGCAGGGACACCTTCTACTATCCCAGGCTGCTCAAAGCCCCATCCAGCCTGACCTTGAATTACTCCAGGGGTTCAGCAGCTACAGCTTCTCTGGTAAACCTGTCCAGTTGTGCTCACAAATGTTTGCCATTGTGCTCAGATGCAGGTGTTTGTATGTAGCCAGAGGAATCCCACCCTGAATATCCTTACAACTTTGCATATCCTTGCAACTTTGCACGCTAGGACTGAAAAACCCTAAGATGTGAGATTTTTTCTTCTTTAGTGAGTCCTTAAAGACTGACTACATGCCACTTTCTTCAGTTTGATAAACTCCACTATGTGTATCTCCGTGTTGGGATTTTCTAATCTTTCACAATTTCTCCCAGATCTTTCAGCCCTCTCTAATTGTCGAGATTTTTATTAAAACACAAACTGCAATGGTATTTTAGTTGTGCTTGCCCCAGTACAGCAGAAAAATTTTCTATTTCCTATTCCCCTGCCTGCCTGACCAAGGACTGCCCAAATCTCTTCAGCTACATTGGCCCTATCACCGATTCCTCAAGACTCCAGGACACTTTCAAAATCCCTACTCTGCAAGATACAGCCCCAGAGACTGTAAATGTTGCCCATTTTCTTAATTTGCAGATGAAATACTTAACATCTGGCTCCTCTGGAATGAAAATAATTTGCTTACACTTCATTTATCAAACGGTAACTCAGTAACTCTCTGTCACTACCTTGTCCTCTTCATTACTTTACAATCCTCAATTAACTTTATTCCAAAAATATTTGACAAGGAAACTAGACCCTAAATAAACTACCTTTGGAGAAATGGAAAGTTGAAGAGTTTGCAAAGTAAATTTTCCAAACCTGTAACACTCGCTATGAATGTAGAGCTCCAGCCACTCTGCCTATATCCATACTATAAAACACAGCAGCACCCTGGACTTCTCAGAACAACCAGCAAAGCCTCATTCATAGAATGATGGAATCATTTAGGTTGGAAAAGTCCTCTAAGATCATCAGGTCCAACCATTAACACAGCACTGCCAAGTCCACCACTAAACCATGTCCCCAAGTGCCACATCCACACATTTATTGAACACTTCCAGGCATGGTGATTCCACCGCTTTCCTGGGCAGCCTGTTCCAATGCTTGACAACCCTTTCCATGAAGAAATTTTTCCTAATATCCAACCTAAACCTCCCCTGGTGCAACTTGAGGTAATTTCCTTTTGTCCTGTCACTTGTTACTTGGGAGAGGAGACCGCCCCCCACCTGGCTACACCCTCCTTTCAGGGAGTTGTAGAGAGTGATAAGGTCTCCCTTTGTTGTCTTTACATTGGTATTACAAAGTCAGCCTCAGTTATAATTGTGAAAGTCAGAACTTCCCAGTATCCAGTGCTATTCTTGGGATTTATGTCAATAAGTACTAAAGCCAAACGGTTGCTGCTGACTACAGGCAGCTGAATGCTGCCACATCAGTTTGAAGTGAAATATTACTTTTTTTGGAAAAAGACATTATTAGAAACTTTTAACCCACAATTTCTTAAAAATAAACTTTATGAAGCTGGGAATGAATTCCTTCCATGAAAAAAGAAAAAAAAAAGAAATATAAGGGTTTTGCTTCAGCAACCTAAAAGGAAATTGTGCTTTGATGAATTGGGAAGTGTGTAATAAATTAGGGGAAGCAAATAATACTCCGCATTGTGACCTTTGCTCACAGACATGGCAGTAAGTGTTTCTTACCCTGAAGTACAACCGATAAAGAATCTTGGCTGAATAACTCAGGGCTAGTTAGCTTTTTATGTCCCTCTGAGAGCTCTCATGTCAGGCTGCCAGCTCAGGCTGAATGTGGATAAACTGGAATTCCTCATCTCCCGCCTACTCCAAATCCTCCATCTCTGTTCATCAAGAACCTCATGACCACCACCCTCAAGGTCTATAACATGGATATCATCTCTCATACTGGATACTCTCTGTGTTCACACTGGAATTGTGGCTGCATTTTATATTTTTCTTTCCAAATAACAATCCTAGTGGCAGGTAACTGCCTTTCTTCCAGATTCCTGTCTTCTCTCTGAGGAAGTCACGGAAATGCTCAGGAATCTAGCTTTGAAAAACCAACATCTTCCTGTTTGTACCAAGCCATAAAGCTCCTGCCAAGCTCATTTCTCTCACTCATCACTCTGATTTTCCTCCCAGCTCCTTTAGAAGATACTTTTCATTTTCCTACATGGCACATCCCCCTCCTGTGCAGCAGCACATCTCCCATCCAATGTCAGATTCCAACCTCACTTGCCACTCTCTGCTGCGCACACACCAAATGTCCAAGACAGCACATCTCCTGCATCATCTTTTTGGGAGGAAGAAGCAAAGGGCAGGCTAACATCATCACCCACTGTCACTTGGTTCTTAAAACTCTTCTGTGCTGTGACTCGTACAGGAAAGAATCTCTTACTGACTGGATAATTTATATACTGAGACCACTTCCTTACCAGCTAAACAACAGCATCTCCCTTTTACTCTCCTGTTTATCTTATCAAATCTAGTAATTTGTCATGTCTCCATATTGCAAAATCTATTGAGCCACCATTAACTTCTGTTCTTCATTTGTGCAAGATGAATAATATATAAATACAGAGGAGTCCCGGATCTTGACTCATGTTCTTACACTGAAAAGCATCAGTAATAAGATTTTTCCCCACTTTTTAAAGTTAAATGACAGTTTACATATGTTACAGAAGTTGAGACTCCAGAAAAAAAAACAAAATCCCACTTCAAAGAAATGGCATCATGCACTTTTAAAAAACCACAATAAAGCCAGTGCTCTTTTACATATTTCAGGCTAATATTCAAAATGTCTGGTCACTTTTGACAATTTGGAACTATTTATAAAATTATGTCTCAAAATTAGTATTCCTTGATCACATGAATGGCTTTCAACATGTTCTAAAGAGCTGTGATTAATAGCTTTTTATCAACTTGTTGAGCTATCCAGTTTCTCTGTTTTGTACCCAGTTAACTCTTTTTATCACCTAAATATTACTGTAGTAAATTATGGACAAAGATGGGCCTCATCTACCCCATAGAGTATTAAATCTCAAGCTTCCTTAAGTGGCAACAAGCCCTTCTACTGTACCATCTGCTATTTAAAAAAACCAAAACCCTCCATGCACAATGGTGAGATTGTTTAACTTCCTTGTTAACAGATGCAGAAACAGCTGAATGCTTTTTCTCAGAAGCACCTAATCTACACTGCAAATCTGCACTCCATATCTCTGAGGATAATGTAAGCATCGTACCTAAACACCAATTAGAACTACAGTTTTTTTGATGGTGAATATTAATAACTTGTCCCTCTTGCAAGAAAAAAAAATACCCAGAGCCTTCACCACCGA
This sequence comes from Lepidothrix coronata, assembly GCF_001604755.1. Taxonomy (NCBI): domain Eukaryota; kingdom Metazoa; phylum Chordata; class Aves; order Passeriformes; family Pipridae; genus Lepidothrix; species Lepidothrix coronata. The sequence goes on along the minus strand of NW_016690219.1, from coordinate 4,904,543 downwards.
CAAAATTAACCTCGTGAAATTAATATGTCTCACCTCCAGGCCGTTTGTATTGCAATAATTCTGCATGGAGACTGCTTGCTTCCAGCAGTTTTATCACCTTCTGCAGTAAAACTAACACATGTAGATCCCTAGAGAGTCTTACTTTTTTCCCGTTGTATCAATTCTTTGCCATCAAAAATGACAATCCTGTCAGCACATCACCACACTTTAGGACTGACCTGTGGAGAAGTTCAGTCTGGAATATTGCAATAGTACAATTTCTCCAGGCTGGATATCAGCCTCTTCCCCACCTACCACACCTGCCAGTGTTGGTAACCTTGTGCAAACATTGTGTGATTTTTCTTATTATTTTTAATTTTTTTCCTAATTCTTTCTTATTCTTATTTCTTCTTATTACTTATTCTTATTATTCCTATTTTTCTCCCAGCATTATTGGAATTTAAATTATGTGAAATTAGAGGCATATAATTCATAGGCAGAGCTCATAGCTGCGGAATTAATTTCAAATTAGTAAAACAGAATAGGATGTTCTTAAACCATTCAGGTATATTCCAGGTTCCACAGTCAGTCAGCAACTGAAGCCTGAAGGAAACCACCTATTTCATACAAGTTCTCAGGGCTTTCCAGAATACCTCAGGGTCTTTATGGAAGCCCAATACTTTACATTTTCATCCACATGCATATTAACTAACATAAATACTCAGAGACAGAAGAGTGTCTTAACAATGAAAAAAATCCCTCCTCATATCCTTTCCCTTGAGACTGCCATGGAGGAAGGGGTGTAACTTCTATTAATAAGTAACTAAAGAACTTAATTGCTGTGAAGGGAACTGAATTATCCAGGGTGATATTTACTGGCAGTAGGAAGCTTGGTTTAAAAGCAAGAAAATCATCTTGACTGTGAAATTTTACCACTGTAGAACAAGTAGAACTGATATAAGAGATGTATCAGAAAGCCTTGGTTGAAGCTTAATCCTAAACTGGACACCACAGTCAAAATATAAGTACAGTAATTCACAGCACTAAAAACATGACTGGTACCTGATTAATTTTTCTGATACTCCCTTCAAGAATTTCCCTTCATTTCATAATTTTTCTCATTTTCAATATTCATCCAGCGCTGTATCCTATTTAAGTTTAAACACTTTACATATCTTCCAAAACTGGAAAGTTTTGAAAAGTGAGGCATTCCAGTGACACAAATATTACCAAGCCCAGAAAAAGAATCCGATCTTGTTCCATCCCATTTTACGTGTATTGCAAGTACTTTTTAAGGACCTTTAGCCATCTTCTCTTATTCTGGCATTTATATTTACAGTACACCCAGATGCATAATTTGCACTCTCTCAGCTGAGCAGTGTCCATTTGCAGAAATATAACACAGATAATATAATTGTCTTTTTCATTAAATCTACTAGTGGGATCTTTAAGATCACCATCACTGACAAAAGAACTACCTTAAATTAAATTTCCAGAGAAACCAAGATGCCAGGTAGAATCACTTAATGTACAAATAAAAAATATTAAAACTTTTCACATGGCAAAGACTATTTTTTAGGTTCTGTTTACTAGCAGACATTTAGATATAGATATATTTATAAACTATAAACATGTATTTCTCTGCATCTCTGTTTGCAACTCTGAAAATCCTTTCAAGGATCCTTTCATCCCTACAAGTATCCTTCTATCCTTTTCCCTGATGCAATAAATTTTGAAAACAGAATGTTGAAATAACAGATAAATCAAATGTATATCACTAACAACACCAGAAGCCTCAATTTAGCACAGGCTTTTGTCAGACTGAAGGTATAGTTTAAAAATTAAGCAGGTGACTGCTTTGCTGAACTGAAGATTACACAACCTTAAAGATAAAGTCAGAAAGGTGGAATAACACAAAACCTCAGGGAAGGGAAGAAACACAGAAACCCCAAACTCAAATTCATGAAATGTGTTTGGTTGCTTCAAGCATGGTGTTTTCACTTGATTTTGCTACACAAAAATCCCCAAGCAGTACCAAGTGAGCAGCCAGGCTTCCTGAAATGGGTCTAGTTTGGAGAAAAGTGAAGATTTGATGTTAAAGACATTTTCTAGTAACCAAATCCCAGTGTTGCCTTCTGATGCCTGGAGGTGTATCAGAGGGATAAGAGGAGAACAAGCACCTTTGCCACAGGGGATGGAGAGGACAGAGGACACAAAGGAGAGGCAATCAAACATAATCTGCACTGCTGCAGGCTCAATAACTTCTTCTGCTGTTAGTGGTATCAAAGATTTAAATGAGAACTGACACCTCACTGAGTGGGACACGATAAATGGACAGAAACAAATCCCAAAGGCCCTGTTTAAACTTCAGGAATCTTTTGTCTCTTCCTACGTGCAATGCCAAGTTGAACAAGTGCTTAAGTTTGAGCTTTATCACAGGACTTTATGAACAAGGGAGTAGACGACTAGAACGGAAAATAAGAGATAAAAAGAGTTATAAAAAATGTTTCCGCTTGGTGTTCAACGATTATTCTTTGTTCTTTTCTAGATTTACCCTGTGGTTCTAAAGATTTTACATTCTTTATTTGCAAAGTGATGCCAGAGATGTCCACAGGTAAGACCTTCTACCATAGAATCACAGAATCCTGGAATGGTTTGGGCTGGAAGGGCCCTTAAAGATCTCCCAGTTCCTAACCCCTGCCATGGCCAGGGACACCTTCCACTAGACCTTGTTGCTCAGAGTCCCATCCAACCCGTCCTTCTATCCAAGCTCAATACAACAGGACACATTTGTCAAGTGTTAGTCGTACAAATAATGTCCAAAATGAAGATCCTGTTCATGACAAATTAAGTTTCACGTGGTTTTTCTTCAACTGTAGATTAATTCCAAGTCAAACAGCTCCATTACATGATCCCAAAGTTCCCATAATGTTTCATCTCGACAGCTCACATCCTGTGCTCCAGAGCTGTGCAGCTCTGCTGCTGACTCACACTCTCACAGCTGCTGCATCTCACATCTGAGCTGGCCCAGACCAGCACAGAGGTGAACTGAGAGCTACGAGCAGTTCCAGTTCATAAAGCACTTTTAAACCTTTCAAGGAGAAAAATATGAATGAATGCTCATTTTCAGGGGAAATCTGAAAGAATGGTACAGAATACGACTACTGAACTTGTAAGTACATGGTATTGTCCACAACCCTGCAGATTCACACAAACATGAAACCTGCAGGGAGCTGCACTATTATTCTGTGTAATGACAGGTAAGAAAAAGACACTTTGTTTTTAAGAGTCTTCAATTTTGTTCTGAGGATTCTTCAATTACCAAGATTCTATTTATTACCTTTGTACCAAATGTCGCTGCTGCATGGATGCAATGTCACCGTCTTTACAAAAATTAATATAAATTATTGAACGACAGATTTATGTTTGTGCAATATCTTGGAACACTTAATTAAATTACCTTTTTGTCCTAGTACCTGCTCTAGAATTATATTCACTCACCTTACGTTTGAAATACATATTTATGTATTACACATTAGATTGCCTTGAGCAAAAGACCAGAAGTCAGATTCTCATCTATACTAAGGTTTTTTAAGCCTCTCAGGAGGCACATAAGAACATACACTTCATTTAGAAAGTAACATATTCTTACCCTTGGATCCTTTCACATCAGTACAACTGAGCTTAAAATGTCTCTAGCATGTATTTGAATCCAGACATACAGTTGGAAAAAAATAATCATATAAGGTTTATGAGACCAGGAGCTGCTTTGGTTTATATAAGAGATTCAGCTGATTGCAAACTTTATAGCTGACTTATCTTCTCGCTAACACAGCTAGTAAATTTATTTGCCAAATCAGATTTTTTCAACTATTACACCTTAAAAATAATAAAATCTTACACTGTGAGCTCCTACGTTGAGCAAGATGCGCATTTTGTTCAGTCCTTCCAGTGTAACATCCTTGAACAGGAGGTGACACAAAGGAGTACAAGGGTTGTACATTATCAGAGTCACTTCATGCCAGTATCTCCTACTTCCACAGAACCACATCGATGCTGCCTGAGAGCCTCACGTGCTGCTTGCAACAATTCCTGTACTGTGTTGTGTAGTAAGACACTGATGTATGTGCAATCCAAGAATTTTAAATATCCCCACAGGATATCAAATACTATCCAGACTGTTAGTAAATACTTTCCCAGCGCTCTGCAGAAAGCGAGCCAGTTCTCTTCAAATCTACTTAAATGACATTTTTGTCTTATCTTAAAAAATCTATGTTCCTGTTTAATAAAATCATCTGGGCAACTTACTGCTTCATCAGTGCTGCAAGCTTATGCCTTCATTAATAAATTCTGCTTGAGCGTTAAGATTACCCCCAGTAGAGACAGCTGGGAAACTGCAGCATAAAGTCAAGCAGCACATTTAATGACCAATGAACTTCTGGAAACTTAGTCCAAAATGATACATCATTGTGTCAGACACTCTTAAGCAATACGCAGCTTGGTCTCCCTCTTTAGAAACATGAAACCCCCTGAAACTGCTACCACAAATTGGGAACCTTTTAAATTACTGCCAAGCCACCTGCTTTTCTCCAGGAAACTTCATAAAACTCTCCAAATTAGTAATGTCATTAAGTAAAGCTTACAGACCTGTTGTTATTCTGAAGGAATATTAGCTTAAGGAAACCAATAGGGATTTTTATCATGGAAAGAACTGTCATATATATTGTATAATCTATTCCAAATGAAATGCTTTAAAACATTCTTAAATACACTATTCTTTCACGTTTTAATCTTTCTGGGAGAAAACTGTATAACCATATTCTTTGGATTAAACTCACCTAATGAAGAAGTTCAGGAGAGGGGATGTGAAAGATTCTCAAACAGTTTATGTGTCTTCAGATGGTATTGAGAGCTGTATAAATCAAATGTCCCATTTTACATGTTTGAACAGCACTGGAAGAAATAGTGCTGGGATGGAAGGGGGAGCCCGATTTCCCCTTTTCATTCGATTTTTTGAATGGCTCTACACAGAGTGGGCGAGGATGGATTATAGGAATGTCTTCTGTCGAGGAGTCGGCCAAAACTGTGCCATCTCATCTTGGAGTAATTTATCCAATAAGATGATTTAGAGGATAGTTCAGTGGCACCATTTTTGGAAGGTAAAAGCAGAAGGGAAGGGATATAAATCAAAGGTGACTGGCAGGTAAAGGATATAAGCAGCAATCAGCCAAACCATGTGCACACTGGCACAAATTCAACAAGATCATTTATAAAAATTTTAAGTCAGGAGTACACAAAAGGGGGTCTGGTGCTAACTAAATCCACAGATAGATTACACGCCACTGAAATAAACACTTCCAGATGCTGGCATACAAAAACCTTTTACAGAAAGAAATGTTTTCTTTCATAAATCTGAAAGGAGGAACCTTGGGATGGGGGTTGGGAGAGAAGGGAACAAGATTTCCAAACTGTGATTCGACTTCCTACTGGTTTTATAGAATAATAACTCATCTTTTTCAAACACACAGTGTTAACACTGTAGAATAACAAATAACTACAGACAACAGGCTTGAAGTATAGACAAAGACATCTTAAGTATGTAAGTGTTTAATGAAATAGAATGCCTTTTCTTTACTTTCAAAATGAGAAGAAAGAATAAAAATGTCAATTTGATTTCTTCTGTATCAGAAACTGAATGTGTAACTGAAGGAAAAGTTTTCAAATGCCTTTTGACATAAATACATACATTTCATTTTTGAGAACCGATTAGGAATGAAATCCTGACTTCTTCAAAATCAGTATCAATTGATTTTGAATATCAATATGGGCAGTATAAATTATACAGGTCCCTAAATATCAGAGATTTTTTAATTTGATTTCCATGTACCTAATTTCTTTTGGAAACAGCATCAAAATTTTTTATTATTCAAGTGCTCTAGGAAAATTTAGATGTAATGTATCTACATTGAGTCTATTGAAGCAATTATTGAAGATTATATTCCAGAACTTCTTCGTGCTACTATTTTGGCCTGAAACACGCAAAAAGAAATTTCTTTCAATTAAGACTAAGTTGCAGACCAAATCCCCCCGGAGACAACTCCAGGTTGTGGAGTCTTCTTCTCTGGAGATATTCAAAAGCTGTCTGGACACAATCGTGTGCAATGTGCTCTAGGATGACCCTGCTTGAGCGAGGAGGTTGGACCAGATGACCTCCACTGGTCTCTTCCAGCCTTATACGTTCTGTGATTCTGTGAAATGTGAAGACAAATTTTTCTTGAAGTTTAAGGCACCTAACCCAAACTTTCTTTTCAAAATGTCCTGTTCTACTTATCTCCACAAATACACTGCCACACTATCCTTTGTATTTTAAGTGTTTCCTCTCTTCTCTCTACTCCCTGAATCAGAGAATATGCAAAGTGGAAGGGACCCATCAGGATCATCGAGTCCAACTCCTGACCCCACACAGGACCATGCCCAAGAGTCACACCATGTGTCTCACAGTGCTGAACTCAGACAGGGTTGGTGCTGTGACCACTTCCATGGGGAGCCTGTTCCAGTGCTCAACCATCCTCTAGGTGAAAAACCTTTTCCTGAATCTGACGGTTTGGTCTCTCACAAGCTCAGTTTTCCCAGCTACTATTCCACAGATTTTGTTCTATGGGGGAAATCAGCAGAGTCAATATAATCTTTATAACATTGAAGTCACTAAAGGTATGTGATGAACTGTGGTGTTTTTCACCTCAGACATTGATTTAAGTATTTGCATAAAAGCTGAGCTCAATCAGGATCAAAAATGAGCACTTTAAAAAACATTAGAAGTGAAAAGTCCTGACTAAGTATATAATTTGACTGTGAAATTATGATTTACACGTGCATGTAACATACTGAAGTCTACATAGGATACTTGCACTAATTATTTAAGAACCTCCAAGAGTATAAGCAGGGCCAAATAATATAGACCCAAATAATATAAGTCTCTACCAAATCACATTCTCTGGTGTTACATGTTCTTTGTGCAGGGAATGTCACAACAGTATCATAAACATGGATTTGTAAATATTAATTGTTTTATGCTGCATAGGCAATTTTATGAGACTGACATATTTAACAAGAGGAGGTTTAGACTAGCAGGCCTTTTCATACTGAAATGCCTTGGAGGCTGAAGGAGCATTCCCTCCAAAACATAAATATCCAAAGAAATGTTGGTTATACCTCTGTTCATTCAATCCACTCCATTTACACACACACACTGCTGAATAATGGCCACTGTCTGCAGCCTGTGCAGGGTTACAATTTACACTGGTGAACTCAGCTTCTCTTAACTAAACATCTGAAGCATTTTGTTTCACAACTGGCATAAACTAAAGACAAAGAATCTGCTTTGGAAACGTTTTCTTCTTCTTTTTGCCTGTGATCTTCCACTGCTGTAGAGACCACTTTTTAATTTCAGAGAAGAGGATCCCAGCTGTACTTTTTACTAGAGCTGATCTCGTGGTCACAAGTACTGCTTACAAACTGTTCATGTACCACTTACAACTGCTCACATGAAGATTTCAGGTAAGCACTGTATATTGCTCACAGAATAAATACTCTTAAAGAATTATCTGTTTGTTACCCCAACTGTTTGAAATACAATCAATTCAAATAAAATAATTTCTCCTGAGATATTATGCTTGCATTTTGCTTGTATCCCTGGTAAGAAATATCCATATTTCCATATATCTATATTTTTGTGAATACCTTGGCATAATAAATACTATTATTTTGAATATTATTTGAATTAATATTAGGATTATTCCTACAGGCCCAGTCAAGACTGCATATCATTCTCACTATACACTTTTGTAACTCAAATGCACTTAATAGACACAGATCCAGCATATGGAATTACATTACTCCACAAGATGCAGAGTTCCATACTTCCCATTCCTGTCTTGCAAAATTATATGTCACTACTTTTAAACATTTCTCTGCTTCTTGCAAGTCTGGACAATGCTTTAGAGCAGGAAACACTGAGCATCACCCAATACTGTTAATAGAAAATATATGGATAAAATGTATGTCTAAACTACCTTGGTCATGATACAGTGCAGAAGAACCCAGAGTACACTTGCTGCTTTCCCTTGTGGCTTGCACTTAGAGACAAAACCTAAATGCTCTAATTACGTTAGTCATTTTGACATAGCTATTAAGGTCAAAATAAATGCAAACAGATCCTTTTCACTAGTTTAATGTTAGTTCTCATTTACCATATGATTATAAAACTTTCAAAGTGTTCTTTTTGTTCAAACCAACATCCATCAAATGCCACTAAAGAATAAATCAACCAGCCCAACTCTTCTTCCAAAACTGCCTCATTAGGAACACTCATGACCAAATCAGATGGAAGAGAGGGACGATCATGATTAAACAGCAGAACAGGGAAAGATTTGAAAAAACGTGTTGCATCTTAGGCCTGTGACACCAGGTAAAGGGATGAGGGAAAGGGAAGAGAAGAAACAAAGCAAAATTTCTTTGAATATGCATCCCAGGATGCTTGCTGACTGTGAGAGACCCTTGCCACACAGAATTCCTTGTGGAACACGTGGCTCACAGGCTTTTTCTTGCAGAGAAAATTGCCAAAGAGAGGAAGTCACATATTACCCCATGAATATCAAGAGGATATTTCAATGAACATTGCCAGCAAAAAGTTTGCAGTTTGAGATGTCCGTAAGAACATGTTATAAATTGTTATGCCAGATATTATTGCTATTAGTGCTGTTCACCTCTGCAATTGGTTTAATGCCTGAAAATACTCAGCATCTCCATTTCTGTAAAAAATGTCCCTCTAAAAAAACCAATAGTTACCTAACAGTACTGAAATACTTATTAATTCACTTAGAACAATTTAAATTAATTTTCAGATAGTGACATAAGTGGTTTTGGGCTAAACAGTCACCAGCTCATCATTTAGGTGCATTTAGGAAACACACTTGATTCTTCTGGGAAACCTCTTCACACATAGAAGCAAAGCACACCAGGACACTAACCCAGTAAGTGTCAACTTAGATACAGACCCAGTTAAACACTGGATGCTGAATACAAATGACTCATGGTGTATTCAGGAATAGCACCTTCCTGAAGTACTAAAAAACCATTATGATTCCCAGGCATGTGGATTTTAGCCATAATTGCTTAGTATTTTGCATTGGCCAAATTGCCAGAACAGCCCTTTGTTTCTCTCTCCCCCATAAGAGTCTGAAAAAACTGAGAAAAGATGGGCAGAATGGAAAATATACAATCAAAATATCATAGAACCACAGCAAATCATACCTGCAAATCCATTACACAAAAATAACGTCTCCTCCTTCAAGGACTTACTTCCATTCAAATCCACACAGTGGATGAATCCATTGACACAATTCTCTATCCAGACATACCAGCACACAAAACTTTTTCATTCCTCAAGTCTGTTTTTCCCTAACTACTGTTGGGATGCAATTGGTGGCTGTCTTTCCACATCACCCATCTTTGTGTAGGATAACACCTGATTGTTAGATTGCATTCTTCTAGTTAGAAAACCCATCCCCTACTGGTTTGAGTTGAGATACGAACTTTCTGAATACAGCAGGCCCTTGACAACTGCCTGCCTGTTGGTTATTACATTGATCCACAAAAATATCCATTATAGTGGCTGCAAAGAGATAGGGAAGGGTTTTAGTCCTTCTGATACAGTTCTTCCCTCAGAGACTCAGACTTCTAATATAATGCCAAAGTTTTTCAGTACCTACACAGACTGTGTCACATAGTTCCTGTCTGAGATCTGAGGAAATGGCCTTGTCTGATTATATAAAAATCTGTGGTAGGGCTATTAATCTCACTCCTCATGTTTGGTTAGACACATGCCATCAGACCTCTCCATCATTGAAGTCTATCTGTTGCAGAAGTTTTTTTTATGTAGATTGCAGAGGCTACTCAGTGCTCTATCCACACTTCTGCCAAATTAAGACACAAAGGTCATGATTATTGCAAGGACAAGTGTGATAGCAAAGTTATCCCCAAAGCTGCCAATGAGGGCACTGAGAGAAGTGGGCAGATGGACAGACCTAAATGCATACTCTGTAATACCTCTCAAAATGCTTTTCCTGAGCTTTCTCATTAAAAGTAGGATCATATTACAGCCCTACAACATCTGAATGCATCCAGGAGCTGACCCAAGATTCCCTCTCATTCTTGGCTTGTTGAGAGGGAACAAGATCTGCTCATCTCATCAACCACGTTGACAGTAAGTAATGTTAACAAATTAAATTGTTCAGTTAGCTGCCCTGTTTTGGGAAATTCATGAGATTGGAGGACATAAAAAAACCCCAACCCAAACCAGAGGATTTTATTATAACTTGTGGTTGCAGAAAAAGTTAAACTTTGGTTAATAATTGACCAAACCACTTTTAGTAAGGGTCAGGCAAGGAAGACTCACCTTTCTGCAACTGTTTATTTGAGCTTTTTACTTCTTTATAATAAAGTTAAATACATTCTCTGCTTTCAGAAGCTATTGCCATGTTGTTAGCTACATCTCTTAGCACACTTCTGTTAAAGATATTTTTCTGTTTTGGACTAGAAATTCTATCCTATGCTTTACACGATATTAATCTGTCATTTCTGAGAGGTAAAATTATGTAAAGACAATTAATTGCAAATGTGTATTGCCTATCATTAATAAACCAAACATTCACTGTCATTTATAAAAGCATTGATCAGTTTTGACGTTAGGAAAATTATTACTTCACATATTCATTTACTTTCTTTTTTTTTTTGTTCCTCACTTCTGAGGTCAGAGGCCACTATTTCTTTGATATTTATGGTCTTCATACACTTAATTTTTATATAGATGAACGTCCTCCAAATTCAGAATAACTTTCTTTTCCTAAAATCTCTTAAAAATTGGACAGTTTCTTCCTGATTTTTAAAAGCTCAGTTCTACTGGTTTTTTGTTTTGTTTTGTTTTTCCTATAATGATTTCTTTGACATTTATTGCTTCCCAAATGTAGATATTCTGAGGTAAGCAGGATTTATGCCACTTGGAGGAGCAGATGAGAAGAAAATAACCCCAATTTATGACACTGGAGATGGACTGCTTTCACATTTTCATCAGCTGAGAAAATTAAATAAAGAATTCGTTTGGCTGCTCTGAACAATGGATTTGCAATTTGCATAGAAAAAATGATGGCAAAACCTCAGAACCCATCAGTGTTTTACCACAAGCTCAGTTCTATTACATTTCAGTGGAGGTTCAAAGTTGTCTAAAGAAACCATTCTCTTCTTTCTCCAACTGTAAATGTGACACTTGAGAGTTCAGCTTCCAATAGGAGCAGTATCTGACACACAACTAATTTTAGAATATAAAGTGCTCTTCACCATATTGCAATACATATAATTTAAAATAACTGTAAACCTAAACTTTGGAAAAACAGAAGATTCAAGCACTAACAAAAAAGCATAATTTGTAATTGAAAGAAAATAATATTTAAAAGGAAAAAAAGAAACTTTTTTGTCCTTCCAAAAAGAGACAGAAATTACTAAGTTTTATTTCCCGAGAGAATTATGCCACTTTTATAAAGAAAATTACAGTCACCACAAATTGCTCTCAACAATTCCAAAGCTTCTTCATTCGACCACTTGAAAATCAAAGTTCTTTAAGATTATAAATATAACTTTTTATAACTCTGTTATTACATACTGTGAATGGGGAAAGGGGGCCAATCTTGTGGCCGTAGCGTCGAATGGCCTCTCTGATGTGGCTGGGCTGGATGGCATCACTTTGAGCCTCTATACCACAGGCTGCAGTGCTCTGCAACAGAAAAACACATAAATTGTTACTAAATCAAAAACACACAACAGACCTACAGTGCATAAGGCATGAAAATAAACCTTTATAAAATGGAGCAATTTTTTTTTTTTTCCTGAGGATACACATCATTGCTGCCACACATTACATTAGAGAGAAAAAGCTATTAACAAATTAAAGAGGACTTTTACATGAACTTTGCTTAAGAGACCCAAAGAACACCATGTTTGTCCTCTTAAATCTTTCACCTAGTGCTGCTGTGTGTTGCAATTGAAAAGAGCAGAAAATGTTCAAACTAAAATGAGAGGGTCATATAAGTCACACTGCAATAACCACAGAAACTATTTTTAAAACATTTCAGGATCTTATTATGATGTCAAGGGGTGGGGAAAATACTGAACAAGCACCCTAAGTGGAAAGCAATTTGACACCAAAATCACCATTGAGTAACATCAGACTGAAATTTGAAGCTGAAACGTGACATAATGGTGTTAGAAGGAAGCAAAAAAAAAAAAAAAATAATTACCTCAACTTGGAATGTTTTCAAATTTCAAATGAATTTTTGGATTATGGACCGTAAACAGACAAAAAGAAGAACTCACTGGTGGGGGGGCACTGATTGTACAAAAGTTTCCTCAGGATTTCAAAACAAAAAGTTACTCTTTTCTCCTGGTTAGTCAATCTGAAATGCTGTTTTAGGCTCCACCTAAATTGCCAGAATTCAGATGACTTATCAGACGATGGCTTCTTGGCAACAAACTCATGAAAATTATATTAGTGAATGCACAGAGAATGACAAAAAGTTAAGTTATACACTTAAGTTTAATGAACATACATAGACAGTCCCCTCATACATTCACATGATACACTAATGCTCTCAGATTGGGGATAGTTTTTTTGAGAAATGTTTTATTTTCCAGAGTGCTGAGTCCACTGGAGCCTGTGTGTACACACAGAATTATTCATAATACGATGGCAGATTCTTCCCTTGCTGATTGACACTCATAAAGGAAATATGAAACTCAAATATGTTTTGCTGGACTGGGCCTTCATAGCCTAAAAATAACATTCTTCACCAAGTTAACTTGTTTGTCTCAATGCCTCAGTTATATCCAGTAGATACCTAACCAAATTGGATAAGTCAGGAGAGCTTTTCCTTAAAACTGTGCACTTTTTGGAATACAATTGTTTTAAAAGGCATTAAGCAAAACACTAAGAATTTAAAATAAACTCATAACACCAGCAAAATATAATGTATCAAAAACTAGATTGCCAGCTGAATTCCTGGTCCTAGGAATGATAATGGAAATCAGCCACAGAAACAAAACGTAATCAAATGTAATATAAAAAAGGAAGAGGAAAATCAGAAGTTTTCTGAAAGGTTTTTAGGATTCACTAATAGCTTTCTAACTGGAGTATAAGGACAACCATAAAGTTGAACATATTAGGAGAAAGAAGGAGAAAATACATCTTTTTCTGTCTATTACTGTAAAAATCACCAAGTTTACTCTGAAAAATGAGTATTTTTTAATAATAAAACACATGATAGAATCCCAAGTCACTCCATTGCTTTGAAGCAGAATGAGCACTGACATCACATTTTTTTTCAAAACAACCCCAAGTGACTGAGACAGGGCTTCCTATCCAGTTTATTTAATCAAATCTATTTCCCTTGTGGTTTTAAGGTACATATATCCCTCTCAGACAGAACACCAAGACTCTACAACAGCAGACAAGAATTGCAACATTTACATTTCACACTCTGCATACGAAATATCTGTATTTTATGCAAAGTAAACAAATATTTAGCTTGAATGCAACAAACTGGCATAAAAATAAAGCAAGTCAGGCAGAGTTGTTACAGGCTGCTGGGAGTAGGAAAATCACAAGCACCTCTTTTTCTCTTTTGCTTGTGTTTTGACACTTAAAACCTATGCTCACTGCCACTGCCAGAGCAGGGGATGGTGATTTGGGGTGGTGACTCCTGCTGTCGCTGTAGAAGAGCAGGTTATCTGAGCAGCAGCAATTGTTACCTTAACAAAACTCAGTTTGCAGGGAAGCTTTAGCCTAGTTCTGATGGAAAAAACACCAAACCACACATTTGGCTTTACAATAACGGTAGCTAATATGTGATACAGGTTAAAATTAATATTTAAAATGAGACCCATTATTTACTGTGAGGGTGGTGAGGCCCTGGCACAGGTTGTCTCAAGACAAGGTTTTGGATGACTCATCCCTGGAAGTGTTCAAGGCCAGACTGGATGGGGCTCTGAACAACCTGGACGAGATGGTCTTTAAGGTCCCTTCCAACCCAAACCATTATTTGATTCTGTATCGATTTCCTGAAGAGCTTTTTCTTTTTTTTTTTTTTTTTTTTTTTTTTTTTTAATCCCAAATACCTTTTTTCTTTTCCTTTGTTTGGATTTGGTAGAGTCCTGTCCAATTCCACCATTCCCCAAGGCTCCTGATGGGGTTTTCCCAAGGTGTTGCTGTCCTGCTGATGCTGGGGGGGTGGGTGTAGGAGGTGGTGTGTTTTCAGGAGAGTCAAGACTGGTCTTCACACTGGTAGATTGCCCTAAGAGATGTGGCTATAAAAGCAAGATGTCAAACAGCCATTATATAATCAAATCACAAAAAACCCACCCCAATTATTGCCTTCTTAGATTTCCTCTTAGAAGAGATGTCATGCCAAATTTGGGTCGCTCATTCCAGAAGTAATTAGAATATCTGTATTATAGCAATGCAATACAGCACGTGGCGCACTTGCCAATTTTGAAAACTTCAATTTCCAAATCTGCAATAGAGAGAGCCTTGAATGCTGAGAGAAGGAATTCCCACCCAAGAAAAGAGGATTTGCATTTAGCTATAAAGGCGCTGCTAAGAATTTAACATTCAGAACTATAATTTAATGTCTTTCCATCTAAATCCATAACTTCGAAGTTCATAAACTCCACAACAGAAAGTTTGTATCAATACCAGAATCAATAACGTCTACTTCGGAAGAAAATACATCTGAAAGGAAAACACAAAAAGCATTAGTAAGTGAACAAGCAAGTTTTACCTCAGTAGAATTGTGGTACTGTATGAAGGTGGCAGATATGGCATGACTGAATGGGTCACCAGCTTTGGGAGTCATGTCCTGTTTAACCAAAAGGGCCAAGTCCACCAGCTGGAGAGGCAAAACAGAGGGGGGTTACAAATGCCATTGCAACAATGAGTGAGGGGTTGTGGGTTGAGGCAGAATATTCTTAGTGTTTCTCAGCTGAAAACAAAATTATTCAGAGATATTTCAGCCTAAGGAACCTTTCTTTTCCACTTCTGTAAATATATGGAGCAATCTATCTACTCAAGAGGGCTCGGCTTGGCACTAAGGTAACATTTTGTTTTCCAGGAAATCCTTCTTTATAATCCAATTGTGCAATGGGGTTGAATGAGCCTCAGCACACTGCCAAAGGTCACATAGCAAAGTATGTGGTTTCAGTTTGGACTTGAATAAAGTTCGTGCTGGACTCCACTCTCCTCTGTAGCCACTATAAAACATTTCTATTTGTGTATCAGAGGGGTGAGTACAGTATAGTCCACATCTGTCATCCAGGACAGACAGGATTTCTAAGCTGGTCTAATGGAAGGTGTCCCTGCCCTTGGCAGGAGGGGGTTGGAACTAGATGAGCTTGAAGGTTCCTTCCAACCCAAACCATTCTTTGATTCCATGAATCCAGTTGGCTTGGTTAGTTGAAGCAGTGACTGCACTTCTGAAGGGGTTCACAACCCTGTCACTGAGGCTGAAGTACATCCAAGAGTAATTAATTTAATTTAATTAGAGTTCAAGCAGCGGAGTCCCTTACCTGGGCCACAGTCTCGTATGCTAAATATGCCAAAATCTCCATTGCAACTGCATTTGGCTTTATTTCCATACTGCTACAGTCCAACCAGTCACGAAATTTGGATGCTTTCTTTGCTGTCATTTAAAACCATAGGGGGGAAAGGAAAAGTTAACAACAGGTAGGTCCAAATAATCAATTTTTTGGGTAACAGAAATACTGAAAATGTTAAACAATTAGTGTGAGTGTGATTTGATTGATCAAGGAAGGAATCACCAAAGTGGAACCTGTGGGTAAAGACTTATTTCATACACAGCAATCTGGAGACCCATAAGCACATGGACTAAAGAGAAAAAAAAACACAAGGTAATCAATCATACAGAAGATTTAAAACAATGAAGGGTCAACCTCAGAGGAGTGTAGACAGGACAAACCTGATTTGGAATGTATTGTAAAAGGAATAACGATGAATTAGAGAAAGCACTGAAAGAAATCAATACAAATATGAGCCCAGATAAAATTGATATAATTTTATTAACAAGAGCAAAGACAAATGAAGAAGGACAGAAGAATTCAGCAGTCCTGGTGTTAACCATACAGGGGTTAGGTGCTGACAGGGGAGCCAAAATGATTTGTAGATGAGTGTTTTTTAAATGTGCTTTGGTTAAAAAGAAATAAGGATAGATGTAGATCTGCAAATGATCAACATCCACACGAGAACTTCACACTGGTAATGGATGAGATCACTTTGGAGAAAGGGCAGAGAAAAATACAGAACAGAGAAACATTGTATTTGCTTAGAGAGTAAAAGGAGGAAAAAAAAGGATGATCTTACTTAGGTCAGTGGTGGACAAGATGATCACAGAAACGTGGGGACAGAAAGGGTTGTTAAGACAGAGGTCTTAATGAGGGCTGTTTGTGAGACAGGACAACCAAAATGAAGTGATTACAAGGTGAAGAACCATCTGAAACAGCTCTTTCAACCTGCTTTCAACTAGGACTAAAAAGCTACCCATGTCAGGTGTTAAACAGCAAACAGGTGTAAATAATGGTTATTTTTATTTAGGAGGGAATGAGAAGGCTACATGGGGTCATTAAGGAAAGGAAAAAAAATGAAAAGAAAGAAATATACTTGATGTTTATGTTTCATTTATATGCATTTCATCTAAATTGATTAAATACCTGGTGATATACTATTGG